>NW_027361811.1:16630000-17002006 GCF_039654945.1 Dendrobates tinctorius
GGTGTTTAAATTTCTGAGATTTTTTACCTCGGCTGAAGGTCCTTCCGCACTTCTTACAGATAACCTTTGCCTCATCAATAGAATTTTGGTCAAAAAAGTGTCACACTGCACTCTTCCTACTATGGTATAAATTTTCAGGGCTTGCACGGTGTGCAAATTTGAACGTCTGCCCAAGCTGTCCTGCAACTCTTTTTGCTTTTTTTAACTACTTTTGGTACAGCTATGGGCCTGCCAGATAACCTCTGCTGCAATCTCGATGCCTGCTGCGGATCCTTCTCCACTTCTAAGCTATTGCCAGCGGCACCCTCTTCCCCAATGGATGCCAATCCGGGTCAACAACTGGGACATCCATCACCTCCCCTTCAATTTCATCTGCACTTTCCTCTGTGGTATAGTATGCGGGAAGGGGCACCTGAGTTTCATCAGGGTCTGATTCAGGCTCACTAGACTGCGAGGCAAATGTATTGCTCTGGGTGAATGTACCAGCAGAATCAACTAGCAGTGGCTGTGCATCAGTGCACTCCATGTCAGATTCATCTTGGACTGGGGAAGTCAGGATTTGACTTGATAGCCCTGGCATGGTATGTGAAAAGAGCTCCATGGAGTAATCTGAAGTGTGTTGCGGCATCCTTCACTTTTGGTGTGGGTGAAGGACACAAGGAAAGGTGTTGTTCCTGACCAGACCAGAAGCCTGCACTGACGACTCTGTGCTTGCAGTATTTGTAACTTCAGAAAAAGAGGTAATAGAGCTGGAGGCTGTTTCGGCAAAGTAAGCCAAAACCTGTTCCTGATGCTCTGGCTTTAAAAGCGGTTTACCTACTCCCAGAAAAGGGAACCTTACAGGCCTTCTTGTGCTAGACAATGACACAGGCTCAACACCTCCTGCCTTAGCTGCTATTGTGCTTTTGGTATAACCAGCAGATGCACCACCATCAGTACAAGCTGTGCCCCCACGCCCACGTATGCGGCCTCTTCCACCATACTTCCTCATGTTTGGGAAAATGTACCAAAAATACCAGCAGAGATATGGTACTGTATGAGGAGCGTACAGCTGTGTAAGGTGTATGGAAAAATATAAATCTCCATATATATTTCGTTACTCACAGACGCTCTCCCAGTATGTATTTGACCGTAATACAACCAGCAGATATACGGTACTGTATGAGAAGCGGACAGCTCTATACGGTGTATTGAAAAATGGAAATGTCCGTATATGTATTTCTGGAGTCTCACACACACGCTGTGTCTGTATAGATGTGACTGTAATGTGAACAGCAGATATACGATACTGTTTAAGAAGTAGGCAGCTCAATACAGTGTATGGAGAAATGGAAATGTCCGTATATGTATTTACGGAGTCTCACACACACAATGACTCTGTATAGATGTGACCATAAAGCGAACAGCAGATATACGATACTGCTTGAGAAGCGGACAGCTCAATGCGGTGTATGGAGAAATGGAAATGTCCGTATATGTATTTATGGAGTCCCACACACACACACACACACACACACACTGTGACTCTGTATAGATGTGACCGTAAAGCGAGCAGCAGATATACGATACTGTTTGAGAAGCGGACAGCTCAATACGGTGTATGGAGAAATGGAAATGTCTGTATATGTATTTACGGAGTCTCACACACACACGATGACTCTGTAACTCTGCATAGATGTGACCGTAAAGCGAACAGCAGATATACGATACTGTTAGAGAAGCGGACAGCTCTATACGATGTATGCAAAAATGGAAATGTCCGTCTATGTGTTTACGGACTCACACACATGCGCTATCTCTGTATAGATTGGACCGTAATCCAAACAGCAGATATACGATACTGTTTGAGAAGCAGACAGCTGTATATTGTGTATGTATGGAAAATTTTAAATCTCTGTCTATTTTTTTATGGAGTCAAACACAGATAGCATGTATTTGTCCATGATACCAGCCGGTACACGGTAGTGTGTGAGGAGCGGACAGCTCTTTACGGTGTAGGTATGGAAAAATGAAAATCTATGTCTATTTTTTCCATAGTCACACACAGAAGCTGTGTCTGTAAAGATTTGACCGTAATCAAACAGCAGATATAGGATACTGTTTGACAAGCGGACAGCTTGATATGGTGTATGTATGGAAAATTTTAATTCTCCATCTATTTTTTAACGGAGTCACACACGCTGTCTCTGTATAGATTTGACCGTGATCAAACAGCAGATATACGATATTGTTAGACAAGCGGACAGCTCTATACGGTGTATGTATGGGAAAATGAAAATCTCCGTCTATCTTTTTACGGAGTCACACTCAGATAGCATGTATTTGTCCATGATACAAGCCAGTACATGGTAGTGTGTGAGGCACATACAGCTCTATACGGTGTATGTATGGAAAATTTTAAATCTCTGTCTATTTTTTTATGAAGTCACACACAGACACTGTCTCTGTATAGATTTGACCGTCATCAAACAGCAGATAAAGGATACTGTTTGACAAGCGGACAGCTCAATACAATGTATGGATGGAAAAATTTTAAATCTCCGTCTATTTTTTAACGGAGTCACACACATGTAGTGTCGGTGGTGGGGTGCCGAGCTGGGGGGGGGTGGTCCTACTTTTATACCGCGCAGAGATGATACAGAGACACGATGAGGCAGATTCTGGGTGCAACAGGTCCAAGTTTATTGCTCACCGTCCGACTGACGGTCCTCGCGGTACACCGCGATATCTCTCTCTCTGCCCTCCGTGTTCAGGGCCGCTCCAACACCGTATGTTACACTAGGGACGTATTTATACGTCACGTCCCGTCTCACACTGTGACAATCCTGACAGCTCGGTTACTGTGGCCGCCTTAGGCCCGTACACCAACAGCACTTTACTGGTCAGTTTCGTCGTAACACATACGGTGTCTTCCACCCAGAGCCTTGTCTCTGCTGCGGTCCTTCCCTGTCAGGACCACCCCCCTGACGTTTCCTCTCCTCAGTCCCCTTGGTCGGATTCTCCTCAGGGCACACAGACTGGCGAAGTCCTCCTGTCACCTGGGCTCCCCCTGGGGACTGGAACCTTCTGGAACCCTCCCTCAGTATTTATAACTTCCCCGGTTCCTTGAAACTGTCACTAACTGTCACCACGCCCCCCATGACCAACGGTTTCTAAAGCCCTAAGCTGCTGTAAAGTCCTTTGCTCACACTCCACCCTGCCATCTAATGGTCATCCCAAGGTACTGCACGTCCACTACACTTTCCTAGTTGTTTCCCCACTGTAATCACTGACTCCTACCTACACTGTGCAAACCTATCTTTCTTCACTCTGACTAGTCCGTCCGTCCGTCAGGTCACCTTCCCTACACACACACACGCTGTCTCTGTGTAGATTTGACCGTTATCAAACAGCAGATATAGGATACTGTTTGACAAGTGGACAGCTCTATACGGTGTATGGAAAAATTGAAATTTCCATATATGTATTTACGGAGTCTCACACACACACACACTCTGTCTCTGTATAGATTTGACCGCAATACAAACAGCAGATATACAATACTGTTTGATAAGCGGACAGCTCTATACAGTGTATGTATGGAAAAATGAAAATTTCTGTCTATCTTTTTATGGAGTCACACACAGATAGCATGTATTTGTCCGTGATACCAGCTGGTACACGGTAGTGTGTGAGGAGCGTACACCTCCATACGGTATGTGAAAAAATGAATGCTCGCTAAGGCTAGTTTCACATTAGCGCTTTTGAGCCTGCGCATGGCCGCCGCTAAGCCCCGCCCCCTGCCGCGCCTCTGCCGGTAGCTCCGTCTACCGGCGCATGATGGCATGACGCCGTCCCCTATCTTTATCACTGGGGGCACAGGCCGTGCGCAGTATGCGTTTGGCGGTGCATGCGTCCTTTTGACGGTGCGCCGACCTGCGCCAAACGCAACCTGCTGCAGTTTGGTTGCGCTCGGCGCACTGTCAAAAAGGCGAATGCGCCGCCAAACGCATACTGCGCACGGCCTGCGCCCCCAGTGATAAAGATAGGGGACACAGGACGCATGCAGCGTCATGCGCTGGTAGGCGGAGCTACCGGTAGAGGCGCGACAGGGGGCGGGGCTTAGCGGCGGCCGTGCGCAGGCCGTCGATGCGCTCCCAAGCGCTAATGTGAAACTAGCCTGACTGTGCAGACAAAAGGAATACAAGTATTTTTGCTTTGAAAAAAACAGTCTGCACAGCAGTGTGCACACAGCA
The DNA here is from genome assembly GCF_039654945.1 of Dendrobates tinctorius. NCBI lineage: Eukaryota > Metazoa > Chordata > Amphibia > Anura > Dendrobatidae > Dendrobates > Dendrobates tinctorius. The sequence continues at coordinate 16,634,236 of NW_027361811.1, forward strand.
GTGCAGCTATCAGGTACCCTTATAAGTTAGCCTAATAACCAACAGAGCTGCTGCACACAAAAGTGCGAAAAAATGAACTTGGTAACTGTGCGGACAAAAGGAATTAAAGTATTTTTGCTTTGAAAAAAGCAGTCTGCACAGCAGTGTGCAAACAGCAATGCCACTATCAGGTAGTCTTATAAGGCAGCGTAATAACCACCAGAGCTGCTGCACACAAAAATATCCTCCTCTGTCACTGCACACTAACTGTTGTGTTGCACAGTGAAAATCACTATCAGCAGAAGCACAGTATTTTTTCCTGCCTAAACACTCTCCCTATTGAGAACGAGCAGCAGCACCTCTCCCTATGCTAAGATCGGCAGAAATAAGATGGCGGTCGGCATTCAGGGCTTTTATAGCTACAGTGGCGCCACACAAAGGCAGCCAATCACTGCAATGCCCTTCTCTAACATGGTGGGGGCCGCTCCCCATGTCATCGCGTTGCCCACAGTGTGCGTCCTTGATCACTGGCTGAGAAAAGGCACTGGAAGCATTATGGGAAACGCGACTTTGGCGCTCGAGTCGGCGACCTCATGGCCGACCTCACGCTATGGTCGGGTTTCGATTGGTGAAACTCGACTATAGCGAAGGTCGGCGACTTTTGAATTTGACCGACCCGTTTCGCTGAACTCTAGTCACCACTGCTGTATTTTTCACCCACTCCAGATTTTGGCTTACAAATATGGATGTAAAATAATGAATACATACTGAATGCGTGAACCTGACATAAGACTTTTGGGCTGTGTATAATCACACACTAACTGGCAGCTTTCTGTGCACACTGTACATTGTCAGAAAGCTGCCAGTCACTGATGGAGGTTGAGCTACACTGATTAGCTTGACTGGTCTGCACTGGACATGTAGTCCTTTATTTAGTTATTTTTATTTATTTATTTTGCTCTTTATATGGCACCATTAATTCCTGAGCGCTTTACAGACATTATCATAACTGTCACCATTGGGGCTCACAATCTAAATTCCCTACCAGTCTGTCTTTTGAGTCCTCTAGTGATAATCTTCTTTTGATAAAACATTAATAGCAATAAAGCTACATCACACAGCCTAATAAGTGACACATCTCTGGAATCAGGCTCTCTGCCTCTACATTATGCTGCTCTCAGATTAAATAGCAAACAGCTGGTGACAGATTTCATTTAACACTTTAAATTATAGCCTTTGATTTCTTTCTATGTGCTGGAGAATGCATTTGTTAGACAAAACAAAAGGCACTAGTATTAAAAGCTGTATTTCTCCATCATCTTGATAAACTGAGGAAATGTGCACCTAATTCAAAATGAAATGTCAATAGTGCTAACAGTAGCTAAGCCTTAGGCCTGCATCACACTTGTCGTATGAAGAATAGGTCCGATTTTCTCAGACGAGAATCGTAGGAGTGTTCTCCTTATGGTGATCCATATGTAATCTGTTTGCAATTAGATGATGCGACTTCCTTGCATCTAGCAACAGTATGACATCAGTATGCAATACGTATGCAATGCAATTTTAACATGAGCTTTTATTAACAGCAGTTCTTTGTCATTGACAAATCATTTTAAAATGAAATATTCTTCAAAACATATATATATATACATATATATATACAGTGGGGGGAAAAAGTATTTAGCCAGCCAGCAATTGTGCAAGTTTTTCCACCATAATTTGCAAAATAAATCTTTCCAAATCAGACAAGGTGATTTTCTGGATTTGTTTTCTTATTTTGACTCTCATACTAGTGGTCTACCTATGATGTCAGTTACAGGCCTCTCTCATCTTTTTAAGTGGGAGAACTTGTACAGAGTGACAGGTTAGAATATATATATATATAATCTCTGGCAAAAAGTAAGAGATCACTGACTGCACGGTTTTATAAAAATCAGCTTCTCTACAAGTCTGACAGCCATTCCATTCGAGTGTCGGTTGAATTACAACCAGAGTACACCTCATTCTACTTTATGTGCTTTTGATTAGGTGATCACCTGAACCAAATCTTATTTAACAAAAGAAAGTATAAAACCCTGCTTTGGTGTTCACAATCATCTTGCAATAGGACAAGCTGCATGGCAAAACAAGTGCTAGTAATATCCCAAAAGTAATAGGAGTGAAAAAATAACTTTTAACCATGCCAAAGGAATTGAAAAGAAAAGTCTTGAGTGAGAAAAACAAGGATTCAATTCTGGCTTTACTAGAGGGATATAGTGAGCATCATGTGCCTCCATCCTTATAGTTTCTAAGACGGCAGTCCATTACAACAAGGTCAAGCAGCAGACATTGGGGACAAAAGTAGCTACAGACCGGCAGAGGGTGAAAACGACTCTACACTGACCGGGATGACCATCATCTTATTGGAATCTCACTCAGCAACTGCAGGATGACATCAAGTGACCTATAAAAAGGAATGGCAAATAGCAGGTGGGGTGAAGTGCACATCGAGAACAGTTAATAACAAGCTCCTAGAGGCAGGGCTCAAGTAATGTAAAGCTAGAAAAAACATTTTCATCAATGAGAAGCAAAGGAGAGTCAGGCTGAAGTTTGCCAAAGACCGTAAGGATTGGACCATAGATGACTGGAGTAAGGTAATCTTCTCTGATGAATCTAATTTTCAGCTTTGCCCAACACCTGGTCATCTAACGGTTAGACGGAGACATGGAGAGGCGTACAAGCCACAGTGTCTTGCACCCACTGTGAAATTTGGTGGAGGATCGGTGATGATCTAGGGATGCTTCAGCAAGGCTGGAATTGGGCAGGTTAATCTTTGCAAAGGACGTATGAATCAAGCCGCATGCAAGGTTATCCTGGAAAAACAGTTGATTACTTCTCAGGCAATGCTCCCCAACTCTGAGGAATGTTTCCTCCAGCAGTACAATGCACCATGTCACACAGCTATGTCAATCAATGTGTGGATGAAGGACCACCACATCAAATCCCTTTCACGGCCAGCCAAATCTCCAGACCTGAACCCCATTGAAAACCTCTGGAATGTAATCAAGAGGAAGATGGATTAGTCACAAGCCATCAAACAAAGAAGAACTGCTTATATTTTTGTACCAGGAGTGGCATAAGGTCACCCAAAAGCAGTGTGAAAGACTGGTGGAAACCATGCCAAGATGCATGAAAGCTGTGATTAAAAATCAAGGTTTTTCCACAAAATATTGATTTCTGAACTCTTCCTGAGTTAAAACATTAGTATTGTTGTTTCTAAATGATTATGAACTTGTTTTCTTAGCATTATTTGAGGTCTGCAAGCACTGCATTTATTTTGCTATTTTGACCATTTCTCATTTTCTGAAAATAAATACAAAATTTAGTGCTTAGAAATTCGAAGACATGTTGTCAGTAGTCTCTAGAATTTAAAAAAGCAATTTACATTTTACTCAAAAATATAACTATAAAGAGAAAAATCAGACAAAATGAAAATTTTGCAGTGGTCTCTTAATTTTTGCGAGAACTGTATATGTCAGTGACACACACACACACATATATATATATATATATATGTCTTTATATTTCATAGAGAGATAGATATAAGAATAGCCGCTAATTCATTTATCGGCTTCTGTAAAATCACTGCAGGAGCTGACAGGATAGGAGAGATGGAATACATACAGTAGAATAGGTACATGTCTGTGACAAATACAATTAGTATAGTGTATGTGCAAAACTTTGGACGTGTATTTAATGAATAAAAGATTAATCTACTGAAAAAAATGACGTGGGGTGCCCCTATAATTAATAGCCAGCAATGGCTATGAAGACAGCTGAGGGCTGACGTTAATAGCATAGAAAGGGGCCATGGATAGTGGCACCCCCCTGTCTTAAAATATCAGCTCTCAGCCACCCCAGAAAAGGCGCATCTCTAAGATGCGCCAATTCTGGCACATAACCTTGCTCTTCCCGCTGCCCTGTAGCGGTGGCATATGGGGTAACAGTTTGGGGGTTGATGTCACCTTTCAGGTGACATTAAGCCCCGAGGTTAGTAATGGAGAGGCATCAATTAGATGCCACTATTATTAACCCCATAGTCAAATTGTAAAGAAAACACAGACACCCATTAAAAAATCCTGTATTTGAAATAGACACAGACTTCTTTATTATTCTTAATTAAACTATACTTACAAATACACCTAATCCAGGCGAAGCCCTTATTCTCCTGTAATAAATATAAAATAAAAAAGCAACAATATACCACACCTGTCCATCGTTGTGTCCCACGCTGTAATCCATATCTGGGGATATACATTTATCAACCTAGACGGTGCTAAGATGCGACCGTCCTGGCTGAAAAAACACTGGTGAATGAGGAGATGTTGCCAGCTCAGCCTCAATGACTAGCGCTGACGTTACTGAGTCTGCGCTCCCTCACAGCCTGACCCACACTGAACTCTGGAGCATGGGAAGATGCCAGTTCATTTTCCCATGCTCCATACTTCAGCGTGGGTCAGGCTGTGAGGGAGCGCAGCATCAGTGACATCAGCGCTAGTCACTGAGGCTGAGCTGGCAACATCTCCTCATTCACCAATTTCTCAAGGTGATCTGCTTTGAAGACACTGAAGATGAACTGCCATTACCTCATCACTGGCACTTTCCCATGGTTCTGATTTCACAGCAGTTCAGCTGGGCTGTGTGAACAGCATCAGTGAATTTGCCAGAGCTGTATGTATTCTATCTATATATATTCTTTTCTGACCTGTCAGTGTGATTTTACTGTGCAGCGCAAATGAATTGCTGGCTTTTCAAAGGACAACGGTGTGTATTTCCCGCAAGTCACACGGATGGTCCGTGTGGTGTGCGATTTTTTTCTCGCACCGATAGACTTACATTGGCGAGTCTCGGCCGATATACACTGAAAATCACAGCATGCTGCGATTTCACTCGCACGTATAATACGGCCGAGAAAAAAAAACGGTGATGGGAGCTGCCCTATAGATAAACAGTGGTCCGAGTGCTATGCGATGTTTTTCCACATAGCACTTGTCCGTATTCCTCACTAGTGTGATCCTTAGATGCAAAAAAGTTCCCATAGAAATTAGAGCAAAGTCAGTCGACATCCATTGAAAGTGTATGGGCACCTTAACAGTTGTTTGTCTTCTGTTGCAACAAGTAAGCATAAGAAATAAAAAGGAAATTAATCAACCTGTTTTATTTTCTCTGGTCAAAAAAGTCGCATGACCTAGATGTTTCTTTTTGGTTAATGAGCACATATATGACTAAAGCTGGGCAAACCATTGTAATTAGAAGCTGTGTTGCATTCCACGCTTCCTAAATTGAATACTTGTTTGGTAATAGCCACTTAAAAGTGTGAAGTGTGAAGGTCAGCCGCCCACTCATATTCCAGCTAAATAGCTCACCAGTAGAAGAAAATTCAAGTGTGTTCCTTTCCAGCTTAACCTTTTCTATACTGTGCTGTAAATTAATGCTGGTAAATTAATGCCCTTTTGCATGGGCAAATTTTTCATCATCACCTGGCACTGAAGGGTTTAATGAACTAGTAAAAAAAAAAAAATGTGCTGCCATTTGTGGAGAAAGGTGATCCTTTGTAATACATACAACACACAATTATCATTAAAGGCCACTGTACAATATACAAAGCAATTCCGCATACAGGAAATAATGAGAAAATGGTCCTGCTATATTTACTGATTGCTACGATTTTCTATTGTATTGAATAATGCCGCCTACACTTTCTTGATGAAAGATTACTTTATAGCTAAATGGAATATGTTACTATTTCCTACATTTAAAGTCTAATGTAAAAGTTATTCAAAAAACAATAACTGGTACCAGGTATTTGCTGTATATTGTAGATAATAATCAGAAAGAGTTGAGGCATTGATGTACAGTTCTGACTTCATAAAGTGGAGAGTATTTCCATACCTCAAAGTTCTATTACATTACATCTTATTACATAAATGGGTACAGCCTTTGCACTCCAGTAGTTAAATATCTCATGAACAAAGTACATGATAAATTATAGATCTTGGAATTATAAATTGCACAATTGGATGTTGTGGAAGGTCTGCTCGCTTAGCTGCTCCCCAAGGTAGACACAGGAACAGCTTTAGGGTACGTGCACACGCTGCGGAATGCTCTGCGGATTTGGCAGCGTGGATTTTGTAAAATCCGCAGGTAAATCTGCAGGTCAAAAGACCTGCGGTTTTACCTGTGGATTGCTCTGCGGTTTTGCCCTGCAGTTTATCATCTGTACAATGGAGGAGATGGTAAACCGCAGCGGAATCCGCAGAAAGAATTGACATGTCAATTCTTTCTGCGGTTTAGAAACCGCAGCAAATCCGCGTGGAAAAATCCTCACCGTCTGCACTGCGGTTTTTTATATCCATAGGATATTATGGTACTGTACACCACAGCAAAAACTGCTGCGGATCCGCAGCGGCCAAATCTGCACGTGTAGCTAGATAGTGTCCAGTGTGGCTGTTTAATTTACCTTCCTGAATTTTTTAGGCCATTACTGAGGTCCAAAGACAAAGCCAGCAGGGCACATGTCCTACAAGTGTGTTGTGCACAGCTTGTATTGTGCTCCATGCACAAGTATAGCATTCTAAATGTTTTTTCAATAGCTAAATATGAAAAAACCTGCTGTATATCACCTTGTAATTTATTGCTGTGGTGATATGAAGCTGTCTGCAGACCTAAGGCACATTAAAAAAAATAGAATATTTTCTTTTGCTGAATGAGATACAATCTGCCGTATGCCACACTGTCATGTTGTGGCAGTGATATGAAGCTGTCTGCAGACCTAACGTGCATTAAAAAAAATTCTAATTTTTTCTGTTGCTGAATGTGATATAGCCCGTCGTTATCCCACATTGTCATGTTGTGGTGATGATATGAACCTGTCTGTAGAACTAACGCGCATTAAACTAAATTTTTGAATATTTCCTTTTGCTGAATGAGATACAGCCCGACGTATCCCATATTGTCATGTTGTGGCGGTGATATGAACCTATCTGCAGACCTAACATGTATTAAAAAAAATTAGATTATTTTCTTTTGCTGAATGAGATACAGCCCACCATATCCCACATTGTCATGTTGTGGCGGGGATATGAACCTGTCTGCAGACCTAACGCGCATTAAAAAATTCTAATTTTTTTTCTGTTGATAAACGTGATACAGCCCGCTATATCCAACCTCTTCATTTAGTGGCCTTGAAATGGTTCTGTGTGCAGAGCTGTTGCACATTAAAATGAATTTATTTTATTTTTTTACAAATGTGATACAGCAGGTGAGATCTGAGTTTGAGATTGCTTTAAGTCTATCTTCTAGATTATGTGCTCCTTTGACATCCAATTTCGCATGGGCATCTTTCATACCTAGCTTGAGACATGCATCTGTTACACCTATGTTCTAATGTGCATCAAATGCTCTCTTTTAATTGGTGTTGGGTAGAGGAGTAATAGTTGTAGGCTGTATCCTGTATCTTGTACTTCCCATAACCGCCCTGTTATTGATCCTGTTACATGTTCCCATTCCCGCACAAAGAAGTTCTTCTGTTACTAACGTCATACAGTAGGGGACAGGTCACTTAGAAATTGTTTGGAGCATCCACTTGATCTTATCGACAGGCCCCCAAAAAAGTTTCTGCTACTAACATCATACAGTAGGGGGCATATCACTTTTAAATAGTTTGGAGCATCCACTCAATCTTATACAGGCCTTATCGACAGGCCTAAAAGAATTCTTCTGTTACTAACGTCATACAGTAGGAGACATATCACTTTTAAATAGTTTGGAGCATCCACTCAATCGTATACAGGCCTTATACACAGGCCTAAAAGAATTCTTCGGTTACTAACATCATACAGTAGGGGACATGTCACTTAGAAATTGTTTGGAGCATCTTGTAAGTCTTATACAGACCTTATCAATATGCCCCCCAAAAATCTTCTGTTTCCAACATCATACAGCAGGGGACATGTCACTTAAATTGTTTGGAGCAGTCACTCAAACTTATACAGGCCTTTTTGACAGGCTCCCCCAAAAATCTTCTGTTATTAATGTTATACAGTAGGGGGCATGTCACTTTGAAATTGCTTGGAGCATCTAGTCAATCTTTTACAAGCCTTGCCATATTTCACCTTCTCATTTAGTGCCACTGAAATTCAGCTGTGCAGAGGTGGTACAGACTAAAAAATCTAATTTTTAGTTGCTAATACTGTGCTCATAGCACACTGCGTGAGCAACATGACTGGTAAAAAGCGAGGTCATTGTGGAAGGGGGAATAGGCTTGGTGTTCGATGTCTAGATGGGGTAGGTGGCGAAATTGATGCCACTTTATTGGTGTCTGCTAGAGATGAGCGACTTTGCCTTTTCTCGGGTCGAGTCGGGTTTCATGAAACCCGACTTTCTCAAAAGTCGGGTCGAACGAAATCAGCCGATTATCGTGAAAAGTTGAAGGCCGACTGAAACACAAAACCCAATGCAAGTCAATGGGGAACCAAGGTCGGCAGGGAGTGGAGGACAGGAAACACACCTACAGTGCCCATTTTAATGGCAAAAACATTAATTCTTATTACTTAAGCTTGTCATCCTACTTTATAATAATAGTTAGGCATTGAAAACTGGGGTTTTTTTGGCTAAAGTTGTGGGGGGGTAGGGCTGGTTCCAGATTTTCGTGGGCCCTGGGCCAAAGAGTGTCACTGGGCTCTTTTAACACATGCCACAATTCATGATCCTCTGATACGGCAGAGAAATAGCGGTAAAGTACAATGAAAAATACTTCACTTCTTACATCTCATGACTGATATCCATTTTAAATTTTCCAATAGCTCCAAAAACGGACAGTATATTACTCCATACAGTATTATGGCGACCGCATAATGCGCTATACAGAGTAATGAGGCCCATATATTTCTCCATACAGAATCATTGGTCCCATATAATGTTTGAAACAGTATATGATGAGCGCCACATAATGCTACAGTATATGTTGGTCCCCATGGATGAAGCTCCACTATGTTATGGGCCCAAATAATGCTCCATATATAATGGGCCCCATTTCTAATGCTCCAGTGCATAATGGGCCCTGTAAATGCTGCTCCAGTGTCTGATGTCCACCTTTGGAATGCTCCAGTGTATGGTGGACCTCATATATCATTCTCCAGATTATAGTGCTCCCCAAAAATAGCTGTCCCAACATTGAAAACAATTAAATAAGTCTCCTCGCTAGGGAATCCCTGTACTAGTCTGGACTCCTCGTTGTCCCCATCTTCCATCTCACTGCACTTGGACTGTTTAGGCAGAGGGCGTACAGACGTGATGTCATCGCACTCTCTGACCAGAATGTCACTGTCAGGAAACGCAGAAGACATCACGGCGGTGGAGCAGGGAGAGGTAAGTGTTTCAACTTTGCAAGTGCTGTGATCCTGAACAAGCAGGGGGGGCCCACTCATTGGCGACGGCACTGGCACAGGGCCCCTCATAGTACGGTGGTGTGTCTGACGGCGGGTGTGCCCTCCCACCGGCAGAGACACTTTTGAGTACTATGAGGGGCCCTGTGCCAGTGCCGTCGCCCATGAGTATGCCCCCCTCCTGCTCAAGGAACCTGCACTTTCATCTGCACCTTCCTCTTTGTCACCGTGTAAGGTGGTATAGTATGCGGGAAGGGGAACCTGAGTTTCATCAGGGTCAGATTCTGGCTGTGTAGAGTGCGAGGGGATTGTAGTGGTCTGGGTCAATGTACCAGCAGAATCATCTAGCAGTGGCTGGGCATCAGTGCACTTGTGGCGCCCCCAGGAGTACGGTCGCCACAGTGGCATTACCTTCCTCCTAGGGAGTGTGATGTCATGCTTGGGAGCAACGAAGGATCTCTCTAGCAGTTAAACCAGCACACAACACATTTCCCACTCCAGGCCAGCAGGGAGACCTCTGAACCTGACTGCTGAGGAGCTGCTCTCTGTGGTCGGGAGGAGGTAAGTTAGGGCAGTCTGTGAAGGAAAGGGGAAGTGTGTGGATGTGAGAAGGGGAGCTGGAGGATGAGCAGAGTTAAGGCTCACTCCTAGCTGGAGCACATGGTCGCGATTCCGGTCTCCGAGTTTGTAGGGACACTGACGGTCCTGCAGCAGAAACCGGAGGAAGTAGCAGCTGTAAATGCTATGTTCCCAACTAAGGCTCGGAGGTCCCAGCAGCGACGTGTGTGACCCAGAAGGAAAAGGCTATGGCTGCCTGCCATACGAGAAAGTTCCAAAGGAGAGTCAACAGGGGGAACTTCAGTGAACTCAGTACTGCGAGTACCTCAGATAAGCGCTAGAACAGAGGCCACACTACCTATCTGCAGAGAGAGAATTCCAAATTTGCTTCCAGGCTGACCAACTCCTTCTCCATCTGTACTCTGGGTCCTGGATGGCACTTACCAGGTACAGATAAAGGAACTGCACGACTGTGTCTGTCATCTTTCTCCTGCGCCTGGCGCACGGCTCTGCTACATCCTGCACTGCACACCATCTACCAACTCTTTCATCTGCCCTGTGACTACGGCCCTACCTGTGCAGGGCTTCTACATCTTAGCTGCACCACATCTGTCCCAGAGAAGCGACACTGCAGTGCGGGTCAATCTGGTCAGAAACCACAAGTGGCGTCAAGTATCATTCACCTATAAATGTTATTCACCCCTTTGCATGGATGCCCAGGGCCACGGAACGGGTCATCACCACCACCGTGACACATCCCTCTGAGACACCGGCCTGGTACCAATTAACCCCACTGCCCTGGCTGGCCACCCACACTCCATGTCAGATTCATCTTGGACTGGAGAATTCACGATTTGACTTGATAACCCAGGCATGGTATGATAGAAAGAGCTACATGGACTAATGTGAAGTGTGGCCTGCTGCATCATTCACTTTTGGTGGGAGTGAAGGACACAAGGAAAGGGGTTCTTCCTGACCAGGAGCCAGCACTTGACGACTCAGTGCTTGCATTTTTTGAAACTTCAGAAGAGGAGGGCATATTTGCTGGAGTCTGTTTCGGCAATGTAAGCCAAAACCAGTTCCTGATGCTCCGGCTTTAAAAGCGGTTTACCTATTCCCAGAAAAGGTAGCCTTCCAGGCGTTCCGGAGCCAGACCATGACGCAGGCTCAACACCTCCTGCCTTAGCTGCTATTGTGCTTTTGCCACTACCAGCAGATGCACCACCACCATCAGCACCATCTGGCCCCCCCACGCCCACGTCCGCGGCCTCTTCCACCAAACTTCAAAATGTTGCAGAACATGAACCCAAAATAACATCAGATATATGGTACTGTATCAGAAGCGTACAGCTCTATACAGTCAAAGGATGATTGTCAATCTCCCTATATATACCATCAGTCACACAGAGACGCTCACAGGCTCAGTATAGATTAGACAAGAATATAAAAAGTAGAAAAAGTGTACGGTATCATCAGATAGCAGGTATATATAGTATAGTTTAAACATTCTAAATCTCCGTAGATATTTCAGGAGGCAGACACAGACGCTCTCAGGCTCAGTATGGATTACAACACAATATAAAAAGCCATAAAACGGTAATGGATCTGAAGAGTACAGCTGTACACAGTGTAGGGGTCATTGTTGTCAATCTCAGTATTTATTTCCACAGTCAGAAATTAACTCTCACTTGGTCAGTTTGGATTAGACCAGAATATAAAAAGCAGTAAATGGGTAATGTATCACAAGCGTAGAGCCGTATACACTAGTGTTGGGGTAATTTTTAAATGTAGATCTAAATTGCAGGATTACCCCACAGACTGTCACACGCTCAGGATGGATCACACCACAATATAACAAGAAGATCAGCAAAAAATAATCACACATGTGGGACAATGTTCCAGGTATCAATGATACACTTAGAATGGTGGGTGGAGGAGGACTTCCTGGCAGAAAGGGTACAGTATCACCAGATACCAGGTATATATAGCATAGTTTAAACATTAAAAATGTACGTCTATATATTCAGGAGTAGTGTTAAGCCACCCCGCTAGTGTTCCAGTTCGTTTTGGTTCATCGAACACGAGGCAAGTTCGTCGAATGTTTGTCGAACATTTGACGATCAACGTCAAACACCATTGAAAACAATGGCAGGCAAACACAAACACATACAAACTCATAGAAAACAATTACAAAACACCTTAAAAGGTGTCCCAAAGCAGACAAAATGCTCATAATACAAAAATAACATATGGAAAATGGCAACTACAGTACATATAGAAAAGAGGTTGAGGAGTAAAAGGAGGAGGAGGAGACACAGATATAGGCATGTCATGCCCTTATGAAGTCAAGAAAGGCTGCAATAAAAATGTAAAATACCAAAAAACAGTAAAAATCTGAAATCGAAGACAATCATATACCGTCGGACTTCCCACCATAAATTAGGCCAACTGCTGATCGGGCGGCGTTATTCCCACGAACCTCTGAACAGCGTCCACGGAGGCAAAGTGTTTGGTTTCCGGGAGCAGTATGGTTGCAAAGCTGAACCTTAAAGGAATGTCCAGAAGGGCACCACCAGGAGTGGAGCCTGCGGCTTAGTTCGACTACACCCGGGAAACCTCAACCATGCCAGCTACAGAAAAGATTGACAGATTGCAAGCTTTGTTGATTCTGTGGGTGGTGGTGGTGGATGTCTGTTTTTAGTTGTGCTAGCGATTTGTCAGCTTAAATCCATTAACGAACGAGACTCTGGCATGCCCCCACGGTACGCGTCAAGCTTACTAAAGGGATACGCGAGGCTCTGGCACGCAAGATTGATCAATTACAGGTCTGTCATGCCCTTACATGTCCGGGGCTGCATGCATGCTACACTGAAAGGTCCAGCGTGTGTCGCTTACAGGTGCAGATAACCCGCTGAACCCCGTTAGTGATGGGGATCTGGGATTACAATACTTCCCCACGAACGAGGATTTCCTAGTAAGTGCAGGTCAACCGGAATTCCGGAATTAGGCCTAACCGGCATTACAGAAAAAATGAAAAAATTAAGTGTCCTAACCACAGGTGCTGTAGCTTGCTTAACAGCTGGTCTCCTATGCTGAGTAGCACGCAGTTCTTACATAAACAGGCGGCATAGCTTGGTTCACTGGTGGCCTCCTCTGCTGAGTAGCAGACAGTGCTACAAGGCCCAAAAGGATTTTCTGGACAAGATGCGGTAAAAAATAATTAGAAACACACACGGTGTAGCTCCTTGACAGGTGTACTACACTGCTTGCTACCACACACCGCTACTATGCCATGAAACAATCTATTAACATTGAAAACCATTATTAATGTGAAAATTAAGTTACGCTTTTGGTGAACGAACCGTTCTCGAACGGAAACTCGAACAGCCGAATTTTAAGCACAGTGTTCGAGTTCGACAAACGGCTCGAACACCGCCCAAAACAGCTGGAATTTTAACTTGGCGGAGAGGTCGAAACGAACACCACTCATCTCTAATCAGGAGGCAGACTCAGATGTTCTCAGGCCCAGTATGGATTCGAAAAGATTGTAGAAAGTTGAGAAAGGGTACAGTATCACCCGATAACAGGTATATATGTAGCATAGTTTACACATGAAAAACCGATGTCTATATATCAGGAGGCAGACTCAGAGGGTCTCAGGCCCAGTATGGATTTGACGTGATTGTACAAAGTTGAGAAAGGGTACAGTATCACCGGAAAACAGGTATATATAGCATAGTTTAAACATTAAAAACCTATGTCTATATATCAGGAGGCAGACTCAGAGGGTCTCAGGCCCAGTATAGATTTGACGTGATTGTACAAAGTTGAGAAAGGGTACAGTATCACCGGATAACAGGTATATATAGCATAGTTTAAACATTAAAAACCTATGTCTATATATCAGGAGGCAGACTCAGAGGGTCTCAGGCCCAGTATGGATTCGACGTGATTGTAGAAAGTTGAGAAAGTGTACAGCATCACTGGATAGCAGGTATATATAGCATAGTTTAAACATTAAAAATCTGCGTGTATATTTCCGGAGTCCTACAAAGACACTCACAGCCTCAGTATGGATTAAACAAAAATCTAAAAAGTAGAAAAAAGGCTATGTATTCGAAGCGTACACCAGTATACCCCTGTTGGGGTATTTTTCAATCTTCATATATATTTCAGTCTCAGTAAGACAGTCCAGACTCTCCGCAAGAGGAAACGAGATGGATACAAGTACAGTCGGAAAGTCGACTGTTTGCAGAAATTTTGGAATTACTAATCACGGTAAAAAATCCCGGGAGAATTCTCAGAGGCGATGCTGACCCTCAATTACTTTATCTGTGGAGACAGCGAAAACAGTTCTTGTGAAGAAAGGTTTGCTGTATTGCAGTACCGTGGAACCCATCACCGTTACTCATCTCCATCAAATTGTGATCACAGGGACGGATGTAGACATTGTCCTCACTGCCTATCATGATCTGTCAGGTAACTTTGGAGTGCAAAAGACGCAAGCCACAGGCCGTAGGCGATTCTATTGGATTGGCATGAGAGGACACATTTAAAAATGTGGGCAGGAATGTCACACGTCTGTGAGTCGGAAAACCGTGAAAGCTGATGATAAGCCACCACTGCATCTCATTGTGAGTCGACGTCCATAACAAATGGAAGCCATTGATCATCTGAAGATAGAGCCCAGCAGGACAGGGCATAGCTACGTCTTAACCATCATCTATCATTTCACCAAATTTGTATTGGCAGTCCCGGCGAAGTATTTAACAGGCCAGACTACACAATGGTGGAGCAGGGAGAGGTAAGTATTGCAAGTGCTGGTGCCCTGAGCAAGCAGGGGGGGCCCACTCGTGGGCGGCGGTACTGGCACAGGGCCCCTCATAGTACGCCGGTGTGTCTGATGGCGGGTGTGCACCCCCACCGTCAGAGACACTTGATTCTACCATGAGGGACCTTTGCCAGTGCCATTGCCAAAGAGTGTGCCCACCCACCTGTCCAGGGCAACGGCACTCGCACGGGTGCGTGTGCCAGGTGATGACCCCGGCCCTGTGGGTGGATGCAGCCCAGTTATGGAGGTGGAAAAAATGGCATATGTTGATGTTGGACATTCAGCAGCTGCAAATGGAGTAATTGGAGAAGACCGCGGAAGAGGAGAACAAAAGCAAGCCATTTTTCTGGCAACCTACGTGTCAGCAGGGGAGGGTGGGACAAAATCCTTTGAAACCCATGCATGGTTCATTTTAATGAAGGTTAGATCATCAACATTTTGGATCGACAGACAGGTCTTTTTTTCTGTCAGGATTGATCCAGCAGTACTGAAGACTCGTTCAGATAACACACTAGCAGCAGGGCAAGTGAGCTCCTGTAAGGCATATTGTGCCAATTCAGGCCAGGTGTCAAGTTTACTGGCCCAATAGTCAAAGGGGAATGACCGGTGAGGGAGAACATCGATATGGGAGGAGAAGTAGTTTGTTACCATAGTTGACAACTGCTGTCTCCTGTCACTTTCCATCGATGCAGTATTACCAGTCGTGTGAGCGGTACTTGAAAAATCAGTCCACAACATGGTCATGAAACCCCTGTTTCCAACGCCACTTCGGCTGTGTGCACCACGAAGACCTCTTCCATGTTGCCCCCTACGGCTCGTTGGAAAAACATCACCGCCGCTGTGTGCTGGGAATGCCTCAAACAAACGGTTTACCAGAGTTGCTTGTTTGTTAGCCAGTATTAGCTCTAGGTTCTCCTGTGGCATGATGTTTTGGAATTTGCCTTTATAGCGTGGATCCAGGATGCTGGCCAACCAGTAGTCATCATCGTTCATCATTTTGGAAATGTGGGGGTCCCTTTTTAGGATCTGCAAGGCATAATCACACATGTGGGCCAATGTTCCAGGTGTCAATGATGCACTGCGAGTGCTGGGTGGAGGAGCACTTTCTGGCAAATCAACATCCCTCCAGTCACGCACAAACCCTGTACCTGACCTTGCCATGCCAGCATTTTTTCTTGCCCCCTGAGAAGCATCCTCCTTCCCAAAATAATCATCCCCCTCATCATCCTCCTCTTCTTCCTCCACCTCGTCCACGAGACTTCCCTGAGCAGACAATGGCTGACTGTCATCAAGGCTTCCCTCCTCCTCTTCCTCCTCGGCTGCAGACGCCTGCTCCTTAACGTGCGTCAAAGTTTGCATGAGCAGACGCATAAGTGGGATGCTCATGCTTATGATGGCGTCGTCTGCGCTTACCAGCTGTGTGCATTCCTCAAAACACTGAAGGACTTTACAGAGGTCTTTTAGCTTCGACCACTGCACACCAGACAACTCCATGTCTGCCTGCAAACTGCCTGCCCGTGTATCCTCCCACAAATGAATTACAGCCTGCCTCTGTTCGCACAGCCTCTCAACCATGTGCAGGGTGGAGTTCCACCTTGTTGCAACGTCGATAATTAGGCGGTGCTTGGGAAGGTGGAGCAATTGCTGCAGCTTCTGTATACGACTGGAGTGAACGGGCAACCGGCGGATGTGCGAGCACAGTCTTCGCATCTTATGGAGCAGGGCTGTTAACTCCGGATAATTATTGAGGAAGCACTGTACCACCAGGTTCAAGGTGTGAGCCAGGCAAGGTATGTGTCTGAGTTTTGAAAGGGATATGGCTGCCACAAAATTCCAGCCGTTATCACTAACTACCTTGCCTGCCTCAAGATGTAGACTGCCCAGCCATGACTCAGTTTGTCGCTGCAAGTAGTCGGCCAGTACCTCCACGGTGTGTCTGTTGTCGCCCAAACACATCATCTTCAACACAGCCTGCTGACGCTTACCACTAGCTGTTCGATAGTGGGACACCTCGTGTGCAACACTGGCAGCTGCAGATGGAGTGCTCGTGCGACTGCGCTCTGTGGACGAGCTTTCGCTTCTGGAGGAGGAGGAGGAGGGTCGAACGCCTACAGCCAACTGTTTGCTATACCGTGGGCTAGGCAGCACTGTCTCACCGCCGCTGTCCCCTGTGGACCCTGCATCCACCACATTAACCCATTGCGCATTGCTGGACACGTAACGGCCCTGGCCATGCCTACTGGACCATGCATCTGTTGTGAGGTGCACCTTTCCACTCACTGATTGCTTGAGTGCATGGACAATGCGGTCTTTCACATGCATGTGGAGGGCTGGGATGATTTTCGTGAAAAGAAGTGCCGACTGGGTAGGTCAGAGCGTGGTACTGCATAGGCCATGAGCTTGCAGAAAGCTTTGCTTTCAACCAACCGGTAGGGCTTCATCTCTAACGAGATTAGTTTGGCAATGTGGGCATTCAAAGCCACTGTACACGGATGAAAGGATGAGTACTTTCTTGTCCTACTCAGAGTCTCTGGTAGGGTGAGCTGGACTTGAGAGCTGCATATGGTGGAACTAGCGGTGGACATGGTGGACTGAGAGAGGGTTGGTGATGGTGATGGTGTTGGTGGTGTTCCTGATGGCCTAGATTCATTCTTTCGTAGCAATAACATTGTGATTCCATGACTACTTTGCCCTTGCGACGACACCTCGACATTTGCTGCTGGTGGTGTGCTAACTGGTGGGCTTACAGTGGGGGAAGCGATGTAGCGTTGCTGACTACCTTCATTCGGAGCAGGTGCACATGTGGTATGTGAGGTTTGGTAGTCCGTCCACGCTTGCAAGTGCATGGTGGTTAAATGTCTAAGCATGCAACTGGTATTCAAATTTCTCAGATTTTTCCCTTCGTTTAAATGTCTTTGCGCACTTCTTACAGATAACTTTTGCCTGATCATTAGGATTTTGTTCAAAAAAGTGCCACACTGCACTTTTCCTACTATGGAAGACATTTTGAGACCTTGCACGCTGTGCTAATTTGTCCGTATGGCCAAGCTGTCCTACAACTCTTTTGGTGCCAGATAACAGCTGTTGTGATGTTGTTGCCTGCTGCGGATCCACCTCTTCTGAGGTATTGGCAGCGGCACCCTCTTCCCCCAATGGATGCCAATCTGGGTCAACAACTGGGTCATCCATCACCTCCTCTTCAATTTCATGTGCACCTTCCTCTGTGTCACCGTGTAAGGTGGTATAGTATGCGGGAAGGGGCACCTGAGTTTCATCAGGGTCTGATTCTGCCTCAGTACACAGCGAAGACAATGTAGTGATCTGAGTGAATGTACCAGCAGAAAAATCTAGCAGTGGCTGTGCATCAGTGCACTCCATGTCAGATTCATCTTGGACTGGGGAATTCACGATTTGACTTGCTAACCCAGGCATGGTATGTGAAAAGAGCTCCATGGAGTAATCGGTAGTGTGGCCTGCCACATCTTTCACTTTTGATAGGGGTGAAGGACACAAGGAAAGGTGTTGTTCCTGACCAGGAGCCTCCACTGACGACACAGTGCTTTTATTTTTTGAAACTTCAGAAGAGGAGGTGAGAGAGCTGGAGGCTGTGTCAACAATGTAAGCCAAAACTTGTTCCTAAAGCTCTGGCTTTAAAAATGGCTTACCTACTCCCAGAAAAGAGAGCCTTCGAGGCCTTGTGGAGCCAGACGATGATGCAGGCTCAACACCTCCTGCCTTAGGTGCTCTTGTGCTTTTGCAACTACCAATAGATGCAACACCACCACCACCAACATCGGGACCAGCTGGCAACCCCCGCCCACTTCCATGGCGTCTTCCACCATACTTCCTCATTTTTGTGAAAATGTACCCAAAATACCACCAGCTATATGGTACTGTAAAGCAAGGTAGAAGGTGTATCTACTATTGGTGAGAATTTGAATCTCACTATAGATTTGAGGATGCAGAACTATTGTCTCAGGCCCAGGAGAGATTTCACCTCAATGTAGCAGGCTGAAATTGGATGGTATATGACAAGGTGGAGGGTGTCTATAGGATTGGTGAGAATTTGAATCTCACTATAGATTTGAGGACGCAGAACTATTATCTCAGGCCGAGGAGAGATTACACCTCAATGTAACAGGCTGAAATTGGATGGTGTATGACAAGGTGGAGGGTGTCTATAGGATTGGTGAGAATTTGAATCTCACTATAGATTTGAGGACGCAGAACTATTGTCTCAGGCCCAGGAGAGATTACATCTCAATGTAACAGGCTGAAATTGGATGGTGTATGACAAAGTGGAGGGTGCCTATAGGATTGGTGAGAATTTGAATCTCACTATAGATTTGAGGACGCAGAACTATTGTCTCAGGCCCAGGAGAGATTACACCTCAATGTAACAGGCTGAAATTGGATGGTGTATGACAAGGTGGAGGGTGTCTATAGGATTGGTGAGAATTTGAATCTCACTATAGGTTTGAGGACGTAGAACTATTGTCTCTGGCCCAAGAGTGATTACACCTCAATGTAACAGACTACAATTGGATGGTGTATGACAAGGTGGAGGGTGTCTATAGGATTGGTGAGAATTTGAATCTCACTATAGATTTGAGGACGCAGAACTATTGTCTCTGGCCCAGGAGAGATTACACCTCAATGTAACAGGCTACAATTGGATGGTGTATGAAAAGGTGGAGGGTGTCTATAGGATTGGTGAGAATTTGAATCTCACTATAGATTTGAGGACGCAGAACTATTGTCTCTGGCCCAGGAGAGATTATACCTCAATGTAACAGGCTGAAATTGGATGGTGTATGACAAGGTGGAGGGTGTCTATAGGATTGGTGAGAATTTGAATCTCACTATAGATTTGAGGACGCAGAACTATTGTCTCAGGCCCAGGAGAGATTACACCTCAATGTAACAGGCTACAATTGGATGGTGTATGAAAAGGTGGAGGGTGTCTATAGGATTGGTGAGAATTTGAATCTCACTATAGATTTGAGGATGCAGAACTATTGTCTCTGGCTCAGGAAAGATTATACCTCAATGTAACAGGCTGAAATTGGATGGTGTATGAAAAGGTGGAGGATGTCTATAGGATTGGTGAGAATTTGAATCTCACTATAGATTTGAGGACGCAGAACTATTGTCTCAGGCCCAGGAGAGATTACATCTCAATGTAACAGGCTACAATTGGATGGTGTATGAAAAGGTGGAGGGTGTCTATAGGATTGGTGAGAATTTGAATCTCACTATAGATTTGAGGACCCAGAACTATTGTCTCAGGCCCAGGAGAGATTACACCTCAATGTAACAGGCTGAAATTGGATGTTGTATGACAAGGTGGAGGGTGTCTATAGGATTGGTGAGAATTAGGATCTCACTAGAGATTTGAGGACGCTGACAATGATGCTCTCAGTCCAAGTATGGACGCATGCAACCTAAAAAGCAGGACTACTGCACACACAAAAGGGTGGAAAAAAGAACGCTTGGTAACTGTGCAGAAAAGAGGAAGAAAAGTATTTTTGCTTTTAAAAAAGCAGTTTGCACAGCAGTGTGCAAACAGCAATGCAGCTATCAGGGAGCCTTATAAGGCAGCCTAATAACCAACAGAGCTGATGCACAAAAATAGAGCCTCCCCTGTCACTGCACACAAAGTGTTGTGTTGTAAGTGGAAATCGCTAACAGCAAAAGCAGTTTTTTGGTTCTTCTTCCCTGCCTAATGCTCTCCCTTCTTCTGAATCAGCAGCAGCAACCTCTCCCTAATGCTAAGATCGGCAGAAGTAAAATGGCGGTCGGTGTTCACGCCCTTTTATAGCCCCTGTGACGCCACACAAAGCCAGCCAATCACTTGCATGCCCTTCTCAAAGATGGTGGTGACCGATGCCTATGTCATCGCGTTGCCCACAGTGTGCGTCCTCCATCATTGGCTGAAAAAAGGCACTGGAAGCATCTTTTGAAATGCGACTTTGGTGCTCTGGTCGCCGACCTCATGGCCGACCTCACGCTATGGTCGGGTTTCGTTTCATGAATCCCGACTTCAGCGAAAGTCGCCGACTTGAATATGACCGACCCGTTGTCACGCGGGGCTTAGTTCAACTAAGGCTGAAATACCCGGGGCCCCTGTGATGTCCCTTTAACTAGGGGAAACCCTGTCTGACCCTCAACCCAGGGTTTTTGCTGATGGTGCAAATGCCTGAGCCTCCAACCTTTCCTTATCTCCTGCTCAGCCCTGCACTTAACCCTCCACCCTCCACCCAGTGAGGAGACACACCACCAAAGCCCCCACACAAATTATGACAGACAGGGAGAACTTAAACTGCACTGCGCCGCACGCACACAGGAATATACAGTAATGTGAACAGGGCACAACTAAACACAAATATGGGAAGGAGAAAGGATAACAACGGATCATACGCCACCAGATACGAATCTCTCTCTCTTCAACACCTCCACTCCAGACCGGAACCACTTGGTATGAAACACAAGCTATAATCGGCGACGCCCATGGGCCAGCATGACTATTTAAAGACCGTGGGCGTGACTAAACATCCAACCTGGTCTCCAGCAAGATTAACCCCCGAGAGCCTGAAGATCAAGCCGGCGCCACTGAGGCTATAGTGGACGGAGGTGGAACTACCTCTGCCTGCCGGACGCTGTGGTGTGAATAGCGTCCGACATGACATTACCCCATCTTCTACCAGGGACCCCCGGACCCTCAAGACTCATAGGACCCGGCTTGTCCGGATGACGATGGTGAAAGGAACTGACCAGCCGATTCGCATGTATGTCTGAGGCTGGAACCCAAGACCTCTCCTCCGGACCATACCCCCGCCAGTGCACCAAATACTGAAGAGTATGGCGTACTACTCGAGAGTCCACTACCTTGGCGACCTCAAACTCTAAATCGCCATCCACCATGACTGGAGGTGGCATCGGCGTCGTGTCCACCGAGCCTACCACCTTTTTCAATAAAGCCCTGTGAAACACGTTGTGTATCTTGTACACCGCAGGAAGTTCCAACGGATAAGCCACTGGGTTAATGATGGCAGAAATCCTAAAAGGCCCAATAAACCTTGGACCCAGTTTTAAAGATGGAATTTTGAGTTTTATGTTCTTCGTAGCTAACCACACCCATTCACCCACACACAGGTCCGGACCTGGCACGCGTCTACTGTCAGCCACCCGTTTGTACCTAGCACTCATGCTCAACAAATGCTGTTTCACCCTCATCCAGACCGATGACAATTGGGCTCCTAGCTGATCCTCCTCCGGGACACCCCCCCGAGTCACCCTGACGTAAGGTACAAAACTGAGGATGTTGACCGTAAACGCAAAAGAACGGAGACTCTCCCGATGACTCTTGGCGGTGATTATTTAACGCGAATTCGGCCAGAGGAAGGAAAGTAGACCACTCCTCCTGGTTGTCGGACACAAAGCATCGTAAATACTGTTCTAGATTTTGGTTCATGCGCTCAGTTTGTCCATTAGACTGTGGATGAAACGCCGATGAATGTGACAACTTGATCCCCAAACGTGAGCAAAAAGCTTTCCAAAACCTCGCCACAAATTGCGTACCCCTATCAGATACTATGTCCGACGGAACTCTGTGGAGTCTGACCACCTCCTGCACAAATACCTGAGCCAACGTCTTTGCATTGGGCAAGGAAGACAACGCCACAAAATGCGCCATCTTTGAAAAATGGTCAACCACCACCAGGATGACCGTGTTCCTGTCAAGTCAGTGATGAAATCCATGGAGATTTCTGTCCATGGCCTATTGGGTACCCCCAGAGGCTGTAGTGTGCCAGCAGGACGGGTTCGGGGTGACTTAGCCCTAGCGCACGTGATGCAAGCTGCCACCTATGAGACCACGTCCTGCCGGATTTTGGGCCACCAGAAACGACGCGATACCAGCTCTAAGGTGCCCTTCACCCCTGGATGACCAGCCAGTACCGAGTCGTGGTGTTCCTTCAACACCTTAAGCCGAAGATGCAGGGGTACAAATGATTTGTTGGCGGGAAGTCCTGGCGGTACCTCCTCTTGGGCCTCGGCAATCTCCGCCTCTACCTCAGTCGTGAGAGCCGAGACCACTACCCCTTCCTGGAGGATGGGTACTGGCTCTTCCCGAGGTTCTCCCCCCGGAAAACACCTAGACAAAGCATCCACCTTGGTGTTTTTAGCCCCGGAACGGTAAGTCACAAGGAAATTGAAACGAGTAAAAAACAATGCCCAGCGGGCCTGCCTAGGAGACAAACGCTTGGCCGAGCAGATAGAGCAGATAGAGCAGATTCTTATGGTCGGTGATGACTGTGACCTGGTGAGCCGCCCCCTCCAAGAAGTGTCGCCATTCCTCAAAAGCCAATTTGATGGCCAACAACTCCCTGTTGCCGATATCATAATTCCGTTCGGCCGGTGACAGCTTCTTGGAGAAGTAGGCGCATGGATGCATCTCGCTCAAGGACGAGCCATGAGACAGTACTGCCCCCACTCCCACCTCCGACGCATCAACCTCCACCACAAAAGGTTTAGACACGTCTGGTTGCACCAGAATGGGGGCTGAAGCAAAACTATTCTTCAGACGCTCAAATGCGCGTATAGCCACCTCAGGCCAGCTCGCCAGATCGGCATCTTTTTTTGTCATGTCCGTGAGCGGTTTGGCTATAGTCGAAAAGTGTTTTATAAATTTCCTATAATAATTCGCAAACCCAAGGAACCGCTGGAGAGCTTTCAAACTCTCCGGGATGTAGTCTTTCAGAGCTTGTCTCTCAGGACCAGAAATATTAAACATCCTGGCCTTAGGTAATTTGGCCACGGGTTTTAACCTAATCGCACAGTCATAGGCTCGATGTGGAGGCAGTTCTGAGCAACCCCTCTCAGAGAAAACATCCGCGAAATCCTGCAAAGCCTCCGGCAGGCTGGGCGTCACGGCAGACACACATGTGGCCAAGCAATTGTCTTGGCAGAAACCACTCCATTGTACTATGTCCTGAGTTTTCCAATCAATTACCGGGTTGTGCCTGGACAACCATGGAAAACCCAGGACCATTTGTGCTGGGAGATTACGGAGGACCCTACATGTAACCGACTCAGAATGTAGGACCCCAATGTGGAGTTTCACCTCTGCCACAAACTCCGTAATCTCCCCTTGAGGGAGGGGAACAGCATTAATGGTAACCACCTGTATGGGGTGAGGAAGTCTTTCGATCTTAAACCCGGCGGTGTGTGCAAACTCCTCATCTATGAGATTGGTGGCGGAACCGCTATCCACAAACACTGATATTGGTAGCTCTCTGCCAGCGATAATAACCTTGGCAGGGAGCATACATTGAGATACCATCATGGAGGATATGCATACGCTCAGTTGGGCCTCCTCCATACCCTCTGAGCTTAACAGTTTTCCGCCGGTGTGACCCTCTTAGGTAGTACAGGGCAAACGTTAACATAATGACCTCTTTTACCACAGTAGAAACATGCTCCGGGCTTCCGGAATCCCGGAACGCGACGCTTAACCTGTGCCACGCCAGCAATCTGCATTCAGTGGACTCATCTACTTCAACCACACTTGCACCTCTGCTTTCCCCCAGAGGTAGCGTCTCCTGTGCCCCCTGATGAAAACGGCGATCAATACGTATCACCAAACTCATGGCAGACTCCAACGATGCCGGAGTCTCATACATCAGGAGGGCTTGTTTAACCTTCCCTGATACCCCATGAATAAACTGGCTCCGCAGTGCTGGATCATTCCACTGTGTGTCTACGGCCCAACAGCAAAATTCCGAACAATAGTCCTCTGCCAAACGCTCCCCCTGGCGGAGGGTGCGGATTTTAGATTCCGCTAGAGCCAGTCGGTCAGGATCATCGTAAATGAGCCCGAGGGCTGAAAAAATATTATCGACAGAATGAAATGTAGCAGAGTCAGCTGGTAAGGAAAATGCCCATGCTTGGGGGTCACCACTCAGTAATGACAACACCAGCCCTACCCGCTGAGCCTCATTACCTGAGGAGATAGGGCACATGCGGAAGTATAACTTGCAGGCCTCCCGAAATACGACAAATTTGCTGCGATCCCCTGAAAATCGTTCTGGCAGCGGGATCTTCGGCTCTGCACCGATACCTGCAGCTGCCGTTTGCACCTTTGCTACTACCAGTCCCTGCTGCTGAACAGTCCCATTCAACTCGGATACCTGTAAGGACAGCGCCGCCAACTGGCGGGTTATGGAATCTAATGGATCCATGGACTCCTGAAAAAATGTGGGCCGATTATAATGTCACGCGGGGTTTAGTTCAACTAAGGCTGAAATACCCGGGGCCCCTGTGATGTCCCTTTAACTAGGGGAAACCCTGTCTGACCCTCAACCCAGGGTTTTTGCTGATGGTGCAAATGACTGAGCCTCCAACCTTTCCTTATCTCCTGCTCAGCCCTGCACTTAACCCTCCACCCTCCACCCAGTGAGGAGACACACCACCAAAGCCCCCACACAAATTATGACAGACAGGGAGAACTTAAACTGCACTGCGCCGCACGCACACAGGAATATACAGTAATGTGAACAGGGCACAACTAAACACAAATATGGGAAGGAGAAAGGATAACAACGGATCATACACCACCAGATACGAATCTCTCTCTCTTCAACACCTCCACTCCAGACCGGAACCACTTGGTATGAAACACAAGCTATAATCGGCGACGCCCATGGGCCAGCATGACTATTTAAAGACCGTGGGCGTGACTAAACATCCAACCTGGTCTCCAGCAAGATTAACCCCCGAGAGCCTGAAGATCAAGCCGGCGCCACTGAGGCTATAGTGGACGGAGGTGGAACTACCTCTGCCTGCCGGACGCTGTGGTGTGAATAGCGTCCGACATGACACCCGTTTCCCTCAACTCTAGTGTCTGCCACTAATTTTTTGAAATGTGTACACTCTTAGTTGGGTGTCCATTTGTTGGGTTAGCTGTAGTGGAATATGAGTCGGTCCCTATTATACTATTTCTACTCTCTTGAAATTGATACCTCTTTGTTAGTGTCGCCAACTAATTTTTGAAAATGTGTGCAATCGTGGTTGGGTGTACATCTGCTGGGTTAGATGTCACTCACTATTATACTATTTTTACTCTCGTGAAATTGATGCCACTTTGGTGGTGTCTGCCACAATTTTTTGGAAATGTGAACAATCCTGGTAGGGTGTCCATCTGCTGGGTTGGCTATAGTGGAAGATTTGTCCATCCCTATTATACTATTTCTACTGTGGTGAAATTGATGTCACTTTGTTTCTGTCATTACTAGTGTTGAGTAGAGTTGAGCGACTTTTGCTTTTTTAGGGTCGCGTTTCGTTTCGTGAAACCCGACTTTTCCAAAAGTCGGGTCGAGCAAGATCGTCCGATTATAGGGAAAAGTCGGGGTCGTCCCGAAACACGAAACCCAATGTAAGTCAATGGGGAAAAAAAGTCGGCAGTGAGAGGAGGACAGGAAACACACCTACAGTGCCCATTTAAATGCCAAAAGCATCAATTCTTCTTACTTAAGCTTGTCAACCTTAATTAACTTCATAATACAAGTTACGCACTGAAAAATGGGGGTTATTTGGCTAAATTTGTGGGGGGGGGGAGGGCTGGCTGCAGGTTTTCATGTGCCCTGGGCGAAAGAGCGCCCCTTTAACACATACCACAACTCATCATGCTCCGATACGGCAGAGAAATAGCGGTATAGTACAATGAAAAATACCTCACTTTTTACATCTCATGACGAGGCCCATCTATTTCTCCATACAAAATCATTGGTCCCATATAATGTTTGAAACAGTATATGATGAGCTCCACATAATGCTACAGTATATGTTGGTCCCCATGGATGAAGCTCCACTGTCTTATGGGCCCAAATAATGCTCCAAACATAATGGGCCCCATTTCTACTGCTCTAGTGTATAATGGGCCCTGTAAATGCTGCTCCAGTGTCTGATGTCCACCTTTGGAATGTTCCAGTGTATGGTGGGCCCCATCTATCATTCTCCAGAGTATACTGCTCCCCAAAAATTGCTGTCCCAACATAGAAAACAATCAAATAAGTCTCCTCGCTAGGGAATCCCTGTACTTGTCTGGACAGGTGCTGTAGCTTGCTTAACAGCTCGCCAGCCGTTCTCACGCCAAGTATGGATTGCACGTGATTGCACAAAGGTTAGAAAGGGTACCGTATCCCTGGATAACATGTATGGATAGCGTACACATTCAAAATATATGTCTATACAGCATGAGGCAGGCTCAGACGGTGTTAGGCCCAGTATGGATTGCACGTCATTGCACAAAGGTTAGAAGGGGTACCGTATCCCCGGATAACATGTATGGATAGCGTACACATTCAAAATATATGTCTATACAGCATGAGGCAGGCTCAGACGGTGTTAGGCCCAGTATGGATTGCACGTCATTGCACAAAGGTTAGAAGGGGTACCGTATCCCCGGATAATATGTATGGATAGCGTACACATTCAAAATATATGTCTATACAGCATGAGGCAGGCTCAGACGGTGTTAGGCCCAGTATGGATTGCACGTCATTGCACAAAGGTTAGAAGGGGTACCGTATCCCCGGATAACATGTATGGATAGCGTACACATTCAAAATATATGTCTATACAGCATGAGGCAGGCTCAGACGGTGTTAGGCCCAGTATGGATTGCACGTCATTGCACAAAGGTTAGAAGGGGTACCGTATCCCCGGATAACATGTATGGATAGCGTACACATTCAAAATATATGTCTATACAGCATGAGGCAGGCTCAGACGGTGTTAGGCCCAGTATGGATTGCACGTCATTGCACAAAGGTTAGAAGGGGTACCGTATCCCCGGATAACATGTATGGATAGCGTACACATTCAAAATATATGTCTATACAGCATGAGGCAGGCTCAGATGGTGTTAGGCCCAGTATGGATTGCACGTCATTGCACAAAGGTTAGAAGGGGTACCGTATCCCCGGATAACATGTATGGATAGCGTACACATTCAAAATATATGTCTATACAGCATGAGGCAGGCTAAGACGGTGTTAGGCCCAGTATGGATTGCACGTCATTGCACAAAGGTTAGAAGGGGTACCGTATCCCCGGATAACATGTATGGATAGCGTACACATTCAAAATATATGTCTATACAGCATGAGGCAGGCTCAGACGGTGTTAGGCCCAGTATGGATTGCACGTCATTGCACAAAGGTTAGAAGGGGTACCGTATCCCCGGATAACATGTATGGATAGCGTACACATTCAAAATATATGTCTATACAGCATGAGGCAGGCTCAGACGGTATTAGGCCCAGTATGGATTGCACGTCATTGCACAAAGGTTAGAAGGGGTACCGTATCCCCGGATAACATGTATGGATAGCGTACACATTCAAAATATATGTCTATACAGCATGAGGCAGGCTCAGACGGTGTTAGGCCCAGTATGGATTGCACGTCATTGCACAAAGGTTAGAAGGGGTACCGTATCCCCGGATAACATGTATGGATAGCGTACACATTCAAAATATATGTCTATACAGCATGAGGCAGGCTCAGACGGTGTTAGGCCCAGTATGGATTGCACGTCATTGCACAAAGGTTAGAAGGGGTACCGTATCCCCGGATAACATGTATGGATAGCGTACACATTCAAAATATATGTCTATACAGCATGAGGCAGGCTCAGACGGTGTTAGGCCCAGTATGGATTGCACGTCATTGCACAAAGGTTAGAAGGGGTACCGTATCCCCGGATAACATGTATGGATAGCGTACACATTCAAAATATATGTCTATACAGCATGAGGCAGGCTCAGACGGTGTTAGGCCCAGTATGGATTGCACGTCATTGCACAAAGGTTAGAAGGGGTACCGTATCCCCGGATAACATGTATGGATAGCGTACACATTCAAAATATATGTCTATACAGCATGAGGCAGGCTCAGACGGTGTTAGGCCCAGTATGGATTGCACGTCATTGCACAAAGGTTAGAAGGGGTACCGTATCCCCGGATAACATGTATGGATAGCGTACACATTCAAAATATATGTCTATACAGCATGAGGCAGGCTCAGACGGTGTTAGGCCCAGTATGGATTGCACGTCATTGCACAAAGGTTAGAAAGGGTACCGTATCCCCGGATAACATGTATGGATAGCGTACACATTCAAAATATATGTCTCAGGAGGCAGGCTCAGACGGTGTCAGGCACAGTATGGATTTGACGGCCCAGATTACACAGCGGAGGAGCAGGGAGAGGTAAAGATTGCAAATGCTGGGGCCCTGGCCAAGCAAGGGGGGCCCACTCGTGGGCGTCGGTACTGGCACTGGGCCCCTCATAGTACAGCGGTGTGTCTGACGGCGGGTGTGCACCACCAC
The DNA here is from genome assembly GCF_039654945.1 of Dendrobates tinctorius. Taxonomy (NCBI): domain Eukaryota; kingdom Metazoa; phylum Chordata; class Amphibia; order Anura; family Dendrobatidae; genus Dendrobates; species Dendrobates tinctorius. The sequence continues at coordinate 16,663,423 of NW_027361811.1, forward strand.
CGTCAGAGACACTTGATTGCACTATGAGGGACCCTGTGCCAGTGCCCGCGCCCAAGAGTCGGCCTACCCACCTGTCCAGGGCAACGGCACTCGCACGGTGTCGTGCGCTAGGTGGTGACCCCGGCCATGGGGGGGGAGGCAGCACAGTTAGGGAGTTTTAGAAAGTGGCATATGTTGATGTTGGACATTCAACTGATGCAAAAGGCGAAATAGGTGAAGTACCAGGAAGAGGTGGACCAAAGCAAGCCATTTTTCTGTCACCCTATGTGTCATCAGGGGAAGGTGGGACAAAATCCTTGGAAACCCATGCGTGGTTCATTTTAATGAAGGTTAGATCATCCACATTTTGGGTTGACAGACGGGTCCTTTTTTCTGTCAGGATTGATCCAGCTGCACTGAAGACTCTTTCCGATAGCACACTTACAGCTGGGCAAGCGAGCTCCTGTAAGGCATATTGGGCCAATTCAGGCCAGGTGTCCAGTTTAGCGGCCCAATAGTCAAAGGGGAATGACCTGTGTGGGAGAACATTGATATGGGAGGAAAAGTAGTTTGTAACCATAGTTGACAACTGCTGTCTCCTGTCACTTTCCATCGATGCAGTATTACCAGTTGTGTGAGCGGTATTTGAAAAATCAGTCCACAACATTGTCATGAAACCCCTGTCTCCAACGCCACTTCTGCTGTGTGCACCACGAACACCTCTGCCAAGCTGCCCCCGGCCCGTACGGCTCGTGTGAGAACCATCACCGCTGCTGTGTGCTGGGAATGCCTCAAGCAACCGATTTACCAGAGTTGCTTGTTTATTAGCCAATATTACGTCAAGGTTCTCCTGTGGCATGATGTTTTGTAATTTGCCTTTATAGCGTGGATCCAGGATGCTGGCCAACCAGTAGTCGTCATCGTTCATCATTTTGGCAATGCGGGGGTCCCTTTTTAGGATCCGCAAGGCATAATCTGACATGTGGGCCAATGTTCCCGGTGTCAATGATGCACTGCGAGTGCTGGGTGGAGGAGCACTTTCTGGCAAATCCACATCCCTCCAGTCACGCACAAACCCTGTACCAGACCTTGCCACGCCGACATTTTCACTTGCCCCACGAGATGCATCCTCCTCCCCTAAGTAATCATCCTCATCATCCTCCTCCTCCTCCTCCTCCTCTTCTTCCTCCACCTCGTCCAGGAGAGGTCCCTGAGCAGACAATGGCTGAATGTCATCAAGGATTCCCTCCTCCTCTTCCTCCTCATCAACATTGGCTGCAGACGCCTGCTCCTTAAGGTGCGTCAAAGTTTGCATGAGCAGACGCATAAGTGGGATGCTCATGCTTAGGATGGCGTCGTCTGCGCTTACCAGCCGTGTGCATTCCTCAAAACACTGAAGGACTTTACAAAGGTCTTTCAGCTTCGACCACTGCACGCCTGTCAACTCCACGTCTGCTCTCAAAGTGCCTGGCCGTGTATCCTCCCACAAATGCATTATGGCCTGCCTCTGCTCGCACAGCCGCTCCACCATGTGTAGGGTGGAGTTTCACCTTGTTGCAATGTCGATAATGAGGAGGTGGTTGGGAAGGTGGAGCAATCGCTGCAGCTTCTGCATACGAACGGAGTGTACAGGCGACCGGCGGATGTGCGCGCACAGTCTTCGCACCTTCTGGAGCAGGGCTGTTAACTCCGGATAATTTTTGAGGAAGCACTGCACCACCAGGTTCAAGGTGTGAGCCAAGCAAGGTATGTGGCTGAGTTTTGAAAGGGCTATGGCTGCCACAAAATTACGGCCGTTATCACTAACTACCTTGCCTGCCTCAAGATGTACACTGCCCAGCCATGACTCAGTTTGTCGCTTCAAGTACTCGGCCGGCACCTCGGCGGTGTGTCTGTCGCCCAAACACATCATCTGCAACACAGCCTGCTGACGCTTTCCACTAGCTGCTCGATAGGGGGACACATCGTGTGCAACAGTGGCAGCTGCAGATGGAGTGCTCGTACGACTGCGCTCTGTGGACGAGCTGTCGCTTCTGGAGGAGGAGGAGGAGGAGGAGGGTCGAACGCCTACAGCCAACTGTTTCCTATACCGTGGGCTAGGCAGCACTGTCCCACCACCGCTGTCCCCTGTGGACCCTGCATCCACCACATTAACCCAGTGCGCAGTGATGGACACGTAACGGCCCTGGCCATGCCGACTGGACCATGCATCAGTTGTGAGGTGCACCTTTCCGCTCACTGACTGCTTGAGTGCATGGACAATGCGGTCTTTCACATGATGGTGGAGGGCTGGGATGGCTTTGCGAGAGAAGAAGTGGCGACTGGGTAGGTCATAGCGTGGTACTGCATAGGCCATGAGTTCGCGGAAAGCTGTGCTTTCCACCAACCGAAAGGGCATCATCTCAAACGAGATTAGTTTGGCAATGTGGGCGTTCAAACCCAGTGTACGCGGATGAGAGACTGAGTACTTTCTTGACCTACTCATAGTGTCTGGGAGGGTGAGCTGGACTTGAGAGCTGCATATGGTGGAAGTAGCGGTGGACAGGGCGGACTGAGAGAGGGTTGATGATGGTGATGGAGTTGGTGTTCTTTCTGATGGCCTAGAATCAGTCTTTCGTTGATATAACAGTGGGATTCCCTGACTGCTGTGGCCTTGCAACGACACCTCAACATTTGCTGCTGTGCTAACCGGTGGGCTTACAGTGGGGGAAACAATGTAGCGTTGCTGACTACCTTCGTTGTGATCAGTTGCACATGTGGCACTTGAGGTTTGGTGTTGTGTCCACGCTTGCAAGTGCATACTGGTTAAATGTCTAAGCATGCAACTGGTATTCAAATTGTTCAGATTTTTCCCTCGGCTAAAGGTCTTTGCGCACTTCTTACAGATAACCTTGGCCTGATCATGAGGATTTTGTTCAAAAAAGTGCCACACTGCACTCTTCCTACTTTGGCAGACATTTTGCGGCCTAGCACGCTGTGATCTTTTGACCCTCTGGACAAGCTGTCCAGCAACTCTTTTGATGTTTGGAACCTGTCTTTGGAGTGCTCCGGGCCTGCCAGATAACAGCTGTTGCGATGTCGATGTCTGCTGTGGATGCTCCTCATCTGAGCTATTGGAAGCAGCACCCTCTTCCCCCAATGGATGCCAATCTGGGTCAACAACTGGGTCATCCATCACCTCCTCTTCTATGTCATGTGCACCTTTCTCTGTGTCACCGTGTATGGTGGTATAGTGTGCGGGAAGGGGCACCTGAGTCTCATCAGGGTCAAAATCTGGCTCTGTACACTGCGAGGACAATGTAGTGCTCTGAGTGAATGTACCAGCAGAATCATCCATCAGCGGCTGTGCATCAGTGCACTCCATGTCAGATTCATCTTGGCCTGGGTAATTCACTATTTGACTTGATAATCCAGGCATGGTATGTGAAAACAGCTCCATGGAGTAATCAGTAGTATGGCCTGCGTCATCCTTCAATCTTGGTTTGGGTGAAGGACACAAGGAAAGGTGTGGTTCATGAACATGAGCCTCCAATGACGACTCAGTGCTTTTACTTTTTACAACTGAAGAAGAGGAGGCGATAGAGCTGGAGGCTGAGTCAGCAATGTAAGACAAAACTTTTTCCTGATGCTCTGCCTTTAAAAGCGGTTTGCCAACTCCTAGAAAACTAAGCATTCGAGTCCTTATGTAGCCAGACGATGACGCAGGGTCAGCACCTCCTGCATTCGGTCCTATTTTGCTCTTGCCACTACCATCAGATCCACCACCAACACCATCATTACCAGCTGCCAACCCCCGCCCAATTCCACGGCCTCTTCCACCAGCCTTCCTCATTTTTGGTAGAAATGTAGACAAAATCCAACAAACTATATAGTAATGTAAAACAAGGTACAAGGTGTCTATAGGACAGGGGAGTTTTAGAATTTCTGCACACACTTGTGGACAGTGGACACTTGTGGATTGTGTGCGGCCCACTGATATCTGAGCGCTATGTGACACGCTCGATGGCACAGCTGCCTGTGACCAAAGTGACGAGAGGATAATGGAGATTTTGAATCTCTGCGTACACTTGTGGACAGTGGACACTTGTGGATTGTGTGCGGCCCACTGATATCTGAGCGCTATGTGACACGCTCGATGGCACAGCTGCCTGTGACCAAAGTGACGAGAGGATAATGGAGATTTTGAATCTCTGCGTACACTTGTGGACAGTGGACACTTGTGGATTGTGTGCGGCCCACTGATATCTGAGCGCTATGTGACACGCTCGATGGCACAGCTGCCTGTGACCAAAGTGACGAGAGGATAATGGAGATTTTGAATCTCTGCGTACACTTTTGGACACTGGACACTTGTGGATTGTGTGCGGCCCACTGATATCTGAGCGCTATGTGACACGCTCGATGGCACAGCTGCCTGTGACCAAAGTGACGAGAGGATAATGGAGATTTTGAATCTCTGCGTACACTTTTGGACACTGGACACTTGTGGATTGTGTGCGGCCCACTGATATCTGAGCGCTATGTGACACGCTCGATGGCACAGCTGCCTGTGACCAAAGTGACGAGAGGATAATGGAGATTTTGAATCTCTGCGTACACTTTTGGACAGTGGACACTTGTGGATTGTGTGCGGCCCACTGATATCTGAGCGCTATGTGACACGCTCGATGGCACAGCTGCCTGTGACCAAAGTGACGAGAGGATAATGGAGATTTTGAATCTCTGCGTACACTTTTGGACACTGGACACTTGTGGATTATGTGCGGCCCACTGATATCTGAGCGCTATGTGACACGCTCGATGGCACAGCTGCCTATGACCAAAGTGACGAGAGGATAATGGAGATTTTGAATCTCTGCGTACACTTTTGGACACTGGACACTTGTGGATTGTGTGCGGCCCACTGATATCTGAGCGCTATGTGACACGCTCGATGGCACAGCTGCCTGTGACCAAAGTGACGAGAGGATAATGGAGATTTTGAATCTCTGCGTACACTTTTGGACACTGGACACTTGTGGATTGTGTGCGGCCCACTGATATCTGAGCGCTATGTGACACGCTCGATGGCACAGCTGCCTGTGACCAAAGTGACGAGAGGATAATGGAGATTTTGAATCTCTGCGTACACTTTTGGACAGTGGACACTTGTGGATTGTGTGCGGCCCACTGATATCTGAGCGCTATGTGACACGCTCGATGGCACAGCTGCCTGTGACCAAAGTGACGAGAGGATAATGGAGATTTTGAATCTCTGCGTACACTTGTGGACAGTGGACACTTGTGGATTGTGTGCGGCCCACTGATATCTGAGCGCTATGTGACACGCTCGATGGCACAGCTGCCTGTGACCAAAGTGACGAGAGGATAATGGAGATTTTGAATCTCTGCGTACACTTGTGGACAGTGGACACTTGTGGATTGTGTGCGGCCCACTGATATCTGAGCGCTATGTGACACGCTCGATGGCACAGCTGCCTGTGACCAAAGTGACGAGAGGATAATGGAGATTTTGAATCTCTGCGTACACTTGTGGACAGTGGACACTTGTGGATTGTGTGCGGCCCACTGATATCTGAGCGCTATGTGACACGCTCGATGGCACAGCTGCCTGTGACCAAAGTGACGAGAGGATAATGGAGATTTTGAATCTCTGCGTACACTTGTGGACAGTGGACACTTGTGGATTGTGTGCGGCCCACTGATATCTGAGCGCTATGTGACACGCTCGATGGCACAGCTGCCTGTGACCAAAGTGACGAGAGGATAATGGAGATTTTGAATCTCTGCGTACACTTTTGGACACTGGACACTTGTGGATTGTGTGCGGCCCACTGATATCTGAGCGCTATGTGACACGCTCGATGGCACAGCTGCCTGTGACCAAAGTGACGAGAGGATAATGGAGATTTTGAATCTCTGCGTACACTTTTGGACACTGACACTTGTAGATTGTGTGCGGCCCACTGATATCTGAGCGCTATGTGACACGCTCGATGGCACAGCTGCCTGTGACCAAAGTGACGAGAGGATAATGGAGATTTTGAATCTCTGCGTACACTTTTGGACACTGGACACTTGTGGATTGTGTGCGGCCCACTGATATCTGAGCGCTATGTGACACGCTCGATGGCACAGCTGCCTGTGACCAAAGTGACGAGAGGATAATGGAGATTTTGAATCTCTGCGTACACTTGTGGACAGTGGACACTTGTGGATTGTGTGCGGCCCACTGATATCTGAGCGCTATGTGACACGCTCGATGGCACAGCTGCCTGTGACCAAAGTGACGAGTGGATAATGGAGATTTTGAATCTCTGCATACACTTGTGGACAGTGGACACTTGTGGATTGTGTGCGGCCCACTGATATCTGAGCGCTATGTGACACGCTCGATGGCACAGCTGCCTGTGACCAAAGTGACGAGAGGATAATGGAGATTTTGAATCTCTGCGTACACTTGTGGACACTGGACACTTGTGGATTGTGTGCGGCCCACTGATATCTGAGCGCTATGTGACACGCTCGATGGCACAGCTGCCTGTGACCAAAGTGACGAGAGGATAATGGAGATTTTGAATCTCTGCGTACACTTTTGGACACTGGACACTTGTGGATTGTGTGCGGCCCACTGATATCTGAGCGCTATGTGACACGCTCGATGGCACAGCTGCCTGTGACCAAAGTGACGAGAGGATAATGGAGATTTTGAATCTCTGCGTACACTTGTGGACAGTGGACACTTGTGGATTGTGTGCGGCCCACTGATATCTGAGCGCTATGTGACATGCTCGATGGCACAGCTGCCTGTGACCAAAGTGATGAGAGGATAATGGAGATTTTGAATCTCTGCGTACACTTGTGGACAGTGGACACTTGTGGATTGTGTGCGGCCCACTGATATCTGAGCGCTATGTGACACGCTCGATGGCACAGCTGCCTGTGACCAAAGTGACGAGAGGATAATGGAGATTTTGAATCTCTGCGTACACTTTTGGACACTGGACACTTGTGGATTGTGTGCGGCCCACTGATATCTGAGCGCTATGTGACACGCTCGATGGCACAGCTGCCTGTGACCAAAGTGACGAGAGGATAATGGAGATTTTGAATCTCTGCGTACACTTTTGGACACTGGACACTTGTGGATTGTGTGCGGCCCACTGATATCTGAGTGCTATGTGACATGCTCGATGGCACAGCTGCCTGTGACCAAAGTGACGAGAGGATAATGGAGATTTTGAATCTCTGCGTACACTTGTGGACAGTGGACACTTGTGGATTGTGTGCGGCCCACTGATATCTGAGCGCTATGTGACACGCTCGATGGCACAGCTGCCTGTGACCAAAGTGACGAGAGGATAATGGAGATTTTGAATCTCTGCGTACACTTTTGGACACTGGACACTTGTGGATTGTGTGAGGCCCACTGATATCTGAGCGCTATGTGACACGCTCGATGGCACAGCTGCCTGTGACCAAAGTGACGAGAGGATAATGGAGATTTTGAATCTCTGCGTACACTTGTGGACAGTGGACACTTGTGGATTGTGTGCAGCCCACTGATATCTGAGCGCTATGTGACACGCTCGATGGCACAGCTGCCTGTGACCAAAGTGACGAGAGGATAAGGGAGATTGGATTGCTTTTAAAAAAGCAGTTTGCGGTGCAGTGGGTAAACAGCAATGCCAGCGTGTCAGGAAGCCTTAAAAGGCAGCCCAACAACCAGCACCACTGATACACCACAATATAGCCTCCCCTTGCACTGCACACACAGTGACTTGTGTGTTGTGCAGGCCAAATCGCTAGTAGCAGAAGCAGTTTTTTTGTCTTCTTCCCTGCCTAACGCTCTCCCTACAGAATCAGCAGCAACCTCTCACTATACTAAGATCGGCAGAAGTAAGATAGCGGTCGGCGTGCACGCCCTTTTATACCCCCTGTGACGCCCACCAAAGCAAGCCAATCACTTGCATGCCCTTCTGAAAGATGGTGGTGACCCGTGCCTATGTCATCACGTTGCCCACAGTGTCCGTGGATCCTGATTGGCTGAAAAAGAGCGCAAAACAAACTTTTGAAACGCGACTTTGGCGCGTAAGTCGCCGACCTCGTGGCCGACCTCATCCTAGGGTCGGGTTTCGTTTCATGAAACCCGACTTTGCCAAAAGTCGGCGACTTTTGAATTTTTTCGACCCGTTTCGCTCAACTCTAGTGTTGAGTATTCTGATACTGCAAATATCGGGTATCGGCCGATATTTGCTGTATCGGAATTCCGATACTGAGTACCGATATTTTTTCAATATCGGATATCGGTATCGGAAGTCCCCATAATGCAATGAGCCACTGTTGTGGCAGTGATTGGCTGTTGAAAAGATGTCATCATGATGCGTGGTCTGTGCTGACTACGGGGGTCTGTACGGGCCTCTCGGGGGCCTGTGCCGGCTGCCGGTGGTCTGTACGGGCCTCTCGGGGGCCTGTGCCGGCTGTCGGTGGTGTGTGCCGGCTGCCGGGGGCCTATGCCAGCTGCCGGTGGTCTGTGCGGGCCTGCCGGGGGTCTTGTGTGTGCAGGCTTCATCCGATGGGACTACAAGTCCCATCGGGCGATGCCTGCTACAATGACAGTGATTGACACATTAGCCAATGATGGGACAGTAGTTGTCCCATCATCCGGCTAATGTGTTGAATGTAAAAAAAAAAACATACTACATACATACTACATATATACTACATTCATACAACATACATACATACTACATACATGCTACATATATACTACATTCATACAACATACATATATACTACATACATACTACATATATACTATATTCATACAACATACATGCATACTACATACTACATACATGCTACATATATACTACATTCATACAACATGCATACATACTACATACATGCTACATATATACTACATTCATGCAACATACATGCATACTACATACATGCTACATATATACTACATTCATACAACATACATATATACTACATACATGCTACATATATACTACATTCATACATATATACTACATACTACATACATGCTACATATATACTACATTCATATAACATACATATATACTACATACTGCATACCTGCTACATATATACTACATTCATACAACATACATATATACTACCTACATACTACATATATTCTACATTCATACATACATACTACATACTACATACATGCTACATATATACTACATTCATGCAACATACATACATACTACATACATGCTACATATATACTACATTCATACAACATACATGCATACTACATACATGCTATATATATACTATATTCATACAACATTCATATATATACTACATACTACATACATGCTACATATATACTACATTCATACAACATACATATATACTACATACATACTACATATATACTACATTCATACAACATACATGCTATATATATACTACATTCATACAACATACATACATACTACATACATGCTACATATATACTACATTCATGCAACATACATACATACTATATACATGCTACATATATGCTACATTCATACAACATACATACATGCTACATACATGCTACATATATACTACATTCATACAACATACTACATACATGCTGCATATATACTACATTCATACAACATACATACATACTACATATTACATACATGCTACATATATACTACATTCATGCAACATACATACATACATACTACATACATGCTACATATATACTACATTCATGCAACATACATACATACTACATACTACATACATGCTAAATATATACTATAACATATAACAATATAACAATATATACTACAACATACATATATAACAATATAACAATATATACTACACCATACATATATACTACATTCATACTACATATATACTACATTCATACAACATACATACATACTACATACTACATACATGCTACATATATACTGCATTCATACAACATACATATATACTACATACATACTACATATATACTACATTCATACAACATACATACATGCTACATACTACATACATGCTACATATATACTACATTCATACAACATACATATATACTACATACATACTACATATATACTACATTCATACAACATATGTACTATATACATACTGCATACAATACATTCATACATTCATGCAATACATACATATAGACATACAGTACATATAACATAGAGTACATACTCACCATTACTTGTCACTTTGATCCCCGAAGCCAGTGTCATCTATGAAAGAAATTAGAAAATAACAAGCAAGCGATATACTCCCTGATCCGCAGAAATCCACGAGGGTCCCACGCCGATTTCTCGTGGAGAACAGCAGCATCAGCTGATGCGACCGCTCTCTAGGGGGCTCCTGGAATCCAATGACGGAAGGTAGGTAGCCTTCCACACTGTATTCCTCCGCCACTGTAAAAAAATAGTCCCTAGCCTCATTTTATAGCAAATGCTGCGTGAGAATGTTCCCACGCAGCATTTTCCATAAAGTGAGACTAGGGACTATTTTTTTACAGTGGCGGAGGAATACAGTGCGGAAGGATACCTACCTTCCGTCATTGGATTCCTGGAGCCCCCTAGAGAGCGGTCGCATCAGCTGATGCTGCTGTTCTCCACGGGAATTCGGTGTGGGACCCTCGTGGATTTCTGCGGATCAGGGAGTATATCGCTTGTTTGTTATTTTCTAATTTCTTTCATAGATGACACTGGCTTCGGGGATCAAAGTGACAAGTAATGGTGAGTATGTGCTCTATGTTATATGTACTGTATGTCTATATGTATGTATTATATGAATGAATGAATGTATTGTATGCAGTATGTATGCAGTATGTATGTAGTATGTATGTAGTATGTAGTATGCATGTATGTTGTATGAATGTAGTATATATGTAGCATGTATGTAGTATGTATGTTGCATGAATGTAGTACAGTATATATGTAGTATATATGTATGTTGTATGAATGTAGTATTGTAGTATATATGTAGCATGTATGTAGTATATATGTATGTTGTATGAATGTAGTATATATGTAGCATGTATGTAGTATATATGTATGTTGTATGAATGTAGTATATATGTAGCATGCATGTAGTATGTAGTATGTATGTATGTTGTATGAATGTTGTATATATGTAGTATGTAGTATATATGTATGCTGTATGAATGTAGTATATATGTAGCATGTATGTGGTATGTAGTATGTATGTATGTTGTATGAATGTAGTATATATGTAGTATGCATGTAGTATGTATGTATGTTGCATGAATGTAGTATATATGTAGCATGTATGTAGTATGTATGTATGTTGTATGAATGTAGTATATATGTAGTATGTATGTAGTATATATGTATGTTGTATGAATGTAGTATATATGTAGCATGTATGTAGTATGTAGAATATATGTATGTTGCATGAATGTAGTATATATGTAGTATGTATGTAGTATATATGAATGCAGTATGTATGTAGCATGTATGTAGTATGTATGTATGTTGTATGAATGTAGTATATTTGTAGTATGCATGTAGTATATATGTATGTTGTATGAATGTAGTATATATGTAGCATGTATGTAGTATGTAGTATGTATGTATGAATGTAGTATATATGTAGCATGTATGTAGTATGTAGTATATATGTATGTTGTATGAATGTAGTATATATGTAGCATGTATGTAGTATGTATGTATGTTGTATGAATGTAGTATATATGTAGTGTGTATGTAGTATGTATGTATACTGCATGAATGCAGTATATATGAAGCATGTATGTAGTATGTAGTATGTATGTATGTTGTATGAATGTAGTATATATGTAGCATGTATGTAGTATGTAGTATATATGTATGTTGCATGAATGTAGTATATATGTAGTATGTATGTTGTATGAATGTAGAATATATGTAGCATGTATGTAGTATGTATGTATGTTGTATGAATGTAGTATATTTGTAGTATGCATGTAGTATATATGTATGTTGTATGAATGTAGTATATATGTAGCATGTATGTAGTATGTAGTATGTATGTAAGAATGTAGTATATATGTAGCATGTATGTAGTATATATGTATGTTGTATGAATGTAGTATATATGTAGCATGTATGTAGTATGTAGTATACATGTATGTTGTATGAATGTAGTATATATGTAGTATGTAGTATGTATGTATGTTGTATGAATGTAGTATATATGTAGTATGTATGTATGTGGTATGTATGTAGTATGTACAGTATGTATGTTGTATATATGTAGTATGTATGTAGTATGTATATATATATATTTTTTTTCACATTCAACACATTAGCCGGATGATGGGACTACTACTGTTCCATCATTGGCAAATGTGTCAATCACTGTCAGTGTAGCAGGTATCGCCCGATGGGACTTGTAGTCCCATCGGACGATGCCTGCACACACACAAGACCCCCGGCAGGCCCGCACAGACCACTGGCAGCCGGTACAGACCACCGGCAGCCGGCACAGGCCCACGAGAGGCCCGTACAGACCACCAGCAGCCAGCACAGGCCCCCGGCAGCCGGCACAGACCACCGACAGCTGGCACAGGCCCCCGAGAGGCCCGTACAGACCACCGACAGCCGGCACAGGCCCCCGGCAGGCCTGTACAGACCACCGACAGCCCGCACAGACCCCCGGCAGGCCCATACAGACCACCGACAGCCCGCATAGACCCCGCCCGCACACACAGACACTCAGTGTCCGCCCACGCACCGCCCACACTCTTCCCCCCTCCCGAAAGGGTTTTTTTTAATTCCGATATTTCTGTCCCATTGACTTTAATGGGACTTTCGGTATCGGAATCGGAATCGGCGATACCTATACTTTTTTGTGTATCGGGCCGATCCATTCCGATCCGATACTTTTGAATATCGGATGGTATTGCTCAACCCTAGTCATTACATTTTTGAAATGTGTAGACTCCTTGTTGAGTCTCGTTCATGTGTGTTGCCTTTAGCAGTAGGCCTCCGAGACCGGCTGTACTCCACTGTCATTCAGTCAACTACCCGTGTCACTATTCTTATATTTTTCTTACAATATTAATCACCGAAACTGATATTTGTGCCTTGTGAGTGCTGCTGAGTATCAATTTCAATTTTTTTTTATCACTTATATACTGTATAACACCAATGATACTAAAAGTATATATACATAATACCAATGATACTTTTTGCTTTGAGATGGAACATATATGATTGAGCTCATGCTTTGGTGTATATTATCACTTATATAGCGCCAATAATTAAACATTAGCTTTACAGACATTTACAGACATTACTGCCACTGTCACCTTTGCAGATGCTGTCCTTGGTGGGGTTGGAACACAGGACTCCAGTGCTGCAGGGCTGCTAATGCTTTTGCATTGATGACTCAACAGTTCTGTGGTTCGAAGCCTATCACTGAGATGCAAACTCTGTGCGTCATTGCTGAATTGGGGAAAACCACTGTCAAGATTGTCTTCAAGCATATTTTTATACTGCAGAATGAGCGAATCCCTTTTTCATGTGGGGAGGCAATTGGAAAATGTATTTTGTATCATTGATAGAACACACTGGCACCCAGAAGTCAGCACTATTTCGAATCATAACTATACATGTAACAATCATGTTGCAGATGCTACAAGAAGGAGCACATGGGTTGGACTCTTTCATGAAGTCCAACTACACAGTGTGTTCGTAGAGGGATAACGCTCAAGCTTTCTTCCTCCAACCCTTGTGGCAACCATGGACAACATAGAGGGAATCATTATCCTCTTCATCTCGTAACTGTTGCGCATCCATCACCTCTTCCTTCTCGTCCTTTTCATGGTCCTCCTACATTTGTTCCTCCCATGGCAATCGCCTGTGAGATGACAGACCTGAACTTAGCTATATTGTTAACCCTAAAGGCATCCTCCTCTGCTTCCTTGTCTTCCCCCTGGGACCACCACCACCTCCTCACCCAGACTATTTATAGTGTGGTCCAGCATTTATATGACAGTAATAGTGGTGCTGATGATGGCATCGTCACCGCTAACCATCTTAGCAGCCATTTTAAAAACATGCAGAAGGGTGCAGAGGTCCTTCATCTGTGTCAGCTATGCAAGTGTGAATTGCACCACATCCGTACTACTATGTGGCAGGTTTACAAAATGTCACACTGCAACAGGTCTCAGCGCTACTGCCACAGTTGCTGCAACATGTGCAGAGTAGTGATGAGCTATAGAATGCTCAGGTGCTCGGGTCGAGCAAATTGGAATACTCGGGTACTCAACAAGAGCAACGAGCCCAATGTTAGTCTATGGGAAATCCGAGCTTTTTTGCCACGAGCCCCCCAGAGGTCTTTCTAGGGTATCAAAACGTCAGAAATCTATGGGGACAGTGCACAAAGGACATGGGAATATCATGGCGAACGCCCCTGGATGCATTTCTGACTCCTAGGTCAGTGCTGTGACCAGTGTTGTCAGAGTTTGATGTCACTTTTACAGGCGCACAGTAAAACATACAAAAACGAAACCAAGGTGGATTTTACAGGGAAATATGTTAAGGAACATCCTTTCCAGGGAAATAACTTGTATGTAAGGCAAAAAAATAACACCCCCATAAAATGCTCCTCCACCACTTTGGCTATGTTCACACGTAGTGTTTTTGATGCGTTTTTCAACGTTAACATTACTTTCAACCAATACTAATGCATTTATTGGGAAATGTAATTGTAGCATTTAAAAAAAATAGCTGGCCATGTGGTGTGTGACACATCATCAGGCAAATCATGTCTCATTTATGAAGGAGTGATTCTTAACGTCACAAAGCCTATTTTTATAGGGGCCTCAGTCGGCATTACTATTCTTAAAGGGCCATTATAAAACAGTGCGTCTCCTATACTGTTAATGCCTATGCATTGAGTGACTGGACTGCCAAAAATTAGGACGCACCCCAATACTCCTTTCACAAGACGTACAGGAGGGCCTCCTAAAAAAAAATGTTCCCATTATAAGAAAGTGGGTCTCCCATAGTGTTTGCCTATGTGTTGAATGCCTTGCTCCAAATAACCCTTGGAACAGACGTACTAGATGGCCACATGAAACCAAAGTTCCCATTATTTTTGATTTGGTACTGCCATACTGTTAGCCTATGTATTGAATGCTGTCAGGAACACTGCACTGCACTTGCTCACTGAGCCAGTGCGCCTGTCCTGAGTAAGACAGACTGTACTCACAGATACCTGTGGAGCGAGTCAGCAGCGGTGAAGATGTGTGCTTCAGACAAACAGTACCTGAAGCACGTGACTGCCAAGGGGCGGAGCCATCCACAGGTCTCTCAGAGGAAGCAGGAGCAAAGAGAAATTGAGTCACACCAGATAGGACCTGAACCACGTGATTGCTGGGGGTGTGTCCTAAATTCAGAGAGCTAGGAGCAGGAGGAAAACTCCTAGAAGGGTAATTACTGGACAAAGTTACCAAGGGTCAAATACAGAGACGTAAACCAGATCAGGCTGGGGTCAAAGCACGAGATAGCACAACAGTACCAAAGGATTAGACAGAACGGATAGTCAGGATGTAGCAAGAGATCAGTAAACCAGAACAGGCAAATACACAGTACCAAGACAGTAGACAAACTCACAACGAAGAGACAGACCAGGTCAAAACCAAACAAGCAACAAGATAACAGGCTCAAGGCACAGGCATGCAAGGGGATAACTAACTCAGCCGAGGGCAGGAGTACAATTGACACCAAACCTAGGTTAATTGGCAACTAAATAGCTGCCCTCTGCCAGAGAGAAGCAGAAACAATTAACCCTTGTCTGACCAGGAAGGGACAAAGACAAAACACTGTCCTGGATCATGACAAATGCAAGGCCCGCCCTGCACAAAAGTTACATGCACCCCAATAAGTCTTTGAACCCACGGACTGGATGGCCACAGGAAAAACCAAGTTCACATTATTATTTTGGTACTGCCATACTGTTAGCTTATGCATTGAATGCAATACTCCCCCTGCACCAAAGTTACATGCACCCCAATAAATCTTTCAACCCACGGACTGGATGGTCACAGGAAAACCAAGTTCACATTATTCATTTGGTTCTGCCATACTATGCATTGAATGCAAGGCCTGCCAAAAATTAGGAGGCACTCCAATGCCCCTTGAAAGAGACGTGGAGGAAGGCCTCAGAAAAAAATGTTCCCATTATAAAGGAGCGGGTCTCCTGTACTTGGAATGCCCAAACACTTAGTGCATGGGCTAAGAAACATTTCACCCTGGGGGGTACATATTTTTTTAATTTTTTAACTGGCATCATAAACACCCTTTGAAAAAACTAGAGTGACTGTAGCATCACGGAACACGTTCTAGTGGTGGTGGATGATGATGATGAGGTGAAGGAGTAGGATACCAAATAGCCAAAATCAGGAAGCGTATACCCATGTGTGGGTGTGAAGAGGTTCATGGGACTACACCTCCCAAAAAAAAGACACTGTATTGGAGGTTATGTTTCGCTGTTATCATTCGGTGGTGTAGAGAAGTCTGGCCCAATCCAGCCCTTGTTCATTTTTATAAGAGTCAGCCTGTCTGTATTTTCAGTTGACAGGCGAATGCGCTTATCAGTTATAATTCCACCAGCGGCACTAAAATCCCACTCTGACAAAACGCTAGCGGCAGAGCAGGCCAGGACCTCCAAGGCATGGAGAGACAGCTCATGCCTTGTGTCCAGCTTGGATACCCAATAATTAAAAGGCACAGAAGACGTTCATACGGTCAGCAAGCTACTCCCTCAGCATCTTCTAAAACATTTCATTCCTTGTGACATTACCTCGTGCCTCTGGGCCAAGGTGATGGGAGGGTCTGAGAAAACTCTCCCAAAACTTTGCCAGTGTTCCCCTGCCTCTGCTGGATTGGAGTTGTGTCTCTCTCACCTGCACACCTTGTTTGTCCAACGAACTGTGACGTCTGCCGCCAGCGTTTTCAGATGGGAATTTTTTTAATAATACTGCAATAAGGGCCCTCTGGTACTGCACCATTTTAATAGATCTGCCTGCCTCTGGAAGAAGAGATTGAAAGTTCTCCTTGTAGCATGGGTCTAGAAGTGTCACCAACCAGTAATGAGTGTCACTGTAAATTTTCATAATGTGAGGGTCACGGGAAAGGCAGTGCAACATAAAGTCAGCCACGCGTGCCCAACTGCTAATAGGCAAGCCTTCCATGTCCTCACCAGCAGGACGACTGACCGTGTTGTCCTCATCCTCCTCCTCCCTGTCCTCAGGCCATCCATACTGAACAGACGTTATGACTGTTGTGCTTGTAGTACCATCTATAGCGCAAGAAAGTAGCTCACGTTCTTCCTCCTCCTCCTCTTCCTCATTGTCAACCAATCCATGTTGGGATGACATGAGGCTGGGCTGTGTGTAATTACCCTGAATTCTTCCTTGCTCCATGTCCGTGCTCTGCCTGCAATGCATCCTCTTTCATTGTCAGCAGAGAGTGTCAGGGACACCGCACTGCACTTGCTCACTGAGCCAGTGCAAGTGTCTTGAGTAAGAGAAGCTGTGCTTTAAGATACCTGTGGAGCAGAGCAGCGGTGACGATGCGTGCTAGACCAACAGGACCTGAAGCACGTGACTGCTGGGGGTGTGTCCTAAACTCCAGAGAGCTAGGAGCAGGAAGAAAACTCCTAGAAGGGTAACTACGGGATGAAGTTAACAAGGGGCATAGACAGAGACGTAAACAGAACAGGCCAGGGTCAAAGCACGAGATAGCACAACACTTTTCTCGCCGCTGGGCCTCCTGGGAGGTCATGACCCGGTGGCCCTGCCCCAGCATGGCGGTGCCCACTGGGTATTTCTGCTCAACGTCGGCGCTGGTAAGACGCCTGATCCTCATTGGTGGTGGTGCTAGCTTAGCGTCTCTCATAATCTCAGGCCCCTATCTGCCTTACCTATCTGCTGTGTCTCTGTCCTGCCATTCAGTTCTGTGGTCCTGTCCAGCCCTTCTGTGTATCTCTGCCCTGCCTGCCTAGCGCCATATCTCTGTCTAAGCTTCCAAGCTCTGTGCCTGTGCCTGGTCTGCCAGCTCCGTCTCTCTGCCATACCTGCCTGTCCTGTACCTCCACCTTCCTTCCTTGTGTCTCTAACCATACCCGTCTGTCCGGTGTCCATTCCTTTATTTCATTTTACCCTCTGTGTTCTCTTGCAGCCACTAACTCTGCCAGCCCGTGATCCTCCTGATCCGTCCAGCCTCCGGTACTCCTCTGTTCCTGTACCTCTCTTCTCCGTCCGCACCTCAGCCTTCCACCTATATCTTTCTGTGTTGCCCTAAGTCGTCCCTTTGCCTCCGGTCGTTGTGGTTCCATCCCCCTTGGGCCTGCCCCTAACACTCCCTGTATAAGGGGTGGCCTTCACCTGGTCCACTCGTCCTCGGGGGCTCTGAAGCTGCGACCCAGAGGGTCCACTTTCAGGTTTTTCTCTAGAACCCTTACAGAAAGCTTAACCAACCAACATCTGTTTTACACTGCTCTGGTTTCTATAGTGATGTAATGCTGCAGGCCCCTAGTGATTGAGTCATGAAGGGCAGGCGAGAAGATGTGGGTGTTTGTTGTGGCACAATTTCAGCTTGCCCATGGCATCGGCGTCTGCAAGCACCATCACCATCACGTCCACTTCCCCGTCCCTTGCCACGCGCATTGCTCATTTTAAATAAAAATAGAAAAACTGGCACTCCCAATTGCAGAGAAAAGAAATTTTCGTTTTATTCACAGCTTTAATTTTCCACAAGACATGTAATCTTATATAACGTTTCGGTCCTTACACTGGACCTTCTTCAGACTAGATGCCATGTAACAGAAACAAAAAAAAATACAAAATATTATCAATACCTGAAATAAATGACATACATTATCAATAAAACTGGTTTCCTTAATAGAACGAGAACCAATTAAGTCACATCAGATATAGTGCCGCATAGACTAACAAGTTGCTCACAAATGAGTCAAACAATACATCAACCACAGCATACAAGAAAATATCATAACTACATAATCACAGTAGAAAATTGATACTGGAATAATAAAGCAGTACATTGATATAGCATATCAGACACGAGTTTACCATTATATGTACCAAATATGACAAATGAAAAAAATGAAAAAAAATTGTATAAAAGAATCAATACTAGTTAATAAATGATTACTGCACTCATGATATCAATAATATCAATAGGAGGGGTAAGCAAGTACTTAATATGCAATAGTAAAAGAAAATTTTTTTCTCAAAAAAAACAAAAATAAAATAACTAAAAATATGAAAATATACAAAAAAAGCAAAAAAATCAGAGAATATATTAAATAATACTGAAAAGAAAAAACGGCATAAAAGCCTTACCATGGGAATAATCTTGTCAATGCTCACAATCAGGGAGCAAAAAGTAAGAAAGACGATCTGTTAAAACAAAAACCAAATCGTTCCCTAAGACTCATATTAAAGAAAAACTAAATCAAGCTCCAATGGAATGACAGCCATCTCGCTTACCGTGTGGAGCTGTATAGAGACATCAAGTGCAAATCGCCGCTAACCGATGTGCGTCATATCTCTATGGAAAGGAGCGCTTATAATAAACGTCCACCTCCAAGAATAAATACCCGACCAGAGTGCATCCTGCATCGCACGTGTGTGTGAGCTAGCAGGAGAAGACCGGAAACAAGCTGGGTGAACCACTCCGTGGAGCGCAAACCGGAAGTACATCATCCAAAATGGCCGCAGACAGGAAGTAGTCACTGAAACGCTTAGTATCACACAATCAGGATGTGTTGGTGTAGATCATGGTAACCGCCCGGCGCCAAGTGGTGTGAGGTACTAAAAGGATACTTGTGTAATCTCATTAGTGAATTCAAAAGGTGTCCAGACCTATATACACGGCGTGATCGATTCGTGAGAATGCACTAAAACAGAAAAAAGAAAAAAACAACAAGTAGCTTAATAAGAACTATTAGATTCTAAAAAAATAGAAAAATTTTTTTTTAAAAAATAAAATAAAAATAAAAACCAAATAAAGAATGAAAAATGGAAAATATTTGAGAAAATACCCAGTACTTGGTAAGCCATACCCCTTCTCAGGAACAATTTCTAGCGTGATTGTTGTTGCTGTAGAGGACAAAAAAGGGGGATGTCACAAAATAAGAATAAGCAAACTAGCATAAGCCAATAACATCATATTCTCTATTTAACCCTTTAGGTTCCATAGTTTGCAGAGAATGAATCCAAAACGCCTCCCTGAGTTTCAAATACTTAGTCTGATTACCTCCCCTCCTAAATGTCGGGACCTGTTCAAGTACGAGAAACCTCAGTTGGGCTATAGTATGTCTCATAGTATGAAAATGAAACGGAATAGGTAGATGGTGTCGTCCACAACGAATGTCAGACTTATGATGCGATATCCTGTCCTTGATACTCTGTGTTGTCTCCCCCACATATATTTTGCCACACAGGTATTTTATTGCATATACTACAAATTTAGAATCACAGGTGTAGAATCCCCTGATAGGGATTTCTATACTAAATATAGAATATGGGCTCCACGGAGTGGTTCACCCAGCTTGTTTCCGGTCTTCTCCTGCTAGCTCACACACGTGCGATGCAGGATGCACTCTGGTCGGGTATTTATTCTTGGAGGTGGACGTTTATTATTAGCGCTCCTTTCCATAGAGATATGACGCACACCGGTTAGTGGCGATTTGCACTTGATGTCTCTATACAGCTCCACACGGTAAGCGAGATGGCTGTCATTCCATTGGAGCTTGATTTATTTATTTATTTTTTCTTTAATATGAGTCTTAGGGAACAATTTGGTTTTTGTTTTAACAGATCGGCTTTCCTACTTTTTGCTCCCTGCTACTATGACCTGCAAGGTCTTTTGTGAGCATTGACAAGATTATTCCCATGGTAAGGCTTTTATGCCATTTTTTCTTTTCAGTATTATTTAATATATTCTCTGATTTTTTTGCTTTTTTTGTATATTTTCATATTTTTAGTTATTTTATTTTTGTTTTTTTGAGAAAAATTTTTTTTTTTTACTATTGCAAATTGAGTACTTGCTTACCCCTCCTATTGATATTATTGATATCATGAGTGCAGTAATCATTTATTAACTAGTATTAATCATTTATTAACTAGTATTACTCTATTTAACCATACTAGGGTGTCTCTAGTATTTCCTATTGATTCTTTTATACAATTTTTTTTCATTTTTTTCATTTGTCATATTTGGTACATATAATGGTAAACTCGTGTCTGATATGCTATATCAATGTACTGCTTTATTATTCCAGTATCAATTTTCTACTGTGATTATGTAGTTATGATATTTTCTTGTATGCTGTGGTTGATGTATTGTTTGACTCATTTGTGAGCAACTTGTTAGTCTATGCGGCACTATATCTGATGTGACTTAATTGGTTCTCGTTCTATTAAGGAAACCAGTTTTATTGATAATGTATGTCATTTATTTCAGGTATTGATAATATTTTGTATCTTTTTTTTGTTTCTGTTACATGGCATCTAGTCTGAAGAAGGTCCAGTGTAAGGACCGAAACGTTATATAAGATTACATGTCTTGTGGAAAATTAAAGCTGTGAATAAAACAAAAATTTCTTTTCTCTGCAATTGGGAGTGCCAGTTTTTCTATTTTTATATAGTATTGGGATTGGTACCCTTTTTCTGTGCACCCCGTATCCATACTCGGAGTGACGTGCCTTGTATTAGGATTGCTCATTTTAAATGGACAACAATATTTTGCACGTTCACTACAAATGGCTGAATTTGGAGCAAACTTATATGTGATCCGTGTGACAGACAAACCACAGTTTTCAATAGCTGGCCTGAAGGTTACTATTTTTACCAGCAAACTGGTGTCAATAATTTCACTAACACTCTGCAACAAAATGTAAATGGAGGCAAGAAATGGCAGAATTTTGAGCGCACTTTTCATATGTGATAATCTGGCGTTTGACGGAGATACCAGACTGTTCAATATGTGGCCTGTATTTTTAAATTTTGTACACCAATATAGTGTATAGAAATAGGGTCACAGACAGCAAATATAGTGGAATGTAGCCCTGAAATGCCACAATTTGTAGGCCACAGATAGATATGGTGTTTGACGAAGATACCAGACTATTCAATATGTGGCCTGGATTTTTTTTATTTTGGCCACCGAAATTGTGTCAATAAGTAGGCTATGACACTTAATTCTTTGAAGAACTAAAACTGCAAAATATTTAGCGCAATGATATGTGATGCATGTGTCGGACAAAACTCAGCAGCTAAATATTTTTTTGCCAACTAAATGTTTTTTTGCCAGCTATTTTTTTGTCAGCAAAATGTTGTCAAAAAATTGTATAAGAAACTCCAAAAAATACTACAGTACCACAAAAAAAGCCAGAATTTTCTGTGCACTCAAATGTGATGCCTGGGACGAGAAAAGCCATTTAAAATTGCTGGATTTTCACGCTGTAGTATTAAAAGGATCTGGTTGTAGTCTGCAGTGTCAAGAAGTAAATGGAGAAAAAAAGGGGGTCTGGATTGTTTTGGAATAAAATAATCCGAATTAAGGTGCCAAAAAAATTATTCCAAGCCACTGATACCTGGTGCTAGGTATATATGTAGTAAGTAGCAGCAGCAGACAGTAATGCACCCTTTTGATGTATGCAGTGATATCTATATACCCACATACAGTGCTTGCATGCCTTGCACTGATGTGTATATACAGTTGTGGCCAAAAGTATTGACACCCCTGCAATTCTGTCAGATAATACTCAGTTTCTTCCTGAAAATGATTGCAAACACAAATTCTTTGGTATTATTATCTTCATTTAATTTGTCTTAAATGAAAAAACACAAAAAGAATTGTCCTAAAGCCAAATTGGATATAATTCCACACCAAACATAAAAAAGAGGGTGGACAAAAGTATTGGCACTGTTCGAAAAATCATGTGATGCTTCTCTAATTTGTGTAATTAACAGCACCTGTAACTTACCTGTGGCACCTAACAGGTGTTGGCAATAGCTAAATCACACTTGCAGCCAGTTGACATGGATTAAAGTTGACTCAACCTCTGTCCTGTGTCCTTGTGTGTACCACATTGAGCATGGAGAAAAGAAAGAAGACCAAAGAACTGTCTGAGGACTTGAGAAACCAAATTGTGAGGAAGCATGAGCAATCTCAAGGCTACAAGTCCATCTCCAAAGACCTGAATGTTCCTGTGTCTACCGTGCGCAGTGTCATCAAGAAGTTTAAAGCCCATGGCACTGTGGCTAACCTCCCTAGATGTGGACGGAAAAGAAAAATTGACAAGAGATTTCACCGCAAGATTGTGCGGACGTTGGATAAAGAACCTCGACTAACATCCAAACAAGTTCAAGCTGCCCTGCAGTCCGAGGGTACAACAGTGTCAACCCGTACTATACTTCAGCGTCTGAATGAAAAGGGACTGTATGGTAGGAGACCCAGGAAGACCCCACTTCTTACCCTGAGACATAAAAAAGCCAGGCTGGAGTTTGCCAAAACTTACCTGAAAAAGCCTAAAACGTTTTGGAAGAATGTTCTCTGGTCAGATGAGACAAAAGTAGAGCTTTTTGGGCAAAGGCATCAACATAGAGTTTACAGGAGAAAAAAGAAGCATTCAAAGAAAAAAACACGGTCCCTACAGTCAAACATGGCAGAGGTTCCCTGATGTTTTGGGGTTGTTTTGCTGTCTCTGGCACTGGACTGCTTGACCGTGTGCATTGCATTATGAAGTCTGAAGACTACCAACAAATTTTGCAGCATAATATAGGGCCCAGTGTGAAAAAGCTGGGTCTCCCTCAGAGGTCATGGGTCTTCCAGCAGCACAATGACCCAAAACACACTTCAAAAAGCACTAGAAAATGGTTTGAGAGAAAGCACTGGAGACTTCGAAGGTGGCCAGCAATGAGTCCAGACCTGAATCCCATAGAACACCTGTGGAGATATCTAAAAATAGCAGTTTGGAGAAGGCACCCTTCAAATATCAGGGACCTGGAGCAGTTTGCCAAAGAAGAATGGTCTAAAATTCCAGCAGAGCATTGTAAGAAACTCATTGATGGTTACCGGAAGCGGTTGGTTGCAGCTATTTTGGCTAAAGGTTGTGCAACCAAGTATTAGGCTGAGGGTGCATATACTTTTGTCTGGCCCATTTTTGGAGTTTTGTGTGAAATGATCAATGTTTTGCTTTTTGCTTCATTCTCTTTTGTGTTTTTTCATTTAAGACAAATTAAATGAAGATAATAATACCAAAGAATTTGTGTTTGCAATCATTTTCAGAAAGAAACTGAGTATTATCTGACAGAATTGCAGGGGTGTCAATACTTTTGGCCACAACTGTACACACATACATTCCCTGCCTACTTAGCACTGCAATCTATATACCCTGGAATTAGTCCTTAGAAGGACTTTTGGTTTAGCTTGATTTGTGGATTCTATGATGGTATACCCACACTAAGGCTACTTTCACACTTGCGGTTTTTTGTGCTGCGCTGCTTGCATAGTGCAAACGCACATAAAAAACGCATCATGCGTTTTTATGCGTTTTCTTGTTTTTTGAGCATGGTTTTTACAAAAAAACGCATGCTTTTTTTGCGCTGACATGCACATGACAATGCACACGTCAGCGCTCCCATAGACTATAATGTGTTTTTGGGTGAATTTTGTGCGCATTGCGTGCGCATGCGTTTCTTTGAGACAGGTCGGACGCACAAAAAATGCAACAGGATGCATTTTGTGCGCTCGGGCGCACACTACAGAAAATGCATGCGTGTTATGAATGAGTCACCGTAGGAGGCAAAAGCAGATATACAAGCTAAGTCCAGAAAACCAGAGAAGTTGGCAACTATCAGATTGCAGACCCCTGAACCTATCAACACAACTAGCAGTAGCCGTGGGGGGTTCCTACGATGCCCTAGACCCCTCGATCACAGCCGGAGAAATACATAGGCCTAAAGAAAGAAAGGGGAAATCTAAACTGCCCCAGAGCAGACCCCAAAGCAATAGGCAGCCCCCAACATATAATGACGGTGAAGCAAGATGAAAATACTAACACAGACAGAAAGATAGACTGAGCAAAGACGGGGCCCCAAAACTACCTAGATAGGAAAGGACAGGAAGGCTGCTGTCTGCAATCTGCCAAAACCCTATCAAAGACATAAGCCAAACAGCTGATATGAGAAAGGCCCTGAAGCAGCTAGGCTTCAAAAACTGAATCAGCACTCAGGTATTTTCAGAAGACAGAGCTAAATGAATTCAGCACACCCCAGCAGGGAATGGCAGAAATCCAGAAAAACAAAGCAAAAACAAAGTCAAAGCACAAAAGCAAAAGGCCGAGCAGCAAACTTAGCTTTGCAGGAGCAGGAATTCAGACTGGTCTCCAAGGATCCCACAGAGAAATCACCCGCAGGGCAGAAGGGCGTCGGCAGCCTTATATCCAGTCCATAACTCCACTCATCCAGTCATCATCATCAGCCTCAGGTGTTTGACAATCAGGCTCACTACCTTTCTTCACCAGAAGAGGGAGTTCCTCGGGCCTCAGTAATGAAGGGGAAAATGAACTCACAACACATGCGCATACAAACGCGTACAAACACATTACTATGCGCACCCATGTTAGGCTGGTTTCACATTTGCGTTTTTTAGCGCTGGAAAAAAACGCATACCTGCGCATGCGTTTTTTCCCCTATATTTAACATGGGTGTGCATACCTGCGCGCTGGTAAGCGCATGTATGCGATTTTCATGCGCTGCGTTTTTTTGGGGTGTGCGTTGGTATTTTCCAGACGCAGCATGTTGCATTTTTTGGCCCTGCAAAAAAGCGCATGCGCACATATGCGCACGTTTTGCGCTAAAAATGGCCATTATAGCCTATGGATGCGCATATGTGCGCACTGGCATGCTCATGTATGCGTTTTTTTGCATATGCGTTTTTTTTTTTTAACCATGGAATTTAGGGGTTTGGGTTAGAGTTAGGGTTAGTTAAGGGGTTTAGGGTTAGGGTTAGGGTCAGGGTCAGGGTTAGGGTTGGGGTTTGGGTCAGGGTTAGGGTTAGGGTTAGGGTTAGGGTTAGGGTCAGGGTTAGGGTTAGGGTTAGGGTCAGGGTTAGGGTTAGGGTTAGGGTTAGTTAGGGTTTAGGGTTTGGGTTAGGGTTAAGTATGATTTGGTTAAGGGTTAGGGTCAGGGTTAGGGTCAGGGTTAGGGTTAGGGTTAGGGTCAGGGTTAGGGTTAGTAAAGTCATGGTTTGGGTAGTGTGAGGAGCCACCTAAAAATTTTGGAAAAAAACGCAAACGCGGTAAAAACGCACTAAAAACGCATACAAACGCATAAAAACGCTGCGTTTTTTTCATGCATGCTCATAAAAATGCTTGAAAAAAACGCAGCAGTTGTATGCTTATGTATGCGTTTTTTCAATGCGTTTTTTTGCGGGAAAAACGCGCTGCAAAAAAAAGCAAGTGTGAAACTAGCCTTAAGTATAGAAAAAAACGCATGCGCATGTATGCGCAAAAACGCAGCGCAAAAAAATGCAAGTGTGAAACCAGCCTAACTTAAGGCCCCTTTACATTTAGCGATGCACCAGCGATCCGACCAGTGATACGACCCGGTCAGGATCGCTGGTGCATCGCTAAATGATCGCTAGTGAGCTTCCACACAGGAAGATCTCACAGCGACGCAGCGGACGATACTCACCTTTTACGCACAGCGATCCAGACGTCCTCCCGCCCGCATCCAGCGTCGCTCGTCTCGCCCAGCAGGAAGCCCAGCAGGAAGCAGACGACGAGAAATGGAGCCGCCCGATTTCGCGCGATGAGCGACAGACAGCGGGGGAGCCGGTCGGAGGTAAGTATCACACATAGCGATATCGCTAGCAATATCGCTATAACGTCACAAAATCAGTGACGTTTTAGCGATATTGCTAGCGATATCGCTATGTGTAAAACCCCCTTAATAAAAGCACAAATCTGTCCTTATCTCAGCAGCAGCTCTCCCTACACTGTCTGATTCCGGACATGACTGTGATGAGCAGGTCGGTGGCAGGTCTCTTATAGAACTGATGATGCTGTGTGGCCAGCCAAGCACTGTAATACCACAACAAATATGGCTGCAGCATTACAGTGCATGGCAGACAATCCCTGCATGTTGATTGGCACTCTAAAGAGCGCCAAACTTGCAGAGCAGAGACCCGAGCTCCCACCGAATAATCCCAGAAATGCTTGGTGATGGCTGAGTACTGTGAGCATAGCGATACTCGGGCGAGTACTGAGTAGTGGAGAGCATGTTCGCTCATCACTAGTGCAGAGTTGAATTCCACGGTGTTGTCAGTTCGCATATCAATCCGTTAATCGGTGGACCGAAAGCTCTCTATACCAACTTAAGTGGAATGGTGAAAGTGAACACACAACGACAGTGTTTTCTGCAGCAGAGCATCCAGTGATGTATGAATTGCTGTACCATCAGGTTGAGGAAGCAAGCCATGCAAGGCACAACCTACGGCCGCTACCAGGTTTGCGCCATTATCGCACACGATCTTCCCTGGCTCCAGGTTGAGCATAGGCAGCCATTGCTCGACCTCAGCATGGATAGCTGTCCACTACTGTTGATCTGTATGACTCCAAGGCATGTTAATTTAAACACTGCCTGATTGCGGTGAGCCGTGGCTGCACAGTACAGAGGCGGGGGGATTCCATCTACAGTGTTGTAACGTCTGTTTCATTAAAGCAGAGGTTGAAGGCACAGGTGGAGGCCCTAAAGGAGGTGGAGGAGGCAAACGCACCGGAGGAAGTATTAGATACAGAGGTTTGTTCCGCAAGCCCTGGGGATTCCAAGACTTGGTGTCTCGTGACACCTTGCTGTCTAGTGCTTTTAGTCTACATCATATGGTGTGTAGTAGTTTAGTTCCTCAACTCAAGCTGATTAGTAGTTTAGTTCTCCAACCCCTGTTGTCTAGTAGTTTAGTTCTCCATGTTCTGGTGTGTATTTGTTTAGTTCTACAACCCTAGCTGTTTTGTAGTTTAGTTCTCCAACCCCTGTTGTCTAGTAGTTGAGTTATCCATCTTATGGTGTGTAGTGGTTTATTTTTCCATCCCCAAGTGCCCTACAAGCCTTGGGGATTGTAAAACTTGTGAAGCAGCCCCTTCCCCGACTACCCCTACAGCCACCAAAGTCATCCAGTGCCCAGTCATCTAGCTGTAATTCCCCTGTCCATGCTTGCTTGTCCTGGGGTCATTGTTGAAATGCACCTTGACAGATATAGAATTTTTCAGGGAACGGGTGATGTTGTTTGTGACTTGTTTTCTGTAGCGCAGGCACATCTTTCTTAGAGAAGTAATGGTGACTGGGCAATTGGTATTGGGGGGACTGCGGCGGCCATCAGTTTTCAGAAACCGTCTGTATCCATAAGGTGTAAAAGCTGCATTTCCATGGCCAGATTGGAGTGGCCTTGCAATAATCACAGAGATCACAAGCCATGAGTCATACAGAAACAAGCGCTGTGATCTTAGTAATGAATAGCTCTCAGCTGGCCCCTATCGTCCAGACAATGACACTATTGGGCCACGAATCATCCAAGGAGGCAGCAGGCTGTTCACAATAATTAGTTCTCAGAAAAGTAATAGTAAGCTATCCACATACAGATTACAATACAGGCAATGTGTGTATATCCCGCTATATGATCACTGCTACCTTCATGATAACCATACACTCCTTGCTGCCAATGACAATCCTGTTTGTTTTTAACTCAATAAATAAGTGCAGTCCAATTGGATGTCATTCTTCTTTTGAGGTTCACACCATCAGGGTGTTCCATATCCTCTCCCTCAGAGTAGCAGTCATATACCAGTCTGTTATGAATGAGTCACCGTAGGAGGCAGAAACAGAAACACTAGCTAAGTCCAGAAAACCAGAGAAGTTGGCAGCTATCAGATTGCAGACCCCTGAACCTATCAACAACAACTAGCAGTAGCCGTGGGGGGTTCCTACGGTGCCCTAGACCCCTCGATCACAGCCGGAGAACTAAATAGCCTAAAGACAGAAAGGGAAATCTAAACTGCCCCAGAGCAGACCCCAAAGCAATAGGCAGCCCCCAACATATGACGGTGAAGCAAGATGAAAAAACACTCACACATAAAGAAAGGCTGAGCAAATGATGGGGCCCAAGCTAACTAAATAGGACAAGATAGAAAAGCTGCTGTCTGCAATCCGCCAAAACCCTATCAAAACAAGAGCCAACAGGCTGATAGGGAAAAAGGCCCTGAAGACGCTAGGCTTCAAAAAGACTATATCAGTACTCAGGTATTTTCTGAAGACAGAGCAAAAAGGAATTCAGCTCACTCCAGCAGGGAATGGCAGAAATCCAGAAAAACAAGGCAAAACAAAACCAAAACACAAATGCAAAAAGCAGAGCAGAAAAACTTAGCTTTTGAGGAGCAGGAATCAGACTGGTCTCCTAGAATCCCTCAGAGAGATCAACAGCAAGGCAGAAGGGCGTCGGCTGCCTTATATCCAGTCAGCAATTCCCGTCACCCAGTCATCATCATCCAGCTCAGGTGCTTGGTAATCAGCCTCACTACCTTCCTTCACCAGAAGAGGGATTTCATCAGACCTCAATGGTGAAGGGGAAAATGAACTCACAACACCAGTCCCCAGGCTCACCAACCCACTTCCTTGACCACTTTTATGCATTGCG
Organism: Dendrobates tinctorius; assembly: GCF_039654945.1. Classification (NCBI taxonomy): domain Eukaryota; kingdom Metazoa; phylum Chordata; class Amphibia; order Anura; family Dendrobatidae; genus Dendrobates; species Dendrobates tinctorius. The sequence goes on from NW_027361811.1 coordinate 16,693,161, forward strand.
CCACACTTCATGTCCACAGAATTGACAACCCTTATCCTGAGAGACTTCAGTAGCTCCACCTCCCCAACTGGATCCCAGCTTCTATCTCAAGCCAATTCTCCTGGCCTTTCACATCTTTCAAACTCTGAGACACACAAAGATGGTAACACCCCTGATCTAGACTTTGTCCGGTTCAATTCAATCTCCTACCTAGATGACTCACCTCTTACCCTTTGTCCCCCATGAAACCTGGAGTATAACCACAACTTAGTTATTTTTAGGTGCTCCCTAAAAACACATGTGTTTAGGGCGGCTTATCACGTTCCCTAATCAAAGTACTTTTTATATATATATAGCTTATTCTCTACTTCTCTGAACATAATTCACCATCAAACTCAACCGTACCCAAAAGGCTCATGCAGCCTTTATCTACCCCCCATTTCCTCAAGATTGTTGTACCATCTTTGTAAATAAGCACCTGTAATTGGTGTCACCCCCACCTCCTTGTAGATTGTAAGTTCCGAAGAGCAGGGTCGTCATTATTTTTGCTTGTATTGTTTGAGTATCTTAAACTTGGTATCTTTTGTTTAATATTAACTGCTGACTCACAAAGCTATGCGCAATTTGTTTGTGATATATAAATAAAGTTTATTATTATTAGTAGATTGAGGATGATGAAATTCAAACTGTTAACTCTGCCATGTGTAGGACTGAAGAATCTTTTATGTGAGCACAACTGCACAAAAGAGGGTTTGCTGCTGGGTGGAGTAGGGTTAACACGACAAGCTGCTGTAGTGTGAGAGTGGTGCAGGTAGGCATGTTACAGTGGATTGAGAAAGATGGGGTGTACTTGGTATGTAAAATAAGTCACAAACAGCAGGCATGTCCAATTCTGTATCAGCTGACAGCTTATCAATCACCCCAACAGTAGGGGGTAAACAAGTGGAGGTTCTTCAGCTGGAGACCTGTGTGACAACACTTGCCACGATGAGGGACGAGGAAGAATCAGAAGATGTGGTTGATGGGGTGGACATTGGTTGGTGAGACCCACTAGTGTGCATTTTAGCACAATGACATTCCCAGATTATCGCATGTTGAACACATATGTGGCAGGTCATGCATATAGTATTGAAATTATTTTATTTTTTTACTCTACTAGGTTGTTTTTAAAGAAGTTGACAGATAACATGATTTGTTAGATTTTTGCCAACCTGAAAAAAAGACCCAAACTAGGCAACTGCAGAACGCTGCAAACGCTGCTGTCCACTGCCAGAGTTGGGCCTCAGGATGCATTGGTTGTCATCCTCTCTGTTCTCCCACTCCTCGCCTGAGCGTCACCCTCGTCCTCTTCCTGCTTTGACAGCATAGTTCAGTCCTTCGTCATCCCCTGACGATGGCTTTCATTCCGAACTGCTGGTTGTGGTGTGCACTGCATTAGGACTAGCAGACCTTAAAGGTATAGACCCCTTGTTTATTGTTCCTGCATCGTCACTTTTGCACTTAAAGCACTTTATGTGTTATATTGGCCTTATCTGTATTTTGAACCCACGCACTTTAAATTGTTCTTGCACTTGCGTATATCCAACTCTTTCATATATATGTTGTGAAAAAACTCTCCGTGATCGCCTTTGCTGTGGTCAAAGGCCACTTGGGTTTAGCATGAAACTCAGATGCACAGCCGGGATCCGGTCATAACTGACGCTGGGTCAGGTTTATTTCAGGTGAAAGCAAAACATACAGAAAAATAAAGCATAAAACAAAAACCTTGCCTGTCCGGCACTAACTAAACAGGGTCCGATCTAACTACAAACTGGAGGGCTTCTCCCGTCCAGCCAAACCACGGTTACCATGAGCACTGCTTTCACTCACAAGTGTCACTCACACAGACATGCTCTCTGTGTTCCCCAGGCTGAGCAACTAACACACCACCTGGCATCCTTTTATACCCACCTCCCTCTGCTCATTAGTCATCAGGTGAGATACTGACCAGACTAGGCCACATAGGAAAGGTATCTGGGCGAGATTTACCTGCCTTCATCCACTATTCCCCCATGATTCTCACAATGTTTGTTTTTTTTTACAGCCTTTTTAACTTTCACTACCTCAGGCATATACCCCCTCCTTTTTTAATGTATTTTGCATACACTTGTACATACTCTTTTGGCATTTACACATTTTTTTGTTATATTCTGTATATAATTCTCTTTTGAAGGAACGGCTTTGAGGCCTTTTTGGTGATCATAATTTTTTGTGATCATAATTTTATTTATTCATTTATTATTTATTTTTTATCTTAATTATTCATAATTTTCTCTTTCCTTGGTCTGCCGTTCTTATTATTGAAAATATATATAAATATATTTTTATAAAATTCTTATATGTATAATTTTTTTTTGCATTATTTCATGTATATTCCTAGAACGGGCACATGCTTTAATGTAGTACTACCGTTTACCATTTATTTAATTAAATAAAGGCAATTTTATCTGAATAGCTATTTGTCCAGTATTTCCTTTAGTCCATTGATTTGGGTATTCTTTCTTGGTTTCTTTGCCTTAAATATCTAAGTCTAGTCACAAATGGATCTCCTTCACCCAACAAGGTTAACATCTGTTGAAGAGGATTTGGTTTATGCTTGGATAATAATAATAATAATCTTTATTTATAGAGCGCCAACATATTCTGCAGCGCTTTACAGTTTCAGGCTAAGTGCACACGTACTTTTTTGTCCTGCGGATTTTTCCGCGCAGATTTGAAGAAATCCGCAGGTCAAATGACCTGCATTTTTCCTGCTGATTTCTTCCTGTTTTTTTGCTGTTTTCTTGCGGTTTTTGTGCGGTTTTCCCCTGCGGTTTTCCCCCAGCGGATTTGGAGAATGGAGCAGGTGGAAAACCGCACAAAAGAAGTGACATGCTGCTTTTTTTGTACCGCACAAAAAACGCGCGGAAAAAAACGCAGCGTCTGCACAACGGTTTTTTTTTCATTGATTTACATGCTACTGTAAATCACATTGCGGATCCGCAGCATTTCTGTGCGGTAAAATCCGCTGCGGATCCGCAGGAAAAATGCATCGTGTGCACATGGCCTAACAGTTTCAAAACACAAGTCATAAGTAACAACGTTAACAATACAAAAGCAAAATAAGACGACCCTGCTCGTGAGAGCTTACAATCTACAATGAGGTGGGGGAGATGCAAAGTACAGGTGTGTATTTACAATGATGTATTTACAATGACGGTCCAGCCATCTTGAGGGAAGGATGGGGATAGTGAATGGGCTACACAAGCACACTTACACATAGAATGACTTTCATTAGTGAACATGATAGGCCGCTCTGAACAAATGTGTTTTGAGGGAACACCTGAAACTATGCAAATTGTGGATAGTCCTAAATTCTTGGGGTAGAGCATTCCAAAGGATTGGCGCAGCACGGGAGAAGTCTTGGAGTTGGGAGTGGGAGGTACGGATTAGTGCACAGGTTAGTCGAAAGTCGTTTGCAGAGCACAGCAGTCGGTTAGGCCGATAGACAGAAATGAGGTGTCATGTCGGACGCTGTTCACACCACAGCGTCCGGCAGGCAGCGGTAGTTCCATCTCCGTCCACTATAGCCTCAGTGGCGCCGGCTTGATTTTACTCAGGTTATCTGGGGTTAATCTAGCTGGAAATCAGGTGGGATGTTTGGTCACGCCCACGGTCTTTAAATAGTCGTGCTGGCCTGTGGGCGTCGCCGATTATAGCTTGTGTTTTGTGTCAAGTGGTTCCGGTCTGGAGTGGAGGTGTTGGAGAGAGAAATTCATAGCTGGTGTCGTATGATCCGTTGTTACCTTTTCGTCTTCCTATATTTGTGCTTTGTTTTGCCCTGTTCACATTATAGTATTGTCCTGTGTGGTTGCGGCGCGGTGTGGTTTGAGTTCTCCCTGTCTGTCATTACTGTGTGGGTTTTGGTGGTTTGACAACTCACTGGGTGGAGGGTGGAGGGTTCAGCTTAGGGCTGAGCAGGAGATAAGGAGAGGCTGGAGGCTCAGGCATTTGCACCTTTAGCAAAAACCCTGGGTTGAGGGTCAGACAGGGTTTTCCCTAGTTTGAGGGACTCCGCAGGGGCCCGGGTTTTGTCAGCCTCCTTCGACCTAAGCCTCGCATAACATTATAATCGGCGCAACATTTTTCCATGAATTCCATGACTTCCATAAACCGCCAGTTGGCGGCGCTGTCCTTACAGGTCACTGAGTTGAAGGGGGCAGTTCAGCAGCAGGGCCTGGTTGTAGCTAATGTACAAGCGGCTTCTGCAGGTGCAGGTGCAGAGCCTAAGATTCCGCTGCCTGAACGATTTTCTGGGGAACGCAGCAAATTTGTCATCTTTCGGGAGGCCTGCAAGTTATACTTTCGCATGCGCCCGGTCTCCTCAGGTAATGAGGCTCAGCGGGTAGGTCTGGTGTTATCATTACTGAGTGGGGACCCCCAAGCATGGGCGTTTTCCTTACCAGCCGACTCTGCTACATTTCATTCGGTTGAGAATGTTTTTTCAGCACTCGGGCTCATTTATGATGACCCCGACAGATTGGCTTTAGCAGAATCTAAGATCTGCGCCCTCCGTCAGGGGGAACGTATGGCGGAAGACTATTGTTCAGAATTTCGCCGTTGGGCAGTAGACACACAGTGGAACGACCCAGCGCTGCGGAGTCAGTTTATTCATGGGGTCTCAGAAAGAGTTAAACAGGCCCTCCTGATGTATGAGACTCCTGCATCGTTAGAATCTGCCATGAGTTTGGTTATCCGTATTGATCACCGTTTGCGTCAAGGGGCGCAGGAGACGCTGCCTCTGGGGGAAAGCAGGGGTGCCAGTGTGGTTGCTGCAGATGAGCCCACGGAACCTATGCAAATCGCTGGGGTATCACATGTGCAGCGTCGCGTTCCTGGGTTCAGGAAGCATGGAGCATGTTTTTACTGTGGTAAAAGAGATCATTATGTAAATGCTTGTCCTGTTACCAAAGAAAGTCGCACCGGCGGAAAACTGGTAAGCTCAGAGGGTATGGAGGAGGCCCAACTGAGCGTATGCATATCCTCCATGATGGTATCTCAATGTATGCTCCCTGCCAGGGTTATTATTGCGGGCAGAGAGCTACCAATATCAGTGTTTGTGGATAGCGGTTCAGCCACCAATCTCATGGATGAGGAGTTTGCACGCTTGGCAGGTTTCAAGATCGAAAAACTCCCTCATCCTATTCGCGTGGTTACCATTAATGCCGCTCCCCTCCCACAGGGGGAGATTACTGAGTTTGTAGCTGAGGTTAAACTCCACATTGGGGTCCTACATTCTGAGTGGGTTACATGTAAGGTACTCAATAATCTCCCAGCACAAATAGTCCTGGGTTTCCCATGGTTGTCTAAGCACAACTCGGTGATTGACTGGAGAACCCAGGACATAGTCCAGTGGAGCAGTTTCTGCCAGGAAAATTGCTTGGCCACATGTGTGTTCGCCGTGAAGTCCAGCCTTCCAGAGGCATTGCTGGATTTTGCGGACGTATTCTCTGAGAGGGGTTGCTCAGAACTACCTCCACATCGAGCCTATGACTGTCAAATTAGGTTAAAACCCGGGGCTAAATTGCCAAAGGCGAGGATGTTTAGTATTTCTGGTCCGGAGAGACAAGCTCTTAAGGACTACATTGCGGAGAGTTTAAGTAAAGGGCACATCCGGCCTTCATCCTCACCTGTAGCAGCGGGGTTTTTTTTTATTAAGAAGAAAGATGGGGGGTTACGCCCGTGTCTGGATTTCCGGGAGTTAAACCAGATTACGGTCCGTGATCCCTACCCGATGCCTCTGATCCCTGATTTGTTCAACCAGGTGGCTGGTGCGAAGTGGTTTTCCAAACTTGACCTCAGGGGGGCATATAACCTCATAAGGGTCCGTCAGGGGGATGAGTGGAAGACGGCATTTAATACCCCTGAGGGTCATTTTGAAAGCCTAGTTATGCCATTTGGGTTGACAACCGCGCCTGCTGTGTTCCAACATTTCATAAATGATGTATTTGCTCATGTGCTGGGGAAATTTGTGATTGTGTACCTGGATGATATCCTTATTTATTCGAGCGACCAGGACACTCATTTAGAGCATGTCAGGCAGGTGTTACAGCTGCTCCGTGAGAATAAGCTCTATGCTAAGCTTGAAAAATGCATGTTTTTTGTTCAAGAGTTGCCTTTTTTGGGATATATTGTGTCCGCCGCAGGGTTTAAAATGGATGCCGCGAAGGTGCAAGCGGTGCTGCGATGGGAACGGCCTGGTAATCTAAAGGCGCTCCAGCGGTTCCTTGGGTTTGCCAACTATTATAGGAAGTTTATTAAGAATTTCTCTACTATAGCCAAACCGCTCACGGACATGACGAAAAAAGGTACCAATCTCGCTATCTGGTCTGAGGATGCGGTGCGTGCATTTGAGCTTCTGAAGAACCGTTTTGCTTCAGCCCCCATTCTGGTGCAACCGGACGTATCTAAACCTTTTACGGTGGAGGTCGATGCGTCTGAGGTGGGAGTGGGGGCAGTACTGTCACAGGGCTCGTCCTTGAGCAATTTGCGTCCATGCGCCTACTTCTCCAAGAAGCTGTCGCCGGCCGAACGGAATTACGACATCGGCAACAGGGAGTTGTTGGCCATCAAATTGGCTTTTGAGGAATGGCGACACTTCTTGGAGGGGGCGGCCCACCAGGTCACAGTCATCACCGACCATAAAAACCTGCTCTATCTGGAGTCGGCCAAGCGTCTGTCTCCCAGGCAGGCTCGCTGGGCATTGTTTTTTACACGTTTTAACTTTCTGGTGACTTACCATCCTGGGGCGAAAAACACCAAGGCGGACGCCTTGTCCAGGTGTTTTCCGGGGGGAGAACCTCGGGAAGAGCCGGTACCCATCCTCCAGGAAGGTGTAGTGGTTTCGGCTCTCACGACTGAGGTAGAGGCGGAGATTGCCGAGGCCCAGGAGGAGGTACCACCAGGACTTCCCGCTAATAAGTCGTTCGTACCCCTTCATCTTCGTCTTAAAGTGTTGGGAGAACACCACGACTCGGTCCTGGCCGGTCATCCAGGGGTTAGGGGCACCTTGGAACTGGTATCGCGCCGCTTCTGGTGGCCAAAAATCAGGCAGGATGTGGTTTCCTACGTGACAGCTTGCATCACGTGCGCCAGGGCCAAGTCGCCCAGAACCCGTCCTGCTGGCACTCTCCAGCCTCTGGGGATACCTAGTAGGCCATGGACAGAAATCTCCATGGACTTTATCACAGACTTGCCTGCCTCTGCGGGGAACACGGTCATCCTGGTGGTGGTTGATCGATTTTCGAAGATGGCGCATTTTGTGTCGTTGCCTTCCTTGCCCAACGCGAAGACGTTGGCTCAGGTCTTTGTGCAGCTTTTTGCTCACGATTGGGGATCAAGTTGTCTCATTCGTCGGCGTTTCATCCGCAGTCAAATGGTCAAACTGAGCGCATGAACCAAAATCTGGAGCAGTATTTGCGATGTTTTGTGTCTGACAACCAAGAGGAGTGGTCGACGTTCCTTCCCTTGGCCGAGTTCGCATTAAATAATCACCGCCAAGAATCATCGGGAGAGTCTCCGTTCTTTTGTGTTTATGGGCACCATCCTCAATTTTGTACCTTGCACCAGGGGGGCTCTGGGGGCGTCCCAGAGGAGGACCGGTTAGGAGTTCAACTATCATCGGTCTGGAGGAGTGTGAAACAGCGATTGCTGAGCATGAGTGCAAGATACAAACGTGTGGCTGACTCTAGACGCATGCCAGGTCCTGACCTGTGTGTGGGTGATTGGGTGTGGTTAGCTACTAAAAACATAAAACTCAAAATTCCATCATTGAAATTGGGTCCAAGGTTTATTGGCCCTTTTAAGATTGCTGCCATCATAAACCCGGTTGCTTTTCGGTTGGAGCTTCCTGCGGTATACAAGATACACAACGTGTTTCACAGGTCTTTATTGAAAAAGGTGGTAGGCTCTGTGGACACGACGCCGATGCCACCTCCAGTCATGGTGGATGGCGATTTAGAGTTTGAAGTCTCCAAAGTGGTGGACTCTCGAGTACTGCGCCGTACTCTTCAGTATTTGGTGCACTGGCGGGGGTATGGTCCGGAGGAGAGGTCTTGGGTTCCAGCCTCAGACATACATGTGGATCGACTGGTCAGTTCCTTTCACCGCCGTCATCCGGACAAGCCGGGTCCTATGAGTCTTGAGGGCCCTGAGGTCCCTCGTAGAAGACGGGGTACTGTCATGTCGGACGCTGTTCACACCACAGCGTCCGGCAGGCAGCGGTAGTTCCATCTCCGTCCACTATAGCCTCAGTGGCGCCGGCTTGATTTTACTCAGGTTATCTGGGGTTAATCTAGCTGGAAATCAGGTGGGATGTTTGGTCACGCCCACGGTCTTTAAATAGTCGTGCTGGCCTGTGGGCGTCGCCGATTATAGCTTGTGTTTTGTGCCAAGTGGTTCCGGTCTGGAGTGGAGGTGTTGGAGAGAGAAATTCATAGCTGGTGTCGTATGATCCATTGTTACCTTTTCGTCTTCCTATATTTGTGCTTTGTTTTGCCCTGTTCACATTATAGTATTGTCCTGTGTGGTTGCGGCGCGGTGTGGTTTGAGTTCTCCCTGTCTGTCATTACTGTGTGGGTTTTGGTGGTTTGACAACTCACTGGGTGGAGGGTGGAGGGTTCAGCTTAGGGCTGAGCAGGAGATAAGGAGAGGCTGGAGGCTCAGGCATTTGCACCTTTAGCAAAAACCCTGGGTTGAGGGTCAGACAGGGTTTTCCCTAGTTTGAGGGACTCCGCAGGGGCCCGGGTTTTGTCAGCCTCCTTCGACCTAAGCCTCGCATAACATGAGGGAGGAGATGTAGGGAGGTGCCGGACTGTGGAGAGCTTTGTGGGTGAGAACAAGTACTTTGAATTGGATCCTATAATGAATGGGCAGCCAATGTAAGGACTGGCGAAGAGCAGACACGTCCGAGTACCGATTAGCTAGATGGATGACCCTGGCTGCTGCATCAAGGATGGACTGGAGAGGGGATAGTCGAGTAATGGGAAGGCAAATTAATAGAGCGTAGCAGTAATCCAGGCGGGAGTGGATCAATGCTACAGTGAGGTTTTTTGTTGTTTCAGTGGTGAGAAAATGGCGGACTCTAGAGATGTTCTTTAGGTGTAAGCGGCAAGAGCAGGCAAGAGATTGTATATGGAATGTGAAGGAGAGATTGGTGTCATACATAACACCCAGACAGCGTGCCTTCTGCCGGGGTGTTATTATGGTGCCGCTCACGGAGAGGGAAATGTCAGATTTAGGGAGGTTAGTAGACGGCGGGAGCAGAAGAAGTTCAGTTTTGGAGAGGTTGAGTTTCAGATAGAGAGCGGACATGATGTTGGAGACTGCAGACAGACAGTCACTGGCATTCTGTAGTACAGCGGGGGTAAGGTCGGGGGATGATGTGTATAATTCTGTTTCGTCAGCATAAAGATGGTACTGAAAGCCAAATCTGCTGATGGTTTGTCCAATTGGGGCCGTGTAGAGAGAGACGAGAAGGGGGCCAAGGACTGAGCCCTCTGACGTGCTCTGACAGTAAGAGGAAGAGGAGATGACGTGGAGCCAGATGACAAAATACTGAAGGAGCGGTCAGAAAGATAGGAAGAGAACCAGGAAAGAGCAGTGTCCTTAATGCCCAGTGACTGGAGCCTAGAGAGTAGGAGACGGTGGTCGACAGTGTCAAAAGCTTCAGAAAGGTCGAGAAGAACGAGCAGAGAGTGATGACCCTTACATTTTGCTGTCAAAAGATCATTGGTCACTTTGATGAGTGCAGTTTGTCCAGCCATAGATCGAAGTCAGAAAAAAATTGGCCATCGGTACACATGATTTCGTACTCTTGACTCTGTGAATCTTTAGAGCAGACCTCTGATAGCCATGGAATAGAATGTGTGAATAGCTCTGGAGAATGGCCCATCTGTGGTCCTCCACAGTCATTTGAGCGCTTGGAGAGTTGTGATATGGGGAAAAAAAGGTTAATTGGCGTGCCACCACTGAGGACTTTTCTGTGTGTGATGTTAAGGTGAAGGAAGAGGAGCAGAGGCTACTTGATGCAACGCTTGCCATCTACTGGAGCATATGTTCTTTCTGGCCCTCATCTACAAAGCATGCAATTGTATGGCTGCCAAAGAAAGGGAGTGGAGTTGCCCATCCAGTAACAGAAGTTGTAAAAATGCTGTGCAAATTCTGAGTGCAGCAAAACAAACCGACTTCTCATCCCTCATATCATACCTGTCTTACAACTTTCAACAGCTGTTCAGTACTTTCAATTCTTTCCTGCATTCACCAGTTGCCCCACACTCTCCTCTAATCTCAGCTGAATACTTTGCCTCACCACCTGTGAACTTGACACTAACATCCCACCTCATTCTAAACTTTAACACAGACTTCATAACAAGGGTAACCCAACCTCTTCAACCTGTCACTAACAACTGGTGTCTTCCATCCTGACTGAAACATACCTCGATCACACCTATCCTCCAAAAGCCCACCCTTGACCATCCTTTGTGTCTACCTATTGCCCAATATAATATCTCCCATATGCCACCAAACTACTGGAACAACACGTCCATTTTGAACTGTCCACCCACCTCTCCTCTTGCTCCCTCTTTGACCATGTACAATCTGACTTCAGACTGCACCATTCCACTGAAACTGCACTGACTAAAGTCACCAACTACCTACTAACTGCCAAATGAAAGTGACATGAGTTTTTCCTCCTCCTCCTAAACCTGGCAGATTTACTGATCTGTTGACATTACAGACTTGTCCCTCTGTTGGCTCTCCTCGTACCTAATAGACAGGACATTGAGTGGCTCCCACTCACAAACCACCTTCTCATCTCACCCCCTATGTTTCGGTGTCCACCAAGGTTCAGTTGTAGGACCGGGAACTATGGTTAGAGGGCTCACTTGCGTGAACCCTCCCTCTTAAAGTGAACTCCCGCATCAACCTAAGGTATTCCCAACCTATAGCTGGGCGATACCTTCTATTTAAGGATTCTCCTTCAATATGGAGGTGCTTGAGATACATTGTTAGGTTGCCTTGCATGCTTGCTAGTTGTCAGGTTCCTCAGGTCCATCTGTCTGCTTGTCTACCCTGTACCCATCTACTCTTACCTGTCTTTGTCCATCAGCTTGTACATGTCTGCACTCTTCTGTCCATCAGCCGGTCCAGATCGCACCTGTCAGCACCCATCTGTCTAACACCCGGTCCAGCCTGCACCTGCCAGTGCTTTTCTGTTCCTCAGCCAGTCCCATCTGCAACCGTGGTTCCAGAGTCCCTACAGTGCCTGCCTGCATTTTTCATCCCTCCTTTGGGCCTTTGCAGCTTACCCACTGTAGGGGATCAGCTGCCACAATTTGTAGGTCAGCCATGGAGTAGCACCTGGTGCCACCTCTTTGTACCTCCATGGGTAGCAGTTTTCACCTGCTGCCTCTTGCCCATCACGGTCTCCATCTGCTAGGTTGGCTGTAGTGGAAGAGTTGTCGGTCCCGGTTACACTAATTCTACTTTATTGCAATTGATGACACTTTATTGGTTCCGCCACTAATTTTTGTAAATGTATAGACTCCTTGTTGGGTCTCCTTCATGCGTGTTGCCTGTAGCAGTAGGCCTCCGAGACTGCCAGGCCTCCACTTCCTTGGAATCAACTACCTGTGTTACTATCCTTAAATTTTTCCGACAACGGTAGTCTAGAAAACTGATATTTGTGCCACCTGTGTGGCTTAGCATGAAAGCAGCAAAGGGGGCCTACACCGATCCCTCACCCACCTCATCTTACTGTGACGTTTAATTGAAAGCTGTGAATGCTGTCCAAGACCCAGATACCTCATGCCTGGCTGATTGCTGCAGTGCCATGCTAAAATCTATACTGTGGGTGAACTGAGGCCACTTTCCTGGTATTAGAAGTGGGAGGAAAGAACAAAGACAAAAAAATCTAAATAATAAAAATATTGGAGAAAGAGAAACCAATCACAAACTAAAATGTTTCTATACTAATGCACAAAGCATGGGCAACAAACAAGGAGAACTTGAACTACGAACACAGGAAAAGGAATATGATGTCATTGGAATCACTGAAACTTGGTGGGACGATACACATGATTGGAATACAAGCCTAGAAGGATACAACTTATTTGCAAGAAACAGACTTGATAAACGAGAAGGAGGTGTCGCATTGTATGTCAGAAAAGCGTATATCTGCATAGAGATTGAAGCTTCATAGACTGGGAGTTCTGTGGAAACTGTTTGGGTAAGAATACAAGGATAGAACATTGGAAAGGACACCAATGTAGGCATTTACTACAGACCGCCTGTGCAAGCTGAAGATATGGATGAACGCTTTATGCATCAAATGACCAAGTTCTCCAAAAACTATGACATAGTTGTAATGGGAGATTTCAACTATCCAGACATTGGTTGGGAATCTCTCTCAGGCAAAACTAACAGGTCAAGAAAATTCTTATCCTCTCTTGCTGACAACTTTATCTTCCAAAAGGTAGGGGAGAAAACAAGGGGATCTGCTACCTTGGATCTAATCCGTATAAACAGGGAGGAAATGGTTGAGGAGGTAAAAGTGGCTGGGACCCTAGGAGGTAGCAACCATGCTATTTTTTAATTTTGGATAACTAGAGGAGGAAGACCCGTGAAGACTCAGACATCAAGGTTAAATTTCAGTAAGGCAGATGTTAAGGGATTCAGAAAGAGAATTGGAGGGATCCAATGGCTGGATATCCTTAAAGACAAAAATGTCCAGGAAGGATGGGAAATCTTGAAAAATGAAATTCTCAAAGCACAATTGTTAACAATTCCAAAAAGAGGGAAGAATAGGAAGCATTTAAGGAAACCAGGATGGATGAAAACAGAACTTAGGCACATTCTAAAAAGGAAGAAAGAAATGTTTATAAAATGGAAAGAGGGAGGCATATCTAAAGAAGAATATAATGCTGTCTGCAGAACCTGCAGGGTACAAATAAATCAGAAATCTAAAGCTGACAATGAATTGAGGCTTGCAAAAGACATCAAAAGCAATAATAAAGGATTTTGAGGATATGTCAAAAGTAAAAGAAAAATCAAAGATGCTATAGGATTTTTACAGGATGAAAATGATGAAATGGTAAGACAGGATGTTGGGAAGGCCAAACTTCTAAATTCCTATTTTGCATCTGTTTTCTCTCAGAAAGGAAATGTAGTATCAACTGTTCTTCACTGTCCTATTAAGGGAACAGAAGAATCCAGGATATCTATAAACAGAAAGCTAGTGAGGAAACACTTAGCTAACCTAAATGAATTCAAGTCTCCAGGTCCAGATGAATTACACCCGAGTTCTGAAGGAGATAGCAGAAGAAATTTGTGAACCCCTCTCCATAATCTTTGAAAATTTTTGGAGAACAGGAGAAGTCCCAGAAGACAGGAGAAGAGCAAATGTTGTTCCTATCTTCAAAAAGGGGAAGAAGATGGACCCAGGCAACTATAGGCTGGTGAGTCTGACTTCTATACCAGGAAAGATCTTTGAACAAATTATTAAACAATAATTACGGTAAAGTAACACGGGCGCTACCTATCCAAAAAACTCAGATGCAGCTGGTGAAGAGACAGGACTGTGTCGGCTCCTGTTATAAAGTCTGAGCGAAACGTATATTTGTGTGATTCACTGCGCTATGCTGAGCAGATGTATAAAAAAAAAAAAAAAAAAGAAAAGGGAAATAGTACTTAACAGCAGTTATACATACTTAAAAATGAAGTTGATGTAGAATATTCTGTGTAAGTTGAGATGTCTACGTGGTAAGTAGTTTGCAGGTTATCTGATGGTAGAGATCTCGTTTTTATAGCTGCTGATGCTATTGGAACAATGATATATTAAGGTACCAATAAAACATACAAAAGGTCACACCACTCCTTTCATGTCCACCATACTCACTGGTTGTATCTTAACGTTTATATTCTCTTCGGGGTGTTCCCTTTATGGTGGATCAATTGATACAATACTAAATATGAAGAGAATTTCAAATATTAACAGTGACCACAACCTTGATATTCAGTCCCAGTTCCTGGGGTACATATGCACTTACTTGTGCTAGATTTGTTATGCTACCCAGGTGTAAATCCTGCTAGACTCTCTATAATGGTCTTTGTTGGCTTTATTTAGAGCCAGTGTAGGGACGATATCCACTGTTGAAAAAAATGACAAAGTGCTGGGTAAGGAGGGATCCACTAAACCCACAAATAGTGCTAGCGTTCCAGTAGCCAGTTAGTCCTGGTAGGACTTCTATGCACTTACTTCTGGTAATTGCTCTGTCACAGTCTGGCTGAGGCAGCAGCTGCTGATAGAGTGATAAGCGATGCAGTGTAAGGAGGGATCCACTAGACACCCTAATTATGCTAGCGTTCGAATAATCAGTTAGTCCTAATAGGACTTCTATGCACTTACTTCTGGTGATTGCTCTGGCGCAATCTGGCTGAGGCAGCGGCTGAGGCAGCGGCTCTGGCTGAGGCAGCGGCTGCTGATGGAGCGATAAGCTATGCAGCGTGTAGTAGGGGAGCGGGTAGACGCCAGCACCTCGTGTACTCCGGCCAGAAGTATTGACGAGGACGCGGCGAGAGTGGGGGGGCGGAGCTACTGTGACGTCACAGGCAGGGAGGAGGACAGGTGCACGAGAGGCACAAACCAACCAACATGTTTCGAGGGGGACTTCCCTCTTCGTCAGGGCTATGCTGAATGCCTGTCAGCCCATCCTTATATAATAGCTCACCCAGCTGCAACCCATACCAATCATTAGTCTTGGGCAGAAATGTATGGGTTTTTTTTTTTTCCTTTCTCTGTGTGTATTGTTGCCTCAAGATATGCCTTGCTGCTATAATTGCAATATTATATTGTTGATTTAAGAAAATGGATAGTCCGCTTTGTCTCCTAAATAATAAAAGTATACCTAACTTGTGTGCATAATATACTAAACTAAAACATAACTTTTATTTATACCAATTTTAAGATAATTTCAAATAATTTTACTGGAACTAAATAAATAAAACATGAGTATGGAGGGTTACACGAGCAGATTGACCCTCCGCACGTTAATAAAATAGATACCTACATTTTCTAAAAAGTATATGTGTGCTACCAGCACTTTAGCAAAAAAAAATAAATAAATAATGCCGAAAAAAAGGATAGAAACGGAAGGGGGGGGGGAGGACTAATTTGACCATATGGTACTCGTCGTGAATCTCTATATAAAGAAAATATGGATAAAGACGAAAACTGACGCACGGATGTAGTATGTACATCCTTAATTGCATGTTTCATAAAATGTAGATAGAAATAACAATAAGTGTATTAAAAATGAATAAAAAATAAATAAAAAAAAAAAAAAATTATAAAAATAAGATTAATGTTTTAATAATTTTATCTAAAAAGCATATAGCTCAATCTCATGGTTGAGGCCTTTTGGGGCCAGGCTGTCAAGAGTGTAACTTCCTTTGTGTCAATGTTCTATTGCAACATAAGCATCTCCCACATGCCAAAAACCCAGATGGTTGTGTATTTGAATTAGTAAGGAGTGTTTGGCGTAGGGATGGCCTTGTTATGGGTTTGATCATTTTTGTGGTGGGTGCCACTAGAAGCCCTAAATTCTGGGCTCTAGTGTAAACAAATCTAGGACGTTGCGGTAGCAATTCCCCTATGTGTTTATCCCCCTGTAATATCAGCCAATATTTCCGAATAATGTTATTGAATCGTTTATAGCCCACATGAAATTGTGTAATAATAGGTAATTTTTTAATTTGATCTTGAATACTAAGTGGAGCGTCACTATTCTGAGATTTGTATATTAGAGATGTTCTAGACATGTTTTCCACCTCTTTCTTGGTTTGGTTCAATTGTTGAGGATCATAGCCTTTTTCCATGAACTGGTTTGTAGGACGTTCTGTTTCCTTATGGAAATCCTGGGTATTTGTACAATTTCTTTTTACCCTCATGTATTGGCTTTTGGGTATATTTGTTAACCACACCGGTAGGTGACAGCTATTAATGTGAATATAGCTGTTTGAATCCACTTCCTTGTGGTATCCCTTGGTGATTAATTTATTGTGTTCTACACAGATCGTTAAGTCAAGGAAGTTCACACTAGTCTTGCTATATGTAGGTGTAAATTCCAGGCCGTATGAATTTGTATTTAGACTAGCAATGAATGTTTGTAAGTCTAAGAGTGCGCCATCCCAGACAAAAAGTATGTCATCGATAAAACGCTTCCATAATCTCAGGCCTTTATGAAGGCTGTTGTTTTGAAAGATCAAATCATGTTCCGACATGCCTACGTATAAATTTGCAAAACTGGGTGCGAATCGCGTGCCCATAGCAGTGCCGTGTGTCTGTAAATAATATTGGTTGTCGTATGAAAAATAGTTGTGCTTGAGTATAAATTCAATACACTCAACAATGAACGCTATTTGGGAATTATGATATGTTCCCAGAGTGTCAAGAAAAAAATTGGGCTGCCTGGCAGCCTTTCAATGGGTCTATGACTGTATAAAGAGACTTAATATCTAATGTTCCCAGAATGGAGTTGCTATTCCACTCTAGCGAATTTAAAATTTGTAAAGTGTGTGTAGTATCTTTTAGGTAGGCTGGTATTAGTGGCATGCATTTTTGTAAGTGTGTATCCACATATCTTGATAAGTTGGCAGTCAGGCAGTTTATGCCGGATATGATTAGCCTGCCTGGTGGTTTTTGTATGTCCTTATGAATTTTTGGGATATGGTAAAATACTGCTATAGAGGGAGTTTTGTTATTTATGTATTGGTAGTCTTTTTTATTTAGGATCCCTACAGTTTTACCTTTTGTTGATAGCCTATTCAATTCCTTCATAAACTGGATGGTAGGGTTAGAGGGTATTCTTTTATATGTGATTGTGTCCCCTAGGAGTCTCAAGGATTCTTCGTGATAGGACAAACAATCCATTACTACAATACCCCCACCTTTGTCCGCCGGGCGGATTACAATTTGGTTATTTTCCTGGAGTTTGATGATTGACTGTCTTTCTCCCAGGCTTAAATTATGCATAACCATTTTAGTTGATCGATTATTGATCTTTCTTATTTCTGCTGTTACTAGGGTCTCAAATGTTCTGAATGAATTTGAGTATTCATTCAGAGGGTTGAAAGTTGAAGGTAGGGACAAGCTGGTGTGGATGAAATTTGTGGGCATAGAATTAACACTAGTGTGAGTGGATTGTTGGTGATTGTCCCCTTTTTAAAAAAAATATTTTTTAAGGGCAAGGTTACGGAGGTATTTCTTCATACTGATATATAGATTAAATGGTTTAGATGTGGCAGTTGGAGCAAATTTTAGACCCTTTTGGAGTAATAATCTCTCATTCGCTGAGAGTTTATAAGAGCTTAAGTTAAAGATTTTTTGTGTACTGATTGATTCTGTATGGTTCAATTTATTTATTTTCTTTTGGGAGAGTGACCTACCCCTTTTGCCTCTTTTTGTTTTGTATTTTGTACCTGAAAAAAATCCTTAATTGGTGGATGCTTCTGGAGACCTCCTTGTCTTTTGGGTTTTGTCAATTGGTTAGTGGTTATTTTTGATCTATAATTAGGTTTATAATTTAAACCATAGTTTGAAACTGGTTGCCTGCGTGCTGGGTTTTTCCCCATTTGAGGGTCTATTGTTAGACAGGGTTTTTCTATATATTAGATTACTAGATCTTGTCCCTTTGGCCAAATTTGACAGTGTGCTCATAGATCTGCTGGATTCTTGTGTCCGTAATGTATTGCTCCCTGAGGGAGTAGATTCTTCCCAATTACTAACATTGTCTGGTTCCTCCGCCAATGCAGCTAGTTCCGAGTACCTGTTGGTGGTAGGAATGTTATCCGTATTCATGAAGGGAGAATCTGTGATAGTGGAGGGATCCTCCTGGCATTGGAGGTGATTAGGGGTATCATCCACCTCCGGAGAATGGTTTTGTACCTGTCTTGAATGAGTGCGAGTTGAGACAGGTGTATATTGTGTTGAGTTACTATATGTAGAAAATACCATTGATATTTCTGATGGATTTTGTATTGTAGACCGATTATATTCATCCAAAGTTATAAGATTGTTATTGTCAATTGGGCTATAAACAGAATCATCATTATTAATAGGATGATTCTGTTTATATGTCTCGTTTATAGAGATATTGTCTCTTGCAAATTTACGCATTTTCTTGGTTATTATATCTTTTTCTTTTTGCTTCAATCTATACATGATGTTGTCGGTGAGGTTCTCCAGCCCCTCTAGATCATTAAAGGTATTTAATTGATCAAAAAGTGCATTGATTATGCCGCTTGTTTTTTTAAGATTAGCTGCTCTTTTAGCAATAATAAATTGTAGTATTTGGTTGGAAAATTTTACAAAGAGATTATCCCATTCTATTTGTATATCGGGGTCTCCAAAGTCGCCTGCTAGTGTTTTATAGACTACCAGGCCTTTGGGAACCACACCTACTTGGGCATACTTTTCCAAAGACGCAATTTCCCACATATCTCGCATTTCAATGATTAACTGTTTCTCCAGTGATTTTAAAAGGTCCTTGGCTATGTCCAGTTCTTTCCTGGAATTATCATATTCTGGGAATTGTTTATTGATAAATGTGCGGCGAAAGTTTCTATCTTCTCTAAGAGCCTCAATGGCCATAATGGTGCTGCCAACGTGTAGTGACACAGTGGAAGTGAAAAATAATTACGGTAAAGTAACACGGGCGCTACCTATCCAAAAAACTCAGATGCAGCTGGTGAAGAGACAGGACTGTGTCGGCTCCTGTTATAAAGTCTGAGCGAAACGTATATTTGTGTGATTCACCGCGCTATGCTGAGCAGATGTATACAAAAAAAAAAAAAAAAAAAGGGAAATAGTACTTAACAGCAGTTATACATACTTACTTAAAAATGAAGTTGATGTAGAATATTCTGTGTAAGTTGAGATGTCTACGTGGCAAGTAGTTTGCAGGTTGTCTGATGGTAGAGATCTCGTTTTTGATAGCTGCTGATGCTATTGGAACAATGATATATTAAGTTACCAATAAAACATACAAAAGGTCACACCACTCCTTGCATGTCCACCATACTCACTGGTTGTATCTTAACGTTTATATTCTCTTCGGGGTGTTCCCTTTATGGTGGATCAATTGATACAATACTAAATATGAAGAGAATTTCAAATATTAACAGTGACCACAACCTTGATATTCAGTCCCAGTTCCTGGGGTACATATGCACTTACTTGTGCTAGATTTGTTATGCTACCCAGGTGTAAATCCTGCTAGACTCTCTATAATGGTCTTTGTTGGCTTTATTTAGAGCCAGTGTAGGGACGATATCCACTGTTGAAAAAAATGACAAAGTGCTGGGTAAGGAGGGATCCACTAAACCCACAAATAGTGCTAGCGTTCCAGTAGCCAGTTAGTCCTGGTAGGACTTCTATGCACTTACTTCTGGTAATTGCTCTGTCACAGTCTGGCTGAGGCAGCAGCTGCTGATAGAGTGATAAGCGATGCAGTGTAAGGAGGGATCCACTAGACACCCTAATTATGCTAGCGTTCGAATAATCAGTTAGTCCTAATAGGACTTCTATGCACTTAATTCTGGTGATTGCTCTGGCGAGGTGCTGGCGTCTACCCACTCCCCTACTACACGCTGCATAGCTTATCGCTCCATCAGCAGCTGCTGCCTCAGCCAGAGCCGCTGTCTCAGCCAGATTGCGCCAGAGCAATCACCAGAAGTAAGTGCATAGAAGTCCTATTAGGACTAACTGATTATTCGAACGCTAGCATAATTAGGGTGTCTAGTGGATCCCTCCTTACACTGCATCGCTTATCACTCTATCAGCAGCTGCTGCCTCAGCCAGACTGTGACAGAGCAATTACCAGAAGTAAGTGCATAGAAGTCCTACCAGGACTAACTGGCTACTGGAACGCTAGCACTATTTGTGGGTTTAGTGGATCCCTCCTTACCCAGCACTTTGTCATTTTTTTCAACAGTGGATATCGTCCCTACACTGGCTCTAAATAAAGCCAACAAAGACCATTATAGAGAGTCTAGCAGGATTTACACCTGGGTAGCATAACAAATCTAGCACAAGTAAGTGCATATGTACCCCAGGAACTGGGACTGAATATCAAGGTTGTGGTCACTGTTAATATTTGAAATTCTCTTCATATTTAGTATTGTATCAATTGATCCACCATAAAGGGAACACCCCGAAGAGAATATAAACGTTAAGATACAACCAGTGAGTATGGTGGACATGCAAGGAGTGGTGTGACCTTTTGTATGTTTTATTGGTACCTTAATATATCATTGTTCCAATAGCATCAGCAGCTATAAAAACGAGATCTCTACCATCAGATAACCTACAAACTACTTACCACGTAGACATCTCAACTTACACAGAATATTCTACATTAACTTCATTTTTAAGTAAGCATGTATAACTGCTGTTAAGTACTATTTCCCTTTTTTTTTTTTTTGTATACATCTGCTCAGCATAGCGCGGTGAATCACACAAATATACGTTTCGCTCAGACTTTATAACAGGAGCCGACACAGTCCTGTCTCTTCACCAGCTGCATCTGAGTTTTTTGGATAGGTAGCGCCCGTGTTACTTTACCGTAATTATTTTTCACTTCCACTGTGTCACTACACGTTGGCAGCACCATTATGGCCATTGAGGCTCTTAGAGAAGATAGAAACTTTCGCCACACATTTATCAATAAACAATTCCCAGAATATGATAATTCCAGGAAAGAACTGGACATAGCCAAGGACCTTTTAAAATCACTGGAGAAACAGTTAATCATTGAAATGCGAGATATGTGGGAAATTGCGTCTTTGGAAAAGTATGCCCAAGTAGGTGTGGTTCCCAAAGGCCTGGTAGTCTATAAAACACTAGCAGGCGACTTTGGAGACCCCGATATACAAATAGAATGGGATAATCTCTTTGTAAAATTTTCCAACCAAATACTACAATTTATTATTGCTAAAAGAGCAGCTAATCTTAAAAAAACAAGCGGCATAATCAATGCATTTTTGATCAATTAAATACCTTCAATGATCTAGAGGGGCTGGAGAACCTCACCGACAAACATCATGTATAGATTGAAGCAAAAAGAAAAAGAGATAATAACCAAGAAAATGCGTAAATTTGCAAGAGATAATATCTCTATAAACGAGACATATAAACAGAATCATCCTATTAATAATGAGGATTCTGTTTATAGCCCAATTGACAATAACAATCTTATAACTTTGGATGAATATAATCGGTCTACAATACAAAATCCATCAGAAATATCAATGGTATTTTCTACATATAGTAACTCAACACAATATACACCTGTCTCAACTCGCACTCATTCAAGACAGGTACAAAACCATTCTCCAGAGGTGGATGATACCCCTAATCACCTCCAATGCCAGGAGGATCCCTCCACTATCACAGATTCTCCCTTCATGAATACGGATAACATTCCTACCACCAACAGGTACTCGGAACTAGCTGCATTGGCGGAGGAACCAGACAATGTTAGTAATTGGGAAGAATCTACTCCCTCAGGGAGCAATACATTACGGACACAAGAATCCAGCAGATCTATGAGCACACTGTCAAATTTGGCCAAAGGGACAAGATCTAGTAATCTAATATATAGAAAAACCCTGTCTAACAATAGACCCTCAAATGGGAAAAACCCAGCACGCAGGCAACCAGTTTCAAACTATGGTTTAAATTATAAACCTAATTATAGATCAAAAATAACCACTAACCAATTGACAAAACCCAAAAGACAAGGAGGTCTCCAGAAGCATCCACCAATTAAGGATTTTTTTCAGGTACAAAATACAAAACAAAAAGAGGCAAAAGGGGTAGGTCACTCTCCCAAAAGAAAATAAATAAATTGAACCATACAGAATCAATCAGTACACAAAAAATCTTTAACTTAAGATCTTATAAACTCTCAGCGAATGAGAGATTATTACTCCAAAAGGGTCTAAAATTTGCTCCAACTGCCACATCTAAACCATTTAATCTATATATCAGTATGAAGAAATACCTCCGTAACCTTGCCCTTAAAAAATATTTTTTTAAAAAAGGGGACAATCACCAACAATCCACTCACACTAGTGTTAATTCTATGCCCACAAATTTCATCCACACCAGCTTGTCCCTACCTTCAACTTTCAACCCTCTGAATGAATACTCAAATTCATTCAGAACATTTGAGACCCTAGTAGCAGCAGAAATAAGAAAGATCAATAATCGATCAACTAAAATGGTTATGCATAATTTAAGCCTGGGAGAAAGACAGTCAATCATCAAACTCCAGGAAAATAACCAAATTGTAATCCGCCCGGCGGACAAAGGTGGGGGTATTGTAGTAATGGATTGTTTATCCTATCACGAAGAATCCTTGAGACTCCTAGGGGACACAATCACATATAAAAGAATACCCTCTGACCCTACCATCCAGTTTATGAAGGAATTGAATAGGCTATCAACAAAAGGTAAAACTGTAGGGATCCTAAATAAAAAAGAATACCAATACATAAATAACAAAACTCCCTCTATAGCAGTATTTTACCATATCCCAAAAATTCATAAGGACATACAAAAACCACCAGGCAGGCCAATCATATCCGGCATAAACTGCCTGACTGCCAACTTATCAAGATATGTGGATACACACTTACAAAAATGCATGCCACTAATACCAGCCTACCTAAAAGATACTACACACACTTTACAAATTTTAAATTCGCTAGAGTGGAATAGCAACTCCATTCTGGGAACATTAGATATTAAGTCTCTTTATACAGTCAAAGACCCATTGAAAGGCTGCCAGGCAGCCCAATTTTTTCTTGACACTCTTGGAACATATCATAATTCCCAAATAGCGTTCATTGTTGAGTGTATTGAATTTATACTCAAGCACAACTATTTTTCATACGACAACCAATATTATTTACAGACACACGGCACTGCTATGGGCACGCGATTCGCACCCAGTTTTGCAAATTTATACGTAGGCATGTGGGAACATGATTTGATCTTTCAAAACAACAGCCTTCATAAAGGCCTGAGATTATGGAAGCGTTTTATCGATGACATACTTTTTGTCTGGAATGGCGCACTCTTAGACTTACAAACATTCATTGCTAGTCTAAATACAAATTCATACGGCCTGGAATTTACACCTACATATAGCAAGACTAGTGTGAACTTCCTTGACTTAACGATCTGTGTAGAACACAATAAATTAATCACCAAGGGATACCACAAGGAAGTGGATTCAAACAGCTATATTCACATTAATAGCTGTCACCTACCGGTGTGGTTAACAAATATACCCAAAAGCCAATACATGAGGGTAAAAAGAAATTGTACAAATACCCAGGATTTCCATAAGGAAACAGAACGTCTGACAAACCAGTTCATGGAAAAAGGCTATGATCCTCAACAATTGAACCAAACCAAGAAAGAGGTGGAAAACATGTCTAGAACATCTCTAATATACAAATCTCAGAATAGTGACGCTCCACTTAGTATTCAAGATCAAATTAAAAAATTACCTATTATTACACAATTTCATGCGGGCTATAAACGATTCAATAACATTATTCGGAAATATTGGCCGATATTACAGGGGGATAAACACATAGGGGAATTGCTACCGCAACGTCCTAGATTTGTTTACACTAGAGCCCAGAATTTAGGGCTTCTAGTGGCACCCACCACAAAAATGATCAAACCCATAACAAGGCCATCCTTACGCCAAACACTCCTTACTAATTCAAATACACAACCATCTGGGTTTTTGGCATGTGGGAGATGCTTATGTTGCAATAGAACGTTGACACAAAGGAAGTTACAAACGACATTCACAGATATGGCAAATAATAAATTTAGTATTAGAGATGAAATAACATGCCAAACTAAGGGGGTGATATATATACTCAGGTGCCCTTGCAATAAAATCTATGTAGGCAGAACCAAGAGACGTTTAATGGATAGGATTAAGGAGCACCTGGATAACATTAAAAAAGGATTCAAAGGTCACCCCTTATCGCGTCATTTTTTGGACAAACATAATCAGTCTTACAAGGGGGTATCCTATTGTGGAATCCAGGTGGTCCCCCAAAATCCAAGGAAGGGCAACTATTTGAAAGCTATGTCAAGAGTGGAGTCAAAGTGGATTTACACTCTTGACAGCCTGGCCCCAAAAGGCCTCAACCATGAGATTGAGCTATATGCTTTTTAGATAAAATTATTAAAACATTAATCTTATTTTTATAATTTTTTATTTATTTATTTATTTTTTATTCATTTTTAATACACTTATTGTTATTTCTATCTACATTTTATGAAACATGCAATTAAGGATGTACATACTACATCCGTGCGTCAGTTTTCGTCTTTATCCATATTTTCTTTATATAGAGATTCACGACGAGTACCATATGGTCAAATTAGTCCTCCCCCCCCTTCCGTTTCTATCCTTTTTTTCGGCATTATTTTTTTTTTTTTTTTCCTAAAGTGCTGGTAGCACACATATACTTTTTAGAAAATGTAGGTATCTATTTTATTAACGTGCGGAGGGTCAATCTGCTCGTGTAACCCTCCATACTCACGTTTTATTTATTTAGTTCCAGTAAAATTATTTGAAATTATCTTAAAATTGGTATAAATAAAAGTTATGTTTTAGTTTAGTATATTATGCACACAAGTTAGGTATACTTTTATTATTTAGGAGACAAAGCGGACTATCCATTTTCTTAAATCAACAATATAATATTGCAATTATAGCAGCAAGGCATATCTTGAGGCAACAATACACACAGAGAAAGGAAAAAAACAAAAAAAAATAAATAAACCCATACATTTCTGCCCAAGACTAATGATTGGTATGGGTTGCAGCTGGGTGAGCTATTATATAAGGATGGGCTGACAGGCATTCAGCATAGCCCTGACGAAGAGGGAAGTCCCCCTCAAAACATGTTGGTTGGTTTGTGCCTCTCGTGCACCTGTCCTCCTCCCTGCCTGTGACGTCACAGTAGCCCCCCCCCCACTCTCGCCGCGTCCTCGTCAATACTTCCGGCCGGAGTACACGAGGTGCTGGCGTCTACCCGCTCCCCTACTACACGCTGCATAGCTTATCGCTCCATCAGCAGCCACTGCCTCAGCCAGAGCCGCTGTCTCAGCCAGATTGCACCAGAGCAATCACCAGAAGTAAGTGCATAGAAGTCCTATTAGGACTAACTGATTATTCGAACGCTAGCATAATTAGGGTGTCTAGTGGATCCCTCCTTACACTGCATCGCTTATCACTCTATCAGCAGCTGCTGCCTCAGCCAGACTGTGACAGAGCAATTACCAGAAGTAAGTGCATAGAAGTCCTACCAGGACTAACTGGCTACTGGAACGCTAGCACTATTTGTGGGTTTAGTGGAACCCTCCTTACCCAGCACTTTGTCATTTTTTTCAACAGTGGATATCGTCCTTACACTGGCTCTAAATAAAGCCAACAAAGACCATTATAGAGAGTCTAGCAGGATTTACACCTGGGTAGCATAACAAATCTAGCACAAGTAAGTGCATATGTACCCCAGGAACTGGGACTGAATATCAAGGTTGTGGTCACTGTTAATATTTGAAATTCTCTTCATATTTAGTATTGTATCAATTGATCCACCATAAAGGGAACACCCCGAAGAGAATATAAACGTTAAGATACAACCAGTGAGTATGGTGGACATGAAAGGAGTGGTGTGACCTTTTGTATGTTTTATTGGTACCTTAATATATCATTGTTCCAATAGCATCAGCAGCTATAAAAACGAGATCTCTACCATCAGATAACCTGCAAACTACTTACCACGTAGAAATCTCAACTTACACAGAATATTCTACATCAACTTCATTTTTAAGTAAGTACGTATAACTGCTGTTAAGTACTATTTCCCCTTTTTTTTTTTTTTTGAATACATCTGCTCAGCATAGCGCGGTGAATCACACAAATATACGTTTCGCTCAGAAATTATTAAACAACATGTATGTCAGTACCTGGATAAGAATGAAGTGATTAAACAGAATCAGCATGGGTTTGTAACTAATAAGTCATGTCAGACTAACTTAATTTCCTTCTATGACGGAATCACTGATTGGGTGGATCAGGGAAATGCTGTAGATATAGTATATCTTGACTTCAGCAAAGTATTTGAAAAAGTATCTCACACAATCCTTATTGAAAAAATGACTAGGTATGGAATGGACAAGGCAACTGTTAGGTGGATTCATAACTGGCTTAGTGATCGGACCCAAAGAGTGGTTGTAAATGGCTGCACATCCAGTTGGAAGAATGTCTCAAGTGGGGTACCACAGGGCTCTGTCCTGGGTCCTGTATTGTTCAACATCTTTATCAACGATTTAGATGAAGGAATTGAGGGTAAACTGATTACATTTGCTGATGACACAAAGCTAGGAGGGATAGCTAATACTAGAGAAGAGAGAGAGAGGATTTAAAAAGATATAAATAAACTTGAGCAGTGGGCAGCAACTAACAGAATGGTTTTTAACAGGGAAAAATGCAAAGTACTACATCTGGGCAATAAAAATGAAAAAAGCATATACAGAATGGGGAAATAGGGCTAAGCAACAGCACATGTGAAAAAGACTTGGGTATACTAATAGATCACAGACTGAATATGAGTCAACAGTGTGATGCAGCAGCAAAAAAGGCAAGTGCAATTCTAGGATGTATTAACAGAAGCATACAGTCTAGATCACGTGAAGTCATTATTGCCCTCTACTCCTCTTTTGTCAGACCTCATCTGGAATACTGTGTCCAATTTTGGGCGCCACATTTTAAAAAAGACATCAACAAACTGGAGCAAGTTCAGAAAAGAGCGACCAGAATGGTGACCGGTCTACAAACCCTGTCTTGTGAGGAAAAGTTGCATGATTTGGGAATGTTTAGCTTGCAAAAGAGAAGCCTGAGAGGAGACTTATTAGCTGTCTACAAATATCTCAAGGGCTGTCACATTGTAGAAGGATCATCTTTATTCTCATTTGCACAAGGAAAGACTAGAAGCAATGGGATTAGATATTAGAAAAAACTTTTTGACAGAGTGATCAATGAGTGGAACAGGCTGCCATGAGAAGTGGTGAGTTGTCCTTCAATGGAAGTCTTCAAACAGAGGCTGGACAGACATCTGTCTGGTATGATTTAGCGAATCTTACTTTGAGCGGAGGGTTGGACCAGATGGCTCAGGAGGTCCCTTCCAACTCTACGATTCTATGATTCTATGATCCTAGTGTCTGTCCCTCATTTGATGAGTTTTGGCAGCATTTGGGACCATTCTAAGGTGTTGTGCATGCGTTTGTTTTTGCCTCCCATTGACTGTAATGGAGTTCGGTAATGTTCGGCGAATTTTTGACAAATTAATCGGCGAATATTGCAAATTTGGCAAACGTAATCCAAACCGAACATTGAAATATTTGCTCTGTTTATTACTTCATAAACCATAAAGCCCAAAATTGTAACAAAAACAGCCTTTCTGGCACAAATGAAAATGAAAAGTCCATACAAAGTTTTTCCCAGTATGACTCCTGCCTTCTGGGACAAACACACATGGCAGCTCTTTCTGCAGCTCAGCCTGGAAGCTTCCTTCCTCTAAGACAGCACAGACAGAAAAAGAATACTAGCTGCACATTTAATGCCCTCCATCCACACCCTTGAGGTGGAGATTGGTGAGTAGGTGTTCCGCCCATCTCTGTTCTACTTACCATGAAATTGAATTGACTGAATTTCTCTCAGCACATATCGTACTAGAGGAAAACTTATGGCTTACACATCATGCAGGATAATAACCTTTTCAACACGTGTCTCCCCTCACATACGATGCCAGTGACCCCATCACAATGTGTTAAAATATTGTTCTTGTGCTAAGATAATCTTATAAATGTGCATCTGCTATATACTGTGTGATTGCAATGTCCAACAATGCAGATCTCTTCCAGTTAACGGTTGGCACATGCCACAGCTGCTGGCCAAGGGAGGAAGCATAAATCACTTATTAGAAGAAAGTACACAGATGACACAGCAGGGGATCATAGTTGCTGCTTTCTTAGGTAACATATGTCCCTGCCTGCTTTATCACAGGAGGGAATGTTTCTGTTGTGTCACCCAGTCCAATGAGGTTATCATAAATCAAATCAGTGATGTACAAGGTCAGCACCTGATGAGCTCCAACATCACTGACTTGATTTATGATGAGCTCAGAGGACTGGTGATGTGGCAGAAACAATCCTATGAAAAAACAGGCAGGGAAATATGTTACTTCAAAAAGCAGCAGCTGAGGCCTGTTTCACACTTGCTTTTTTTTGCAGCGCGTTTTTCCCGCAAAAAAACGCATTGAAAAACGCATACAAAAGCATACAACTGCTGCGTTTTTTTCAAGCATTTTTATGAGCATGCATGAAAAAAACGCAGCGTTTTTATGCATTTGTATGCGTTTTTTAGTGCGTTTTTACCGCGTTTGCGTTTTTTTCCAACATTAGGTGGCCCCTCACACTAACCCAAACCATGACTTTACTAACCCTAACCCTGACCCTAACCCTAACCCTAACCCTAACCCTGACCCTAACCCTAACCCTAACCCTTAACCAAACCATACTTAACCCTAACCCTGACCCTAACCATTAACCAAACCATACTTAACCCTAACCCAAACCCTAACTAACCTTAACCCTAACCCTAACCCTGACCCTAACCCTAACCCTAACCCTAACCCTTAACCAAACCATACTTAACCCTAACCCTGACCCTAACCCTTAACCAAACCATACTTAACCCTAACCCTGACCCTGACCCTAACCCTGACCCTAACCCTAACCCTAACCCTAACCCTGACCCTAACCCTTAACCAAACCATACTTAACCCTAACCCTGACCCTAACCCTGACCCTAACCCTAACCCTAACCCTAACCCTGACCCTAACCCTTAACCAAACCATACTTAACCCTAACCCTGACCCTAACCCTAACCCTAACCCTGACCCTAACCCTTAACCAAACCATACTTAACCCTAACCCTGACCCTAACCCTAACCCTAACCCTGACCCTAACCCTTAACCAAACCATACTTAACCCTAACCCTGACCCTAACCCTAACCCTAACCCTAACCCTGACCCTAACCCTAACCCTAAACCCCCTTAACTAACCCTAACTTTACCCAAACCCCTAAATTCCATTGTCTAAACTAATGGTAAAAAAAAAAACGCATGTGCAAAAAAACGCATACATAAGCATGCCAATGCGCACATATGCTCACCATAGACTTATAATGGGTGTCTTGCTGTAAAAAAACGCATTGCGCGCGCATGCGTTTTTTTGAGGCAAATCGGACGCACAAAAAATGCAACAAGTTGCATTTTGTGCGCCCGAGCGCATACCGCAAAAAAACGCATGCGCGGTAAAACGCGTACAAACGCATGTGTATGCGCACATAAGCGCATCCCATGCAAAGTATAGGAAAAAAAAACGCATGCGCTATTTAGCGCTAAATTACCGCGAAAAAAAACGCAAATGTGAAACCAGCCTGAGACCCCTTCCTTTTTCTTCTGTATAATGATTTATCACAGGTGACTTGTTCTTCCTTCCTTGCTCAGGAGATGTGGCATGCATCGACCATCAACTGAAACAGCTCTGCATGTTCGAACATAGCAAACAACAGTACATAGCAGGGGTACATTTATAATATTATCTCAGCACAGGAATACATTTTTTATCACATCCAATTGTGAAATTTATTATTCCAAGACATTTTCAAGCCAAGAGATCAGTTGGATCAGTTGTGTATCTGAATTAGAAAGAAGGAAGCATATACTGAAAATAACATCCTGCCTACAGTGAAGTAATTTAATCAAGAATCAGGAAACCCAAGGAGAAGACGTCATGCCTTCTGTGAGGAAGCTGAAGTTGGGGGTCATTGGACCTTCACTTTCACCAAGACAATGATTCCAAGCATACCTCAATGACCACCAACACTTGCTTTCAAAAAAAGACTTCTTTGGTGGTATTTGAAGAAGGTGGTAGTACTCAAACTTGAGAATTTTATTGAGCTGGAGACATTGTCCTGAGCAATGGGCTAATAAGTTTTTGTTCATTTTTTATGAATCAGGTTTGCAGCAGTTCGCAAAATCCAAAGGGTGCTATAAGTGCTAAAGTCACTTGTCACAAAGGAGTTGAATAATTCTGAAACTACTTTAATCATTAAAATTTGCATTTTGTACTGAATTTAGAGAAACCACATATTACAGTAGTGCGTATGTAAACGTTTGGGCACAACTGTATAATAATTGTGTTGAGCCATTTTAAATGTTCTTGTTTGATTTCATTTGAATTTTTTTTATACATTTTTCTGATATACCTAATTTGTAATTGAAGTTACATAATTTTGATTGCAACTGCATTCTACTTTAAAACCGCATATCATTCCAAGGGTTTTTTTTTTAAACCATAGACTATTACCTGCACAATTCCCCCATTTTAAACATTGTACTGCTTGACAAAACCATGGATGCCTTTACATTTTATAACCTACTTCTTCTTCTTCTATTATGTTGAAAAACACGTGTGATTTCTTATTTTTCTTTGTAAATGATTGCTTCAATTACAACAGTGGTGATTTGAGAATATTAGATGAAAAGATAATATTTTTCAATGTAAGCCATGTACATGAATTATTGTCTTTTCTTCAAACCATTACATATCCATTCCCCTTTTATATATCATTAGCAATTTAACAGTCTTTCAACTAAGGAAAAATAGAAGTCAGGGTGCAACCCTGGATATTTAGTTAAGAAGTTCTAAAGAGCTAAATGAAATCACATGCTGCATGAGATAAAAGATTTTATCAACCTTCTGAACTGGATAGTGGTAATGCAATTATTTTTTAATTTCAATGCTATACTGCATTTCCAAAGTCAACCTGTTAGACATATCAGTATCATTAGTTTAAGACTTCATAAAATACATCATTAAGAACGTACATAATTTAACTGGCATATTGTCAGGATATTTGCTTTAGCATCAAAAGTTCTTGTTCCATTATTCATTATGTATTACATTGTTATTTTATAAGAAATGCACAGGCATCACCTATCTTAATACGATCTCCTTCAAGGGGTTGTCCGTTCTGAAATGAAAAGTCTGCAGTCACTCTGTGTGAGTGCAGACTTCTGAATTCTCCCAGCGCATTCACTATATGCTGCGAAGACTTGCCGCTATCTGCCCCAGGAACGGAGGTCAAGTATGCAATATGTATAAGCTCAGGTAGAACTTGTCTAGTGAGCATGGCTTTGCTCAATACACTTGTACTGAGCAAGTTTGCACACACTAGATGATCATGCCCACTAGATGGGACACGACCTCTCTCAGCACACTTGTACTTCGTGAGTCCGCACCAATTAAATGGTAATGCCCATTAGACTACTGTGTATACTAGATGGGGCATGGCCTCGCTCAATACACTTGTACTGAGCGAGTCTGCACCCATTAGACAGTAGCAAACACTGCATGACTGTGCCCACTAGAGGGGACCCAGCCTTTCTCAGCACACTTGTACTGAGCGAGTCCACACCATTTAAATGGCAGTGCTCACTAGATGACTGTGTCCACTAGTCGGGACACAGCCTCTCTCAACACACTCATTTGTACTGAGTGAGTCTGCGTCCATCAAATGGTAGTGCCCACTAGACTACTGTGTCCACTAGACGGGGTGTGGCATCGTTCAATACACTTGCATTGAGTGAGGCTGTGTCCACTAGATGGGTTCTGTCCGGACTTATGGGTATTGCATAGCTGACTGTCATTCCCAGGACAGACAATCTGCCTAAGGAACCTGAGATACCATAAGATAGGGCACTGAAACATATTTCTAGTTATACATATTCTGCCATTATCTGGGGCTTTGTTGTACCAAAATTAAGGCTTTAATCTCTTGCAAATTAAGCTCGTAAGCGCATTGTTGGTAGACATATCAATGCACTTGCGGGCCTCAGCTCCTATTCACTTCTCCCCACCCGTGCCTCTTTCACCTTTTGATTGACAGTGGAGACAGAGGCTTTGCTGCATGCCATAATTCCTGATTTCCACTGTCAAAGTTTTTTTGGTGAATAAAACTAATTTATTAAACACGTGCTTTAGACAAAGCACACATGTAATCCACTCCCCAAAACACACAATGAAATTGTTGTAGAATTTGCAGCAATTTGGGCTACTGAACTCAGCAATTCCACTGCCAAGAGATCAGATTTTGACTATAGATAAAAAACTGAAAGCTGATGGGTGTGATTAAGGGTACCGTTACACCTAGCGACTCACCAGCGATCCCGACCAGCGATATGACGTGGTCAGGATCGCTGGTGAATCGCTAGGTGGTCGATAGTGAGCTGCCACTCAGGCAGATCTCACCAGCGACATCGCTGGGGACGGGGATCGCTACTTACCTGTCAGACGAGGCGATCCTGCGTCCTCCCGCCCGGCTCCATGCGTCACTCGTCGGCGCCACAGGAAGCCCAGCAGGAAGTGGACGACGAGGAATGATCCAGCAGCTTCTCGCGCGATCAGCGATAACCAGCGGGGGAGCCGGTCGGAGGTAAGTATCACATGCAGCGATATCGCTGCAACGTCACAAAATCGGTGACGTTACAGCGATATTCCTAGCGATATCGCAGTGTGTAACGGGGGCTTAAAACATAGGTAACTTGGTTGCAAGGGATATTTAGTATGCAAAAATGGTTATTTTGGAGAAAATATAAGTCAGGTGTAGAATTGAGCGAAACAGGTCGAAAAAATTCAAAAGTCGCCGACTTTTGGCAAAGTCGGGTTTCATGAAACGAAACCCGACCCTAGGATGAGGTCGGCCACGAGGTCGGCGACTTACGCGCCAAAGTCGCGTTTCAAAAGTTTGTTTTGCGCTCTTTTTCAGCCAATCAGGATCCACGGACACTGTGGGCAACGTGATGACATAGGCACGGGTCACCACCATCTTTCAGAAGGGCATGCAAGTGATTGGCTTGCTTTGGTGGGCGTCACAGGGGGTATAAAAGGGCGTGCACGCCGACCGCCATCTTACTTCTGCCGATCTTAGTATAGGGAGAGGTTGCTGCTGATTCTGTAGGGAGAGCGTTAGGCAGGGAAGAAGACAAAAAAACTGCTTCTGCTGCTAGCGATTTGGCCTGCACAACACACCAGTCACTGTGTGTGCAGTGCAAGGGGAGGCTATATAGTGGTGTATCAGTGGTGTTGGTTGTTGGGCTGCCTTCTAAGGCTTCCTGACATTCCTGCATTGCTGTTTACCCACTGCTCCGCAAACTGCTTTTTTAAAAGCAATCCCAATTTTTTTTTTTGTCCTGCTGAGAAGAAAAAAAAACTGCTTCTGCTGCTAGCAATTTGGCCTGCACAACACACCAGTCACTGTGTGTGCAGTGCAAGGGGAGGCTATATAGTGGTGTATCAGTGGTGTTGGTTGTTGGGCTGCCTTCTAAGGCTTCCTGACATTCCTGCATTGCTGTTTACCCACTGCTCCGCAAACTGCTTTTTTAAAAGCAATCCAATCTCCCTTATCCTCTAGTCACTTTTGTCACAGCTGTGCCATCGAGCCTGTCACATAGCGCTCAGATATCAGTGGGCCTCACACAATCCAAAAGTGTCCAGTGTCCAAAAGTGTGTGCAGAGATTCAAAATCTCCCTTATCCTCTAGTCACTTTTATCACAGCTGTGCCATCGAGCCTGTCACATAGCGCTCAGATATCAGTGGGCCTCACACAATCCAAAAGTGTCCAGTGTCCAAAAGTGTGTGCAGAGATTCAAAATCTCCCTTATCCTCTAGTCACTTTTGTCACAGCTGTGCCATCGAGCCTGTCACATAGCGCTCAGATATTCATTGGGCCTCACACAATCCAAAAGTGTCCAGTGTCCAAAAGTGTGTGCAGAGATTCAAAATCTCCCTTATCCTCTAGTCACTTTTGTCACAGCTGTGCCATCGAGCCTGTCACATAGCGCTCAGATATCAGTGGGCCTCACACAATCCAAAAGTGTCCACTGTCCAAAAGTATGTGCAGAAATTCAAAATCTCCCTTATCCTCTAGTCACTTTTGTCACAGCTGTGCCATTGAGCCTGTCACATAGCGCTCAGATATCAGTGGGCCTCACACAATCCAAAAGTGTCCAGTGTCCAAAAGTGTGTGCAGAGATTCAAAATCTCCCTTATCCTCTAGTCACTTTTGTCACAGCTGTGCCATCGAGCCTGTCACATAGCGCTCAGATATTCATTGGGCCTCACACAATCCAAAAGTGTCCAGTGTCCAAAAGTGTGTGCAAAGATTCAAAATCTCCCTTATCCTCCAGTCACTTTTGTCACAGCTGTGCCATTGAGCCTGTCACATAGCGCTCAGATATCAGTGGGCCTCACACAATCCAAAAGTGTCCACTGTCCACAAGTGTGTGCAGAAATTCAAAATCTCCCTTATCCTCTAGTCACTTTTGTCACAGCTGTGCCATCGAGCCTGTCACATAGCGCTCAGATATCAGTGGGCCTCACACAATCCAAAAGTGTCCACTGTCCACAAATGTGTGCAGAAATTCAAAATCTCCCTTATCCTCTAGTCACTTTTGTCACAGCTGTGCCATCGAGCCTGTCACATAGCGCTCAGATATCAGTGGGCCTCACACAATCCAAAAGTGTCCAGTGTCCAAAAGTGTGTGCAGAAATTCAAAATCTCCCTTATCCTCTAGTCACTTTTGTCACAGCCGTGCCATCGAGCCTGTCACATAGCGCTCAGATATCAGTGGGCCTCTCACAATCCAAAAGTGTCCAGTGTCCAAAAGTGTGTGCAGAGATTCAAAATCTCCCTTATCCTCTAGTCACTTTTGTCACAGCTGTGCCATCGAGCCTGTCACATAGCGCTCAGATATCAGTGGGCCTCACACAATCCAAAAGTGTCCAGTGTCCAAAAGTGTGTGCAGAGATTCAAAATCTCCCTTATCCTCTAGTCACTTTTGTCACAGCTGTGCCATCGAGCCTGTCACATAGCGCTCAGATATCAGTGGGCCTCACACAATCCAAAAGTGTCCACTGTCCACAAGTGTGTGCAGAAATTCAAAATCTCCCTTATCCTCCAGTCACTTTTGTCACAGCTGTGCCATCGAGCCTGTGACATAGCGCTCAGATATCAGTGGCCCTCACACAATCCAAAAGTGTCCAGTGTCCACAAGTGTCTGCAGAAATTCAAAATCTCCCTTATCCTCTCGTAACTTTTGTCACAGCTGTGCCATCGAGCCTGTGACATAGCGCTCAGATATCAGTGGGCCTCACACAATCCAAAAGTGTCCAGTGTCCACAAGTGTCTGCAGAAATTCAAAATCTCCCCTGTCCTATAGACACCTTGTACCTTGTTTTACATTACTATATAGTTTGTTGGATTTTGTCTACATTTCTACCAAAAATGAGGAAGGCTGGTGGAAGAGGCCGTGGAATTGGGCGGGGGTTGGCAGCTGGTAATGATGGTGTTGGTGGTGGATCTGATGGTAGTGGCAAGAGCAAAATAGGACCGAATGCAGGAGGTGCTGACCCTGCGTCATCGTCTGGCTACATAAGGCCACGAACGCTTAGTTTTCTAGGAGTTGGCAAACCGCTTTTAAAGCCAGAGCATCAGGAAAAAGTTTTGTCTTACATTGCTGACTCAGCCTCCAGCTCTATCGCCTCCTCTTCTTCAGTTGTAAAAAGTAAAAGCACTGAGTCGTCATTGGAGGCTCATGTTCATGAACCACACCTTTCCTTGTGTCCTTCACCCCAACCAAGATTGAAGGATGACACAGGCCATACTACTGATTACTCCATGGAGCTGTTTTCACATACCATGCCTGGATTATCAAGTGAAATGGTGAATTACCCAGGCCAAGATGAATCTGACATGGAGTGCACTGATGCACAGCCGCTGATGGATGATTCTGCTGGTACATTCACTCAGAGCACTACATTGTCCTCGCAGTGTACAGAGCCAGATTCTGACCCTGATGAGACTCAGGTGCCCCTTCCCGCACACTATACCACCATACACGGTGACACAGAGGAAGGTGCACATGACATAGAAGAGGAGGTGATGGATGACCCAGTTGTTGACCCAGATTGGCATCCATTGGGGGAAGAGGGTGCTGCTTCCAATAGCTCAGATGAGGAGCATCCACAGCAGACATCGACATCGCAACAGCTGTTATCTGGCAGGCCCAGAGCACTCCAAAGACAGGTTCCAAACATCAAAAGAGTTGCTGGACAGCTTGTCCAGAGGGTCAAAAGATCACAGCATGCTAGGCCGCAAAATGTCTGCCAAAGTAGGAAGAGTGCAGTGTGGCACTTTTTTGACCAAAATCCTCATGATCAGGCCAAGGTTATCTGTAAGAAGTGCGCAAAGACCTTTAGCCGAGGGAAAAATCTGAAAAATTTGAATACCAGTTGCATGCTTAGACATTTAACCAGCATGCACTTGCAAGCGTGGACACAACACCAAACCTCAAGTGCCACATGTGCAACTGATCACAACGAAGGTAGTCAGCAACGCTACATTGTTTCCCCCACTGTAAGCCCACCGGTTAGCACAGCAGCAAATGTTGAGGTGTCGTTGCAAGACCACAGCAGTCAGGGAATCCCACTGTTATATCAACGAAAGACTGATTCTAGGCCATCAGAAAGAACACCAACTCCATCACCATCATCAACCCTCTCTCAGTCCGCCCTGTCCACCGCTACTTCCACCATATGCAGCTCTCAAGTCCAGCTCACCCTCCCAGACACTATGAGTAGGTCAAGAAAGTACTCAGTCTCTCATCCGCGTACACTGGGTTTGAACGCCCACATTGCCAAACTAATCTCGTTTGAGATGATGCCCTTTCGGTTGGTGGAAAGCACAGCTTTCCGCGTACTCATGGCCTATGCAGTACCACGCTATGACCTACCCAGTCGCCACTTCTTCTCTCGCAAAGCCATCCCAGCCCTCCACCATCATGTGAAAGACCGCATTGTCCATGCACTCAAGCAGTCAGTGAGCGGAAAGGTGCACCTCACAACTGATGCATGGTCCAGTCGGCATGGCCAGGGCCGTTACGTGTCCATCACTGCGCACTGGGTTAATGTGGTGGATGCAGGGTCCACAGGGGACAGCGGTGGTGGGACAGTGCTGCCTAGCCCACGGTATAGGAAACAGTTGGCTGTAGGCGTTCGACCCTCCTCCTCCTCCTCCTCCTCCTCCAGAAGCGAAAGCTCGTCCACAGAGCGCAGTTGTACGAGCACTCCATCTGCAGCTGCCACTGTTGCACACGATGTGTCCCCCTATCGAGCAGCTAGTGGAAAGCGTCAGCAGGCTGTGTTGCAGATGATGTGTTTGGGCGACAGACACACCGCCGAGGTGCTGGCCGAGTACTTGAAGCGACAAACTGAGTCATGGCTGGGCAGTGTACATCTTGAGGCAGGCAAGGTAGTTAGTGATAACGGCCGTAATTTTGTGGCAGCCATAGCCCTTTCAAAACTCAGCCACATACCTTGCTTGGCTCACACCTTGAACCTGGTGGTGCAGTGCTTCCTCAAAAATTATCCGGAGTTAACAGCCCTGCTCCAGAAGGTGCGAAGACTGTGCGCGCACATCCGCCGGTCGCCTGTACACTCCGTTCGTATGCAGAAGCTGCAGCGATTGCTCCACCTTCCCAACCACCGCCTCATTATCGACATTGCAACAAGGTGGAACTCCACCCTGCACATGGTGGAGCGGCTGTGCGAGCAGAGGCAGGCCATAATGCATTTGTGGGAGGATACACGGCCAGGCACTTTGAGAGCAGACAT
This sequence comes from Dendrobates tinctorius, assembly GCF_039654945.1. Classification (NCBI taxonomy): domain Eukaryota; kingdom Metazoa; phylum Chordata; class Amphibia; order Anura; family Dendrobatidae; genus Dendrobates; species Dendrobates tinctorius. The sequence goes on from NW_027361811.1 coordinate 16,731,122, forward strand.
GGAGTTGACAGGTGTGCAGTGGTCGAAGCTGAAAGACCTTTGTAAAGTCCTTCAGTGTTTTGAGGAATGCACACGGCTGGTAAGCGCAGACGACGCCATCCTAAGCATGAGCATCCCACTTATGCGTCTGCTCATGCAAACTTTGACGCACCTTAAGGAGCAGGCATCTGCAGCCAATGTTGATGAGGAGGAAGAGGAGGAGGGAATCCTTGATGACATTCAGCCATTGTCTGCTCAGGGACCTCTCCTGGACGAGGTGGAGGAAGAAGAGGAGGAGGAGGATGATGATGGGGATGATTACTTAGGGGAGGAGGATGCATCTCGTGGGGCAAGTGAAAATGTTGGCGTGGCAAGGTCTGGTACAGGGTTTGTGCGTGACTGGAGGGATGTGGATTTGCCAGAAAGTGCTCCTCCACCCAGCACTCGCAGTGCATCATTGACACCGGGAACATTGGCCCACATGTCAGATTATGCCTTGCGGATCCTAAAAAGGGACCCCCGCATTGCCAAAATGATGAACGATGACGACTACTGGTTGGCCAGCATCCTGGATCCACGCTATAAAGGCAAATTACAAAACATCATGCCACAGGAGAACCTTGACCTAATATTGGCTAATAAACAAGCAACTCTGGTAAATCGGTTGCTTGAGGCATTCCCAGCACACAGCAGCGGTGATGGTTCTCACACGAGCCGTACGGGCCGGGGGCAGCTTGGCAGAGGTGTTCGTGGTGCACACAGCAGAAGTGGCATTGGAGACAGGGGTTTCATGACAATGTTGTGGACTGATTTTTCAAATACCGCTCACACAACTGGTAATACTGCATCGATGGAAAGTGACAGGACACAGCAGTTGTCAACTATGGTTACAAACTACTTTTCCTCCCATATCGATGTTCTCCCACACAGGTCATTCCCCTTTGACTATTGGGCCGCTAAACTGGACACCTGGCCTGAATTGGCCCAATATGCCTTACAGGAGCTCGCTTGCCCAGCTGCAAGTGTGCTATCGGAAAGAGTCTTCAGTGCAGCTGGATCAATCCTGACAGAAAAAAGGACCCGTCTGTCAACCCAAAATGTGGATGTTCTAACCTTCATTAAAATGAACCACGCATGGGTTTCCAAGGATTTTGTCCCACCTTCCCCTGATGACACATAGGGTGACAGAAAAATGGCTTGCTTTGGTCCACCTCTTCCTGGTACTTCACCTATTTCGCCTTTTGCATCAGCTGAATGTCCAACATCAACATATGCCACTTTCTAAAACTCCCTAACTGTGCTGCCTCCCCCCCCATGGCCGGGGTCACCACCTACCGCACGACACCGTGCGAGTGCCGTTGCCCTGGACAGGTGGGTAGGCCGACTCTTGGGTGCGGGCACTGGCACAGGGTCCCTCATAGTGCAATCAAGTGTCTCTGACGGTGGTGGTGCACACCCGCCGTCAGACACACCGCTGTACTATGAGGGGCCCAGTGCCAGTACCGACGCCCACGAGTGGGCCCCCCTTGCTTGGGCAGGGCCCCAGCATTTGCAATCTTTACCTCTCCCTGCTCCTCCGCTGTGTAATCTGGGCCGTCAAATCCATACTGTGCCTGACACCGTCTGAGCCTGCCTCCTGCTGTATAGACATATATTTTGAATGTGTACGCTATCCATACATGTTATCCAGGGATACGGTACCCTTTCTAACCTTTGTGCAATCACGTGCAATCCATACTGGGCCTAACACCGTCTGAGCCTGCCTCATGCTGTATAGACATATATTTTGAATGTGTACGCTATCCATACATGTTATCCAGGGATACGGTACCCTTTCTAACCTTTGTGCAATCACGTGCAATCCATACTGGGACTAACACCGTCTGAGCCTGCCTCCTGAGACATATATTTTGAATGTGTACGCTATCCATACATGTTATCCAGGGATACGGTACCCTTTCTAACCTTTGTGCAATCACGTGCAATCCATACTGGGCCTAACACCGTCTGAGCCTGCCTCCTGAGACATATATTTTGAATGTGTACGCTATCCATACATGTTATCCGGGGATACGGTACCCTTTCTAACCTTTGTGCAATCACGTGCAATCCATACTGGGCCTAACACCGTCTGAGCCTGCCTCATGCTGTATAGACATATATTTCGAATGTGTACGCTATCCATACATGTTATCCAGGGATACGGTACCCTTTCTAACCTTTGTGCAATCACGTGCAATCCATACTGGGCCTAACACCGTCTGAGCCTGCCTCATGCTGTATAGACATATATTTTGAATGTGTACGCTATCCATACATGTTATGTGGGGATACGGAACCCTTTCTCACCTTTGTGCAATCACGTGCAATCCATACTGGGCCTAACACCGTCTGAGCCTGCCTCCTGAGACATATATTTTGAATGTGTACGCTATCCATACATGTTATCTGGGGATACGGTACCCTTTCTCACCTTTGTGCAATCACGTGTAATCCATACTGGGCGTGAGAACGGCTGGCGAGCTGTTAAGCAAGCTACAGCACCTGTCCCGACAAGTACAGGGATTCCCTAGCGAGGAGACTTATTTGATTGTTTTCAATGTTGGGACAGCAATTTTTGGGGAGCACTATACTCTGGAGAATGATAGATGGGGCCCACCATACACTGGAACATTCCAAAGGTGGACATCAGACACTGGAGCAGCATTTACAGGGCCCATTATACGCTAGAGCATTAGAAATGGGGCCCATTATGTTTGGAGCATTATTTGGGCCCATAAGACAGTGGAGCTTCATCCATGGGGACCAACATATACTGTAGCATTATGTGGAGCTCATCATATACTGTTTCAAACATTATATGGGACCAATGATTCTGTATGGAGAAATAGATGGGCCTCGTCATGAGATGTAAAAAGTGAGGTATTTTTCATTGTACTATACCGCTATTTCTCTGCCGTATCGGAGCATGATGAGTTGTGGTATGTGTTAAAGGGGCGCTCTTTCGCCCAGGGCACATGAAAACCTGCAGCCAGCCCTCCCCCCCACAACTTTAGCCAAATAACCCCCATTTTTCAGTGCGTAACTTGTATTATGAAGTTAATTAAGGTTGACAAGCTTAAGAAAGAAGAATTGATGCTTTTGGCATTCAAATGGGCACTGTAGGTGGGTTTCCTGTCCTCCTCTCACTGCCGACTTTTATTCCCCATTGACTTACATTGGGTTTCGTGTTTCGGGACGACCCCGACTTTTCCCTATAATCGGACGATCTTGCTCGACCCGACTTTTGGAAAAGTCGGGTTTCACGAAACGAAACACGACCCTAAAAAACCAAAAGTCGCTCAACTCTAGTCAGGTGCATTCATTATATGAGAAAGCTGTTGACATAAATAAAGTAAACTACTGATGAGAAGGCTCAAATAGGCTCCGAGTGTATGTAAACCCTTGGTGCTAAACAGTTACTGTTATGAAGTAACCTGAGTTGGAGTACTGTTATTGAAACCACTAGGGGAAGAACCGGCAGGTAGCATAGTTAGGAAGAGCAAGGGGTCAGTACACAGGAGCAGCAGTATAGTTGGGAGGGACTATTGAATTATGGGTAAAATGCAGTAGACTAATTGACAGTAACTCCTAAAGCTGTACAAAATCTTTTCCAAAATCTTGATATAAAACAAATACCCCTATCAGAAATCACATTGTCAGGAATTCCATGCAGTCTCTTTGACCATTAATTCTGCGGTTTGCTCATTAGTAGGAATCCCTTTAGTTGGTACAAAATAGGCCAATTTTTGTGAGCCGATCCACCACAACAAAGATAACAGTCATTTCTTTATAGGGAGATAGGTTCATGATAATATTCATTGAGATTGATCCCCAAGGACTTGATGGAAATGAAGGAGGCTGAAGAAGTCCTAGAGGAGAAGATCATGGCATCATGCTCTGTGCACATGTTAAACAGGAGGAAACATATTTTCTTATATCCTTTCTACAATTAGGCCACCAAAAACAGCGAAGGGTGTCCTTCAAGTTTAGAACCATGGAAACAAATACCCCTATCAGAAATCACATTGTCAGAAATTCCATGCAGTCTCTTTGACCATTAATTCTGCGGTTTGCTCATTGGTAGGAATCCCTTTAGTTGGTACAAAATGGGCCATCTTTGTGAGCCGATCCACCACAACAAAGATAACAGTCATTTCTTTATAGGGAGATAGGTTCATGATAATATTCATTGAGATTGATCCCCAAGGACTTGATGGAAATGAAGGAGGTTGAAGAAGTCCTAGAGGTGAAGATCATGGCATCATGCTCTGTGCACATGTTAAACAGGAGGAAACATAGTTTCTTACATCCTTTCTACAATTAGGCCACCAAAAACAGCGAAGGGTGTCCTTCAAGTTTAGAACCATGGAAAAGTATGAGGACTTCAAGGACTTCAAGTCAAGCAGATTCGGGGACATATACAGGTGCTTCTCACAAAATTAGAATATGATCAAAATGTTAATTTATTTTAGTTCTTCAATACAAAAAGTGAAGCTCATATATAGTCAATACAATCAGAGTGATCTATTTCAAGTGTTTATTTCTGTTAATGTTGATGATTTGGCTTATAGCCAGTGAAAACTGAAATGTCTTTATCTCAGTAAATTAAAATAATTATCAAAAAACACCTGCAAAGACCTGATAAGCATTTAAAAAGGTCCCTTACTCTGTTTCAGTAGACTCCTCAATCATTGATCAGTCATTGACACACCCCACAAGGAGGCCACAAAAGTTCATTCCTAAAGAAGCTGGCTGTTCACAGTATCCTAGCATATTAATGGAAAATTGAGTGTAAGGAAAAAGTGTGGTAGAAAAAGGTGCACAAGCGGGATAACCGCAGCCTGGAAAGGATTGAGAAGAAAAGTCCATTCAAACATTTGGGGGAGATTCACAAGGAGTGAATCTCCCCCAAATTTGCTGTTGCTGCTTTAGTCATTGCTTCAAGAGCCACCACACACAGACCTATCTAGGACATGGACTTCAAGTGTCGCATTCTTTGTGTCAAGCCACTCATGACCAACTCGCCTGACCTTAACCCTATAGAGAATCTATGGGGTATTGTCAAGAGGAAGTTGAGAAACACCAGACCCCACAGTGTGGATGAGCTGAAGGCTGCTATCAAAGCAACCTGGGCTTCCATAACACCTCAGCAGTGCCACAGGCTGATCGTCTCCATGACATGCAGCATTAATGCAGTAATTGATACAAAAGGAGCCCCGACCAAGTATTGAGTGCATTTACTGAACATACATTTCAGGAGGCCAACATTTCGGATTTTAAAATCATTTTTCATGCTGGTGTTATAAAGTATTCTATTTTACTGAGATAATGACTTTTGGCTTTTCATTGACTGTAAGCCATAATCATCAACATTAACAGAAATAAACACTTGAAATAGATCACTCTGTTAGTAATGACACTATATAATATACGAGTTTCACTTTTTGTATTGAAGAAATGAAATAAATTAAGTTTTTGATTATATTCTAATTTTGTGAGAAGCACCTGTATTTGGTGGTTCTGCATCCAAAACCCCTCTTTAAAAGAAAGATCAACATCTTTAGAAGGATGGGTAAGAAAAAAGTCAGTTTGGTGTCCTGTATTCCCCAAATTTTTGGGGGGCACAGAATGGTACAATCAGGGTTAGACCTCTTCTGAGGTTAGGTAAATATTTTGGACAGAGCATCAGACTTGCTGTTTCTTGAATCAGGCAGATAAGAAATTCTAAAATTAAACCTGGAGAAAAGCAAGGCCTAATGTGCTTGTCTTGCAGACAATCTTTTAGCTGTATGGGTGAATTCTAAATTTTTGTGGTCAGTAAGACAGTCACTGGACGAATGGCCCCTTCCAAAAGGTGTCTCCATTTGGAGAAAGTGACTATAATAGCAAAAAGCTTTTTATTTCCAATGTCGTAGTTCTTTTCTGCAGATGGCATATTATGAAAAAGGAATGCACATGAATGAATCTACATCTTGTCTCCATTGTGCTGTGACAAAACAGCAGAGTCTGAGGCATCTACTTTCAGAACAAATGACAATTCAGGATTTGGATAGACTAGTAAAGGTGCAAAAGTAAAAGAGTCTTTAGTTTCTCAAAAGCCACTTGTGCCTCTGGAGATTATTAACACACTTTGGTTTTCTTTGTGAATTAAGTATTTGGTAAAATGATTTTTTAAAAGTTTTTAATGAATCTTCTGTAGAAATTTGCAATTCCTATAAAGCGCTGGACGTCTTTTAGATTTCTTGGTGTAGGCCAGTCAACTACTGCTCTGGTTTTAATGGAATCTATGCTCAAGTCTTCTGGTGAGATGATATATCCCAGAAATTGAGTCATGATTTGTTCAGATTCACATTTTTCAAGTTTGATATAGAGCTGATTCTACTGTAGACATTTCAGGACTAACTAGACATGGCTGCGATGCTCCTCCAAGGTATCTGAAAATATAAGAATGTCATTGAGATAAACAATAATAAATCAATCCCAAAAATCTTGAAAAACATAATTAACCCTTCACTACCAAGGGTGGTTTGCACGTTAACTCCCGGGCCAATTTTTACAATTCTGACCACTGTCCCTTTATGAGGTAATAACTCTGAAACGCTTCCATGGATCTCGGTGATTCTGACATTGTTTTCTCATGACATATTGTACTTCATGTTAGTGGTAAAATTTAAATCATATAACTTGTGTTTATTTGTGAAAAAAGCAGAAATTTGGTGAAAATTTTGAAAATTTCGCAATTTTCCAACTTTGAATTTTTATGCTCTTAAATCACAGAGATACGGCACACAAAAAACTTAATAAGTAACATTTCCCACATATTTACTTTACATCAGCACAATTTTGGAACCAAAATTTTTTTTTGTTAGGAAGTTATAAGGGTTAAAAGTTGACCAGCGATTTCTCATTTTTGCAACACCATTTTATTTTTACGGACCACATCACATTTGAAGCCACTTTGAGGGGTCTAAATGATAGAAAATACCCAAAAGTGACACCATTCTAAAAACTGCACCCCTTAAGGTGCTCAAAACCACATTCAAGAAGTTTATTAACCCTTCAGGTGCTTCACAGGAATTTTTTGAATATTTAAAAAAAAAATGAACATTTAACTTTTTTTCACAAAAAAATACTTCAGGTTCAATTTTTTTTATTTTACCAAGGGTAACAGGAGAAATTGTGCTGCAAAAGTTATTGAGCAATTTGTCCGGAGTACGCTGATACCTGATATGTGGGGGGGAACCACTATTTCCATGCATGGCAGAGCTCAGAAGGGAAGGAGCGCCGTTTGACTTTTTCAATGCAAAATTGGCTGGAATTCAGATCGGACGCCATGTCACGTTTGGAGAACCCCTGATGTACCTAAACAGTGGGAAACCCCCACAAGTGACCCCATTTTGGAAACTAGACCCCCCCAAGGAACTTATCTAGATGTGTGGTGACAACTTTGAATCCCCAAGGGCTTCACAGAAGTTTATAACGTACAGCCGTACACTTAAAAAATCATATTTTTTCCACAAAAATTATCTTTTCACCCTCAATTCTTATTTTTTCAAGGGTAACAGGACCCTAAAAGTTATTGAGCAATTTGTCCTGAGTACGCTAGTACCTCATATGTGGATGTAAAAGACTATTTGGGCGCATGGCAGAGCTCGGAAGGGAAGCAGCGCCATTTGACTTTTTTGGCTGGAATTGAGATCGGACACCATGTCGCGTTTGGAGAGCCCCTGATGCACCAAAACAGTGGAAACCCCCCACAAATGACACCATTTTGGAAACTAGACCCCCCCAAGGAACTTATCTAGATGTATGGTGGGAACTTTGAACCCCCAAGGGCTTCACAAAAGTTTATAACGTACAGGCGTACAATTAAAAAAAATCATTTTTTCCACAAAAATTACCTTTTCACCCTCAATTCTTATTTTTCCAAGGGTTACAGGACCCTAAAAGTTATTGTGCAATTTGTCCTGAGTACGCTGATACCTCATATGTGGGTGTAAGCCACCATTTTGGAAACTAGACCCCCCAAGGAACTTATCTAGATGTGTGGTGAGCACTTTGAACCCCCTAGTGCTTCACAGAAGTTTATAATGCCCGGGTGTGAAAATAAAAAAATCGTATTTTTTCCACAAACATGATCATTTAGTCCCCAATTTTTTTATTTTTCCAAGGGTACCAGGAGAAATTGGACCCCAAAAGTTGTTGTCCAATTTGTCCTGAGTAGGCTGATACCTCATGTGTAGGAGAAAATTACTGTATGGGAACACGTCGGGGCTCGGAAGGGAAGTGGTGACGTTTTGGAATGCAGACTTTGATGGAATGGTCTGCGGGTGTCATGTTGCCTTTGGAGAGCCCCTGATGTACCTAAACAGTGAAAACCCCCCACAAATGACACCATTTTGGAAACTAGACCCCCTAAGGAACTTAGCTAGATGTGTGGTGAGCACTTTGAACCCCCAAGGGCTTCACAGAAGTTTATAATGCTCGGGCGTGAAAATAAAAAAATCGTATTTTTTCCACAAACATGATCATTTAGTCCCCAATTTTTTTATTTTCCCAAGGGTACCAGGAGAAATTGGACCCCAAAAGTTGTTGTCCAATTTGTCCTGAGTATGCTGATACCTCATATGTGGGAGAAAACTACTGTATGTGCACACGTCGGGGCTCGGAAGGGAAGGAGTGACGTTTTGGAATCAGACTTTGATGGAATGGTCTGCGGGTGTCATGTGCGTTTGGAGAGCCTCTGATGTGCCTAAACAGTGGAAACCCCCCACAAAAACCCCCAGAAGGTCCAAAGAAAGGGCTATTAAGAAGCTTCAGCCCCTATTTTCCAATGTGCTTCCAGAAAACAAGCAGAGCTGCATTAGCATGATCAACAGTGTAATCTACATATGTTCTCACGAACCCCATCCAATTGATTTGGAGGAGGCTATTGATGGGTTCACAGTCAACGAGACGTAGAGTACACGATTCTTTCATGCAGCGTCAGGCTACTGCAACTCTGCCACAGTCTTCCGGGGGCACATTGCAATTTCAGTGCTCATCTAGTCTTTTTAGCACTCCTCAATCCTCAGAGCATTCCCAGACGGGGATGCTTGACCATGACATCCTCAATTTCCTAAATATGTGAATGGAATTGCAACCTGACCTTTTGTAATTACAAAAGCCCTTTTTTAAGGGCAATTGGGGAAAATTTTTTTTTAGTATTTAAAAGAAATATTTCTGTACAAAATCTTTTTACCAAAAACAAAAATTTTGTTAAATGAAACTTTAGCAAAGTAAAACTTTGTGAGAATGTTTTTTGATTGCGTTATGTAAGTCCAGGGTAATCTGCCACATTCCACACTAAGGCTAAGTGCACACGTAGCAGAAAATTTCTGCTCAAAAACCTGTCTCCCTTCCCAGAAACCGTGCCTTTTTTGTCTTCGCGTTTTCCGCACATTTTCTTTGTGGTTTTTGCGCGGTTTTGATGCGTTTTTTCCGGCGCGTTTTCAAAACGCATTGAACAAGCCAGAAACGTGGAAAAATCAGCGAAATTAATGAGCATGCTGCGTTTTTTACCACAATGCGTTTTTTTCCGGTAAAAAATGCATCAATGTGCACAAAAAGTGCAAAATGCATAGAAATGAATGGGAAGCTTCTTTTTCACGTTTTTCCCATGGATTTTTTGGCAAATCCGCGGGAAAAACTGCGAAAAAAAACGCTGTGTGTGAACACAGCCTTAGGGTCTTAATATTCATTTGATGAAATAGTTGCCTGCTGCCAGGAGACGGCTCCCTGGGAAGACACAAAATCATCTGCAAAAACCTCTCAAATTGCAATTGCAGCTGCAGCAGGGTGAGCAAAATTAACTTGCTGATCCGAGGGGTAGTTTGTGTTGTCCGATGGACTTTCCACAGAAAGCAAGGGGTCTTTGTTATTAACTTCATGCTGTCTAACAAAATTGTGTAACACCACACATGTCTTTACAATATTTGTTGCACTCTCTGGTCCTACTTCCATGCAGCTCATGAGTACACACTACTTTCTCGGCAGGATCCCAAAAGGCACACTCAACGTACCATTGTGCTCTAGTAAGTCTATAATTAAAGATCCTCTTCCGTGAATCTAAATATCATCGGGGAAATGGACGCATGAGATTTGGGGAGAGTCCAAAACCCTCATCTGCAACCAGGTCATAAGGAAATTGGTGGTTAGAGTAGTCCAGTAATGCCGCAGGTTCGGGGCCATATAATTGGTTGTTCCTCAAATAGTACTCAATTCGAGAGCTACTCCAGATCCTTGCATCAGATGTGCTCCCATAAGCCCCAATGCTGACCATTACAAAATTATAATTGCTCTCAGCAGTAGCCATTAGAACAATAGAAAAATAATGTTTATAATTGAAAAATTTGGAGCCAGAGAAGGCTGTTTTTTTTACCCGGATATGCTTCCCATCTAGCGCACCGATACAGTGCAGAAACTGTGCGTTTGCATGGAAGTCTGCTGCTATAGCTAACCAGTCTTCCTGCTTTGGTGGAGCTAAAACAATTTCCTTTAGCCGCTCCCATAATACCGAACAGGTATGCGCAACTATCTTGGACACTGTAGTAATCCCTAACAGGAACTCAAAATGAATTGCCGAGAAAGAGTTGCCTGTTGCAAGGAATCTGTAATTTAAAAAAACGGGGAGGTACACATCAGTAATCTATTATGAAATATTAAAAGCCTAAATAAGTTATTAAGATTTCTTTACCTCAATGTTACAATAAGCCGCTGTTCCGAAGATATGCAGCGACGCATTCTGGTATCCTTGAAAGTAATCCAGGGTCGCACTTCTCACAACAGCAATCAAAAGTATCCACGGACATACGGCAGTATGTGAAGAATTTCTCCGGGTGCTGTCGCAGGTCACTGTACAGCGTATGGAAATGAGCCTTCCACAAACACTGAGACAGAACTGGATGCTCCCACAGCCTCCTTGGTGCAAGTGCAGCTGCTGCTGCTCTCCGCTCATACTCTAAATGCTGGTTAAGCAACCAACATAGGATCACATCATCTTCAAAATGCCTTGACATGTTCAGAAAAGTGAAATCCAAAGTTTTCTTTTTTTTCTCCCTACTTTTCCAAAGCAGAAAAACGGCGATCCGAGAAAAAGACCCGCAAACACTGGCCGCAAAAAACACAGCAAGTGTAAAAAGTAGCCTAAAAGAAAAATTCACATTTTACTCAAAAATACCTATAAAGAGAAAAATCAGACAAACTGAACATTTGGAAGCGGTCTCTTAAATTTTTGCCAGAGCTGTATATATAAACCTCCAGTCCATCACTGCCAGGATACCCCAATAACACCATAATGTCACCAGTTCCTCGTTAGATATAAGCCCGCTCCATTAACAAGCTTATATCGAGTCAGAAATCAACCCCAGGTACTAGCCGGACTCACCGACGTGGGAATTTGGGTTTTGAGATCAAAGAGCAGCCCAGAATTAACTGATATTTTAATTGCCGAAAGGCACACTAGATGCTACAAATATATACAGAGTGATATACAGGTATTACAGCCAGAATTACAGGTAAAAATAGGGTACAGGTTGGGAATAGCAGTTAGCTGCATGTGTCACATTACCATTCCGTATAACTTGTGGATGAAGGGAAGCTCTCATATCCACAGGCACCAACTTAGTTTTTGGTCCGTCTCCACACGTGACATGTTGCGGCTTCCATGGCAAAACAATGACAAAGGCTAAAGTTGTGTAGCTAGCTTTTAACCCCTAGCTTGCCCCCTTCCATATTTGCCACCGCCCCTCTGGGTTGGACCGAATTCTCCTCCCTTGACCTCCTAGCTGAAATAATTTCCAATATCTAGGATGGGTCATAACTTCCTAGTGGAAGGTCCAAACTGGACGACTGACGTCTCAATGGGTTCATTGGGGATGGACCGATATGGAGATTCCAAACTTTGGTCGGCTAAGTGGCTCTGGAGAGCCAGTCTCAATAGCTTGGCATCCAGGACTGCTAGAGAGAGATGAGATGCAGGAGTGCATGCAGAGGGCTCCCAGGATTCTGGTGGTATATTGGCCTTAACCCTGAGATACAAGGTACTCTCATAATTTATCTCTAGATGTAGATGATGCTCGGTCCATTGATAGGTAACTGATGCTGGCCGCCTTGCACAAAAGACAGTAAGGGGTCTTAGCTCTGCTCCTCCTTGCCTTCATTAACATGTGGCCTCTAATTCTATGGCATATGGTAAAGTTCTGTTCTTTTGGCAATTGTGTACTTATCCCAAGTGTGGGCGCCACATCCCTGCTGTGGAAAGGAGATCTCTGGATAACCTAAGGGGCCTGATTTAATAAAACCAAAATGGAGTCTCCCTCGTCCCTCACAGAAGGTTATAAGTAAAAAAAAGAAGATTTATTTAGAATTAAAAACAAAACACAAACTGAAGAACAAAAAATAAATACCGTACACACATTTATATATCTCAAAATATGACTATTTAAAAACTTGTAAAAAAAATAGTTTTTAGTGTGTAATAGCAGCCAAACATACAATAAAAAGCAATGTAAATCTGGTAACCCTGTAATCACACCGACTTGAAGAATAAACAATTCTAATCAATTATACTGCACAAAGAACGACATAAAAAAGTTAAAAAAATTTTTTTGACCTACTATTGATTTTTATTCTGCCTCCCAAACATTGCAGTAAGGCTCAATTCAAATTTATGCTGCACTCTGCGCTGAGTGCCTACATCAGCGTTTCTGTACAGAATACCAGATACCGCTGAACAGAAACCACAGAGTCTACAGTATCTTTGATGCCTCATTAGTGAATGGATTACTCAGGGGTTTCATCTGAATCATATATTTTGTAGGTATTGATAGGAGCCCCAATGTAAGTGCTCAGCATAGAGCACAGGATAAATATGAACTCATCCAAAATGTTCTGTACCCCTAAATACCAGCAACAAAAGCTTTGATTCATCTTATAAAAAACAAGTCCCCACTCAGGTCTGTCATTTGTTAATGAAAATATAGGGAGTGTCTACATTACTGCTAGTACAAAGGTCCTGGAAAAACAACTTAGCTCCCACCAAAAGAAATCCAGCAAAATCTGTGCTCCCAAATGTAAATGCCCCCTCCTTCGGAGCCTTACAGTGTGTCTAAACCACATATAGTGTCCACATGTGTAGCATTACTGAAGCGAGTAGAGTCCACTTAACTTACTGGGTGCGTATCTCCAAAAGTACAAGCTGGGCACTATGTATGGGCACAACAATGGCATGTTTGCATTTTCACTCTGCAAGATCCATTGCTGCTTGTTTCTGGAAAATACTCATGGAGTGAAAATCATCACAACATCCGTAGATGAATTCACTAAGGGGTGTAATTTCTAAATTGGAGTGAATTGAGGCTGGTTTCTGCTCTACTAGCACTTTTGGGGCTCCATATATGGAGTCCTCAAATTATTCTATGAAAAGTTATCTAAGAGTCAAATAGCGTTCCATCCCTTCCGAGTCTCAACGTTTGACAAAACAGTATTAACACATAAAGTATATGGGATATTGCCACATTCATGATAAATTGTGTAACAAATTATGTAGTAATTTTACCCATTTCCCCTTATGAAAATGTAAAATCTGAGGCTAAAACATTATAGTGATAGCAAAGTAATTTTTTTCTTTACCGCTCAATAGTATAACATATTGTGAAACATACAGCGCTGGCAAAAAATAAGAGACCACTTTCAAGTGTTCAGTTTGTCTGATTTTTCTCTTTATAGGTATATTTTTGAGTAAATGTAAATTGTTCTTTTAGTCTATAAACTTCTGATAACATGTCTCCGAATTTCCAAGCAATACATTTTGTATTTTTTTTCTGACAAAGAAAAATGGCCAAGATTACCAAAAAAAAACCCCAGTGCTTTCAGACCTCAAATAATGCAAAGAAAACAAGTTCTTAATCATTTAGAAACAACAATATTAATGTTTTAACTCAGGAAGAGTTCTGAAATCAATATTTTGTGGAATAACCATGATGTTTAAAAACAGCTTTCATGTGTCTTGACATCCTTGAAACCAGTCTTTCACACTGCTTCTGCTTAAGCAGTTCTTTGTTTGATGGCTTGTGACTATCAGTAATCCTATTGATTACCTTCCAGAGGTTTTCAATAGGGTTCAGGTCTGGAGAATGGGCTGCTCTTGACAGGGTTTTTATGTGGTGGTTTCTAAATTTTTGCCAGAGCTGTATGTGTTGTCATTATGCTCACTGCACCACTAGATCATATAATTAAGAGGAGGTGTTTGCAAAATGTGGTCACTTGTGGGGGGATTCTGCTGTACTGACACTTCAGAGGCTCTGCCAATATTACATGCCACCCACAAACAATTCCAGGCACATCTGCACTTCAATATGGCACGTCTTCCCTTTTCAGCTTTGCACTGTGTCTCAAAACCAGTTTTTGACCACATATGGGGCATTATCATACTGAGGAGACAGTGCATAGCAAATTTTGTGGTCCATTTTCTCCTATTAACCCTACTGAAAATTAAAAAATTGGGGCTGAAACAACACATTAGTTGAAAAAATGTAGCTTTTCATTTTCACAGCCCAATATTATACAATTCTGTAAAATACCTGTGGGTTTAAAATGCTCACTATACCCCTAGAAGAATTCTTCGAGAGGTGTAGATTCCAAAATGGGGGCACTTGTTGGGGTTTCTGCTCTTTTGGCACCTTTGCGGCTCTTGTGACATGGTGTCCGCAATCTAATCCAGACAATTTTGCTATCCAAAAATCTATCCCTGCTGTGTGCCCAAATAAGTTTCTGACCACAAAAGGGGTATCCCTGTGCTTAGGAAAAATTGCACAACAAATTGTGATCCATTTTCTCCTGTTACCTTTGTGAAAATGAAAAATTTGGGGCAAAAACAAAGCTTTGAGAGAAAAAATTAGTTTTAAATTTTCACAATCCAAAGTTTTAAAATTCCGCACAGCACTTGCTCACCAGCCCTCTAGATAAATTTCTTGAGGGTTGTAGTTTCCAAAATGGGGTTACTTGCAAAGGGTTTTTTTAGGTACATCAGGGGCTCTGCAAATGTGACATGGCGTCCACCATCTATTCCAGCCAATTTTGCGCTCCAAAAGTCAATTGGTGCTTTTTCTTGTCCGAGCCCTACCGTGTGCCCAAACAGTAGATATGGGATATCAGTGTACTCTGGAGAAATTGGACAACAAATTGTATGGTTCATTTTCTCCTGTTACCATTGTGAAAAGAAAAAAAATTGGGGCTAAAGCAGCATTTATGTGGGAAAAAGTATAATTTTCATTTTTTTCCTTCCACTTTGTTTTAATCCTTGTGATGCACCTAAATGGTTAACATACTTTTTGAAGTGGTATTGAGCACCTTGAAGGGTGTAGTTTTTAAATGGTGTCACTTTTGAGTAGTTTATGTCATCCAGCCCCTCAAAGTCGCTTCAAATGTGATGTGGTCTATAAAAAATAGGTTTTGTAAATTTTGTTGGAAAAATAAAAAATTGCTGATAAACTTTTAAAGGGAATCTGTCACTCCATTTTTGGCCTATGAGATGCGGCCACTGCCATCAGGGGCTCGTCTACAGCATTCTGTAATGCTGTAGATAAGTCCCAGATGTAACCTGAAAGATAAGAAAAATGAGTTAGATTATACTAACCGGGGGGAGGGGGCGGTGGGTGAGGGCAGAGTAAAGTGCTGCAGTGCGCAGGTGCTGGGAGAGGTCAGAGAGGTCCGGCGCCTGCGCACTGCAGTACTTTACTCTGCCCTCAACAGGGTAGAGAAAGTACGCCTGTGGCGGAGCCGCGGCAGAAGTAAGGAGGATGTCATCGCTGGAAGATGGGACGAGCCGGCCCAGACCGCGACACCCATCAGACCAGACGCCGGGGTGAATATGATATAACTTGTTTTTCTTATTTTTCAGGTTACATAGGGGGCTTATCTACAGCATTACAGAATGCTGTACATAAGCCCCTGATGGCGGTGGCCGCAGCTTATAGGCCGAAAATGGGGTGACAGATTCCCTTTAACAATACTAACATCCTGGCAATAAATATTACTGTATGTTTCAAAAATTATGATAAATGTTAAGTAGATATATGGCAAATGTTATTTATTAACCATTTTGTGTGTTATAACTACCTGATTTAAGGGAATAAAATTGAAAGTTTGAAAATTTCTAAGTTTTCAACTTTTGTCAAATTTTTGATATTTTCATTAATAAATGCAAATCATATTGACCAAGACTTACCACTACCATAAAGTACAACATCATCAGATCATGAGTAAGACTGTCTAGTGAAAATGCGTCAATCGTTCCTACTGGTGTGCTTGGTGTTTGCTATGCACATATTTTTTTAAAGCACATATATATTTCCAAATTGTCCAATCAAATTTTGTAAAGCTGCAGCCGCTTTTGTCCTGAGCTGGATCACAGTGCTTTTTCCATGTTCCTATTTGATGTGGATGCTCACCACAATCTGTGCTGGGCGTTGGCAGGCTGGGGGATTTCACTACAGACCAGTAAGCTGACTACACTTTTTTTTCTTTTATAAATTACAACATGTTACGAAAAAACTGTCTCAGAATCACTGGGTTATGTTGAAGCGTTACCTCATAAAATGACGCTGGTCAAATTTTAAAGATCAGGATCGGTCATTAACATACAAAGTGACTGAGTTCTTAAGGGGTTAAGAGGCAATGTTTTCCTATTGCATTGTTCTTTATCCTATGTACAGGTGCTTCTCACAAAATTAGGATATCATCAAAAAGTTAATTTATTTAAGTTCTTCAATACAAAAAGTGAAGCTCATATATTATATAAAGTCATTACAAGCAGAGTGATCTATTTCACGTGTTTCTTTCTATTTGGTAAATAAACTGTCCGCTCTCCAGGAGAGATTAGCACAGATCTAGGTAGATCAGAAAAAACTGATAGACCCAATAAGCAAGATGATCTAGTAGCCGTCCAATAAATCAAATAATAGCCCCAAATGGTAGCAGAACTACTGACACTACAGATCCACTCTAAGTATTGTGTAATAATGTGATAAGCAATATTGCCCTTACCGTTCAGTAATGGGTACCGTGTGTGAGCTGGCAGGTCCGCAGGGATAATCCTGTGGGTTACAGATACAGATAGCAATAGAGCGGGACGGCAATTACAACAGGCAGAGCCAGGGTTATCCCCGGCCGGCGGCGTTCCCTGGATGCCCGCGAAAGTGAAACCGGCAAGCTCCCTAAGTGTGTGACGTCACACTAACTACGGGGCAGCGCAAGAGTCAAGAAACCAACCAATGCGTTTCAAAGGCAAAAATGCCTTCTTTGTTACTTTCTGTTTATGTTGTTTATGTTGATGATTATGGCTTACAGCCAATTAAAACCCCAAAGTCATTATTTCACTAAATTAGAATACTTTATAACACCAGCTTGAAAAATGATTTTAAAATCCAAAACGAAATGTAAGTTCAGTAAATGCACTCAAAACTTGGTTGGAGTTCCTTTTGTATCAATTACAGCATCAATGCATCGTGAGTGACATGAAGGCGATCAGCCTGTGGCACTGCTGAGGTGTTATGGAAGCCCAGGTTGATTTGATAGCAGCCTTCAGCTCATTGTTGGGTCTGGTGTCTCTCATCTTCCTCTTGACAAGGTCAGGTGAGTTTTTTGGCCAATCAAGCACAGTGGTGGTGCTGTTTTTAAACCAGGCATTGGTACTTTTGGCAGGGTGGACAGGTGCCAAGTTCTGCTGGAGAACGAAATTTCCATCTCCAAAAAGCTTGTCGGCAGGGGGAAGCATGAAGTGCTCTAAAATTTCCTGGCAGACGTCTGAGCTGACTTTGGACTTGATAAAACACAGTGGACCTACACCAAAGGATGACATGGCTCCCCAAACCATCACTGATTATGAAAACTTCACACTAGACATCAAGCAGCTTGGATTGTGTGCCTCTCCACTCTTCCTCCAGACTCTGGGACCTTAATTTCCAAATGAAATGCAAAATTTACTTTCATCTGAAAACAACACATTGGACCACTGAGCAACAGACCAATTCTTTTTCTCCTTGACCCAGGTAAGACACTTCTGGCAAGGTCTATTGGTCATGAGTGGCTTGACATAAGGAATGCGACACTTGTAGCCCATGTCCTGGATACGTCTGTGTGTGGTGGTTCTTGAAGCAATGACTCAAGCAGCAGTCCACTCTTTGTGAATCTCCCCCAAATTTTTGAATAGCCTTTTCTTAGCAATCATTTCAAAGCGACGGTTATCTCGGTTGCTTGGGCTCCTTTTTCTGCCAGACATTTTCCTTCCACTCAACTTTCCATTAATATACTTGGATAAAGCCACAATGGATACAAAAAAAAAGAAAAACGGATGGCACTCACTGGTTAAAAACTTCTGTATTCCAATACTTTAAAACATCGGCATAGGGAGGATGGGAGCAGGAGTGGAAAGGATGACAGCCGTTTCACGCTGCAGTAGCGCTTCTACTGGTCACACCTTGGATAAAGCACTTTGTGAACAGCCAGATTTTTTAGCAATAACCTTTTGTGGCTTACCCTCCTTGTGGAGTGTGTCAATGACTGCCTTCTGGACATCTGTCAAGTCAGTACTCTTCCCCATGATTGTGGAGCCTACTGAAACAGACTACGGGACCTTTTTAAATGCTTAGGAAGCCTTTGCAGGTGTTTTTTGTTAATGATTCTAATTTATGGAGATGACTTTTGGGTTTTCACTGCCTGTAAGCCATATTCATCAACATAAACAGAAATAAACAGTTGAAATAGATCACTCTGTTTGTAATGATATATATGAGTTTCAATTTTTGCATTGAAAAACAGAAATAAAGGGTGGGCCATTTGTATGTATACACCTAAATGGGAATGGTTTGGGCATCAACTTCCTGTTTGTGGCACATTAGCATATGGGAGGGGGGAACTTTTCAAGATGGGTGGGTGACCATGGTGGCCATTTTGGATCCAAATTTATTTTTCCAATGGGAAGAGGGTCATTTGACACATCAAACTTATTGCGAATTTCCCTAGAAAAACAATGGTGTGCTTGGTTTTAACGCAACTTTATTCTTTCATGAGTTATTTATAAGTTTTTATACGCTTATAACTACTTATAAAATGTGTTCAAAGTGCTGCCCATGGTGTTGGATTGTCAATGCAACTCTCTTCTCCCACTCTTGACACACTGATAGCAACACTGCAGAAGAAATGCTAGTCTAAGGGGGTCAGATTCCTTGTAGGAATGCTCTAACCTGACACCCACAATGTGCTGGTGCACCATCTTGCTGGAAAAACTCAGGGAACATGCCATCTTCAGTACATAAAGAGGGCAACACATCATCATGTAGCAGTTTCAGAAATCCAGTGGCATTGAGGTTTCCATTGATGAAGAATGGCCCCACTATCTTTGCACCCCATATACCACACCATACCGTCAATTATGGGTGTCAGGTCCAAGCATTCCTACATGCACAGTTTCCTGGAAAGTGGTTTGGTCGTCGTGGGCCAGTTGAATGGCCACCAAGGTCTCCCGATCTGATCCACTTAGACTTTATTTTTGGGGTCATCTGATGGCAATTGTCTATGCTGTGAAGATACGAGATGTGCAGCATCTGAAACAGTGGATACTGGAAGCCTGTGCTAGCATTTCTTCTGCGGTGTTGCTATCAGTGTGTCAAGAGTGGGAGAAGAGGGTTGCATTGACAATCCAACACAATGGACAGCATTTTGAACACATTTTATAGCTGGTCATAAATTTATAAATAACTCATGAAAGAATAAAGTTATGTTAAAACCAAGCACACCATTGTTTTTCTTGTGAAATTCGCAATAAGTTTGATGCGTCACATGACCCTCTTCCCATGGAAAAAAATAAAGTTGGATCCAAAATGGCTGCCATGGTCACCACCCATCTTAAAAAGTTTCCCCCTCCCATATACTAATGTGCCACAAACAGGAAGTTGATATCACCAACCATTCCCATTTTATTTGGGTGTAAATTAACTTTTTGACGATATTCTAATTTTTGAGAAGCACCTGTATGTTCACTTTATGCTATTAATGTTATAATGTCCTATTTTACTTTGTATCACATGTACTATGACATGTACCCAGCAAGCTTCTGTCTCCTCAGCCTACACTGTTTTTGTAAGACAGGATGATTAAAAACGCAAACACAACTTGCTTGTAGGTGTATTACTTTAACAAGCAGCTGACGGCTAAGATTAGAAAACAATCATCAATGTGATCCATTCAGTGTATGTATATGCACACTAGATGCCTTTCAGTTTACTTTTCAGCTGTGATCTGTTGTAGCATGACTTGCTTCTTGTTGTGGTGACAATGCAATCTTTTAATGCCCTCGATGCATGACATACATTGTAGAACAGATTACGCTTTTTCTTACAGCCTTTTATAGTTCTCCCCATGACTTCTTGTTTTAGAAGCTACAATTTCCTCCTCTTAATAAGAGGTTCATTTTCTTAATCACCATGATTTAGGAGTCAGTCAGTTGCCCCTTACACACTGTTTCCAATCCGGGGGCACTTCTTAAAACAACACAAAAAGCGTCCATCTTGTGATCATCTGAAATATCTATAATTTGTGTTGTGCCCAATGTATTCTCACTGCTTTCCTATCTTTTAATGTTCTTTATCAAGAAGTCTACAAACAATTGCAGTATAAAAAGTCTGAAGGTAACGTGGTGAACTGCAGACATGTAATATTTTCTTAGACACCTATTGTCATATTAAACAGCTGATACCCCATAACCCCAACATCAATAACATCCTTTCTTTGTCAGAAAGCATCATTTCATTGTTTAAATATAATAATGGGGAATTAAGAAGTCAAGCATTATAGCACAAGTTGTTTACAAGAGTTTCCACTAAGAACACTTCAGTAAGACGTTCTTCTCATATGACCAATATGATAAATTGGCAAGGATGCTTTAAAGGGAACCATTGAAGTTTAGTTATATTGTTCTTTGTTAATCAAATATGATCTGTAAATTTATCCAATATATATTCGAATTCTTAGCTCATACAGTATGTCTGGGCAAATGCTTCTCTAAAAGGTCATTTAGACATCCATGCAAATCGGTCCAAGCATGGACCACAATGCACAAACTGGCCACAAGTATCCCAACTGGAGCATGACAGCATCATATATTTCTGTGAGGCTGTCATGCTCGGGTCCGAATTACACTCAAGTCTGAATGACCCCTAACAGTGAGGTGGTCCTCATTGATTGTGCTTCCCCCAGTTATTGGTGAAGCATGGCTCAAAAAATAGTCTTGATATACTGTATGTTATCTCATGATCATGACTTCTTCTGCATGAGCCACAAACATACATGCTATACTTTTTTCTTCATAAGGTAGCATTAGTGTATGGAAAAATACTTTCCTCTTGAACCCTCTGTAAATAGTTTGCTGCCAGTACAGTCACAAAGTTGAATGCATTAAAAATAAAATTAGAAATCTTGCAATTTTGATGCTTTAGGACAGATCTATGATGAACCTGACGGGGTCAAGTTGTCAGAGACAAGGATCATGAATCTGACACAGGGGAACTGCACAGCAGAAGACTATTGCACCGAGTTTCGTCAGTGGTCTTCTGAGGTCCTGTGGAATGACGCAGCTCTCAGATGAAAATTCATCAGTGGTCTTTCGGAGTCTCTTAAGGACACTCTATCTCTACATGCTCCACTTGGATGATTGGTTGTTTGGTGGAGGCCATGACTCAGGCTATCTGCATGGATCGGAGGATGCGGGAGAGACGCGAGGAGCAAAAAGAGGCTCCATTTTGTCCAACTGGCCCGGCTTGTGCACTTGAGGTGGAACCTATGGAGGTTGGTGCTGCCAACTCAAGGATTAAGGAGAGGAGACGCTGTTGGGAACTTGGACTTTGTCTCTATTGTGGCCAAGCTGGACATTTTTTAAAGGATTACTTGGCACAACCTGCAGCAAACAAGTCGTCGGGAAACTCCTAAGTCTGGGTGATTTTCAATGAGGTCACTTAGACTTACAGGTACCCTTTGACTCCTCAGATTAGGTCTTGTTGAATGCTGAACTTCTTTTTCAAGATCAGTTTCTGCTCACATTTGCCTTTATTGACTGCGGATCTGCTGCTAATTTCATAGATGCGGGACTGGTTCTGAAGATAGGATTAGGGACAGTTAAGCTACAAAGCACTGTTGAAATCGTGGCCATTGACAGAACACCGTTGCTAAAATTCTGGTTTGGTTAGTTACGGTGGAGTTCACCCTCAAGGTGGGGTCTCTTCATACTGAAAATATATCCCATTATGTTTTGGACAATTTACCTGCTGGAATTGTGTTGAGCATTCCTTAGTTGCATATGCATAATCCGATTATTGACTGGAATCGCAGAGATGTTGTCAAATGTGGTCCTTATTGTATTGAAAAATATCTTAAACCTGTGCATTTTTGTTCCGTTAGTCTGGATGGTCTTCCGGAATACCTGAAAGACTTCAGAGATGTTTTGGGGAAAAAAGAGTAAGAGATATTACCTCCTCACTGCCCCTATGACTGTGCAGTTAATCTCATTCCTAATGCCAAATTACCCAATGCTCGCTTGTATAATTTGTCTGGCCTAGAACAGTCAGCTATGAAAGTGTATATTAGAGAGAGTTTACGAAAAGGTCATATTCGCCCTTCCTCATCGCCAGTAGCTGCTGGATTCTTTTTTGTTAAAAAGAAAGATGGAGGTCTTCGTCCCTGCCTCGATGTCCGAGAATTAAACAAAATAGAGGTTAAAAATACTTATCCACTTCCATTTATCCCCGATCTGTATAATCAACTTTCTGGGGCCAAATGGTTTCCCAAACTGGATTTTAGAGGGGCATATAATTTGATACAGATTCGTGAGGGTGATGAGTGGAAGAGAGCATTTTTAACATCTGAAGGTCTCTTTGAAAATCTTGTCATGCCTTTTGATCTAACGAATGCACCTGCAGTTTTTCAAAATTTTATGAATGATATTTTTTCTCATTATATTGGGAGATTTATTGTGGTTTATTTGGATGGTATTCTAATTTTCTCACCTGACCTGCATTCACATCATAAACATGTCCATTTTGGTTTGGCAAAGGTTGAGGGATAATTGATTGTTTGCTTAAATTGAAAAATGTACCTTTTCTGTTCAAGAAATGTCATTTTTGGGTTTCATTGTGTCAACCTCTTGGTTTAAGATGGATTCTGGGAAAGTTCAAGCCATCATTGATTGGCTTCAACCCAGCAACCTTAAGGCTCTGCTGTGTTTTAGGGTTTGCAAATTATTACAGAAAATTTATTTGAGGATTTTCTCAGATTGTCCTATGGACCTCGCTCATAAAGGGGCAGAGGTAATGGTTTTGTCGCTGGAAGCGGTTGGGGCTTTTGAAAATTTGAAGAAATGTTTTATGTCAATCCTGTTCTTGTGCAACCAAACCTCCAGAAGCCATTTACTGTAGAGGTATATGCTTCTGAGGTTAGGGTGGAGGCTGTATTATCTCAAGGTCCTGAGACTGTTAGGGACGGCGGAATGCACTAAACATTAAATAATAGAAAGTGCGTTCGCCGCCCGGGGCCCACCGTGCAGTAGGTGTTAAAACCGCTGCTAGACAATGGCAGACGCGCTATATGGCGGTATAGCACACGCGGGTTATAATGTCACCCGATGTGCGCTGTGCGTACTCTGTTGATTCACAGAGTCGCTAAAGGTATGAACATAAATGCCGAGCCTGTTGACCTCACTCTGCGGAGTGCATGCACGGTATGTGGTCACAGGACTAACCCCAAGACTCAGGGCGATGTCCATCTAGACCTACCGTGCATGCGGTGTCACTACCGCGGACGCCAACTAGTGCTGCTACAGCAGCGCGGTGACTGAGCCAGCCGCAATGCGACAGTGCCCAAGAGGGGCGCACTGTCGGACGCTAGTACTGTGGAGGATGTGCCGTGTGGCCAGTAACTTGCCACTGACTGGCGCTGACTCTATAACTAGATCCCTATACGCACTCGTAATATCAGAGGGAGGGGAATCTTAATGAGTCATTTGCAGTCCATACATCCATCACCATTCACACAGTAGCAATTAGAGTCTATACCAGCGCATGGCCGAGTGGCCATGCGGACCTTTTATAGCCATGTGCTTTCGGGACCTTCCAGATCTCTGAGAAGGACCAATCAAATCAGGAGAAGGACCTGAACATGTGACTCCCGATCTTCAATGGGAGATCGTCTCGTGAGCATGCCCAGTAGTGCGACGAGAGGACTTAGCCTCTGGGGTGGCTTGCTGCAGGACAGCCTGTGCTGCTATTGCTGACCCAGAGGTGGCAGCAACAACCAGTCCTACAGAGCTGGTCTGAGCAGAGCATCTGGGATGCTGAGATTGCTGTGCAGGCTCCTGAGTGGTTGGTGGAGAATGGGAGACCGCTGGATGCAAGGCTCTGGATTCCTGCTGTGCAGCTGCAGGAACCTGACGCCTAACAGAGACATTAACTAACCTGTCACCATGTGCCTTCTTCTCTAAAAAAAACCTTTCTCCTGCTGAGAGAAACTATGATGTGGGTAATCAGCAGTTGCTTGCGGTCAAGTTGGCCTTTGAAGAGTGGAGTCAAATTTTGGAGGGAGCTGTTTATCCAGTCACCGTGGAGACGGATCACAAAAATCTTGCTTATATTGAATTTGCCAAGCAGTTGACACCTACTCAGGCCCAATGGTCTTTATTTTTTTCACGATTCAATTTTTCTATAATGTTCAGACCAGGGTCTAAGAGCGTGAAGGCGGATGCCCTGTCTCATAGTCTTGATTCTGTGTCTCATCCAGAACCTCCTTCCTCCATTCTTCCTCAGGGTGTTGTTGTGGTCATGGTTTCCTCTGAGATGGAAGCTGAGATCCGTGCTGCTCAGTCCTTGGCTCCTTCCAATACCCCTAAATACAAGCTGTGTATCCCTGTGTATCTCAGATTATACCTCTTGCAGGAATTCCATTATTCTGTATTGAGTGGTCATCCTGGGGTCACTGCCACCCAAAAGGTAGTTGCTAGACTCTTTTAGTGGTCTGCTATGCATAAGCATGTTAGAGATTTTGTGTCTGCTTGTGCACGTGCCAAAGTACAGCATTGCCGGCCGGGGAATTGGCTCCTTTGCCAATTCCTGAAAGACCATGGACTCATTTGTCCATGGATTTCATTTCAGATTTACCACGGTCTGGGGGGATGACTGCTATTTGGGTGGTAGTCGATCGCTTCAGCAAACAAGCTCACTTTGTCCCATTATCTGGATTGCCCAATGCTGAAACTCTCTCCAAACTGTTTATTATTCATGTGATACGATTGCATGGGATTCCTCTAAATATTATATCTGATACAATTCGTCTCTAGATTTTGGAAGGCTTTTTGAAGAAAACTGGGGATGGATTTGTCTTTTTCCTCTGCTCCTCTGCTTATCACCCTGAGACTAATGGTCAGATAGAGAGGACAAATCAGTCTTTGGAGCAAATTTTAAGATGTTTTGTCGCTGATCAACAGGAGAATTGGTCATCATTACTTCCGCTGGCTGAGTTTTCCTTTAACACTCGGGTTAATCGGTCCACGAGGACCTCGCTGTTTTTCGGTAATTATGGGTTTCATCCTCATTTTGGTGAGTTTTACAGGATGAGAACTGGATGTCCTGGGGTGGATGTCACCATTCAAGAGCTGGGGGATGTTTGGAAGAAGGTTAAAAAGAACATTGGGGTGGCACATCATTGGCAGAAGTGTAAGGCATATAGGAGGCGCTCGTCAGGGGTTGCCTTCAAAGTGGGAGATAAGGTATGGCTTTCCTCTAAGAATATTAAGTTGAAGGTGCCCTTGTTCAAGTTGAGTCCTAGATTTATTGGTCGTATGAAATTCTGGAGGTGGTCAATCCAGTGGCCTTCCAGTTAAAGCTCCCTCGGTCTTTCTGTATCTCTAACGTGTTTCACAACACGTTGAAGGAATTTATTCCCCATGTTCTGTCTTCTTTGCTCCCGCCTCCTCCGGTTTCTATTGAGGGAAGCTTGGAATATGAGGTACAAAGGGTCATTGATTCCCGAATGGTCCAAAATTCCCCTTAATTCGTGGTACATTGGAAAGGGTATGGACCTGAGGAAATATCCTGGGTTCCAGCTTATTCTGTAAGGGATGATCGGTTGGTCCAAACCTTTCATCAGAGGTTTCTTGGAAAACCTGGGGGTCCAGTGCCCCCCTTGAAGAGGGGATATAGTCATGATTTCCACTCTGTTTCTGTCTTTTTGTTACTTTGTGTCTGGGCTTTCAGTCTGTGCTGCAATCACCTCTGTTCATTTTCCTTAATCAGGCTTCTACTTAAGCATGCTAGTTCCTCCCCTCAGTATCAATCGTACACTTGCTGTTGCCTGTGGAACATTGATAGCTCTGCGCTCTGTGCCTGACCCAGCCCTAGCTTGACGTGATTCTTTCCCTGGACTCAGACCCTTTGCTTGTGACCTGACTTCTCTTGTGCATGCTCCATGTAAACTGTTTTTTCTCTCTGGCTTTCCTGACCTCAGCTCGTGTATTGGACTACATCTCTGACTTCCCTTTGTCATACTGCGCCATTTCCTGGACCTGACCTTGGATTGTTTGACCTCCCTTTACTTACAGTAAGTAGTATATATATTTGTTACCATGACTCGTGTCACAAAACCAGAGAGAATAGCAGGGTTGTCAATCAAAATGCTGACAGCCCAGCATGCCCCAGGATCAGATTGGATGACAGGATTGTCAATCACACAACCAACAATCCAGCACACTCCAGATTCCATAGGGCGGCTGAGCTGTCACATACAGCATTCCGAGGGCACAGTCACTTAAGAAACTATGACAGCAGGATTCTTTTCCTTAATGTGAAGCCAGGTGGAGGTGGGCAACTTCGGGCAACTTGGCTGGTCTGTAGTTGTGGTACAGCTCCAGGGCTCACTGGCCTCTCACACAGAGCTGCAGGACTGTCAGCCTGGACACTGTGATCTCCTTCTGGATACTCAATGTCTTTTTCAAGTAATGTCCAACATCCCCCACATTTTGCTAATTCTTTTAACTCCTCCTTTCTTCTCCAGCTTGTTCAATCAATGAGTCCTGTTTAATGCTGCTGAACCTCCTCTTCCAGGTTTCCAAGGCAATGCAGCTGAGGAAGAAAATAATGTCTGATAAACACTGTTTGTTCCTATCAGCCTCAGTTTCTGTACACCTTACACCCCCTGCAGGAGTAACACGTGATATATGTAATCTGATTTCTTATTCTAGAGAAACCACTTGGGCAGTACAGCAAAGCTGAGCTTAGTCTCCTTACAAACACTTCCATTATCTCTTCTCTCATAGTGCTAACATCTCTGTCTTACCCCTCCCCCCACACTTACTACTGTGATGAAAACTGAAGAAGTATTAGTAGACACACTTATGTCTGCTCTACTCTAAACACTATGAAATCACACACAGATCTGCAGTGAGATTAGAGGGAAAGAGCAGACTGTCTGTCATTACGCCTTATGCTAAGAAATCTGCTCTAAGCTACTTTGGAGGCATGTACTTTTTACCCGTGCATGTTACTGCTTGCTTATGATTAATCAACATTATATAGGAGGAAGAAGTATATGCATCCAGATGTAAGCTCTTAGGCTGAGTTCACACGTAGCGTTTTTTTCGCATTTCCGCGGCAGTTTTACCCGCGCGATTTTGCCGCGAAAACGTGAAAAATAAGCTTTCCATGCATTCCTATGGGATTCCTCAAAGCTGTGGTAATGCTGCGGTTTTTACCGCAGAGGAATCGCTTCGCGGTAAAAAACGCAGCATGCTCATTAATTTGCGGAATCGCGGCGATCCCGCACCCATAGGAATGCATTGTTCCGCTTACTTCCAGCATGTGGCTGTGCACACCATGCGGAAAGTAAGCAGAACAATTGCGGATGGTACCCACGGTCCGGAGGAGAGGAGACTGTCCTCCGGGCTTTGGGTACCATATCCCTGTAAAAAATAGAATTTAAAATAAAAAATATTGTTATTCTTACCTTCCGGCGTCCCGCGCAGCATTCCCGCCTCTCTCCACGCATCCGTTCCCAGTAATCCTTTGCGAAAATGCCCGCGATGACGTCCGTTCTCGCGGGATCGCGAAGTCTCGTGGTAATTTGCGCGACGTCATCGCGAATTACTGCGAGACTTCGCGATCCCGCGAGAACGGACGTCATCGCGGGCATTTTCGCAAAGGATTACTGGGAACGGATGCGCGGGACGTCAGAAGGTAAGAATAACACCATTTTTTATTTTTTTTTACATTCTATCTTTAACTACTGATGCCGCATAGGTGGCCTCAGTAGTAAAAAGTTGGTCACACTCGTCAAACACTATGTATGACGAGTGTGACCAACCTGTCAATCAGTTCTCCAAGCGATGCTACAGATCGCTTGGAAAACGCTAGCATTTTGCAAGCTAATACGCTTGCAAAATGCTAGTTTTTCCGTAGGAAAATCGCGGGAATTTAAAATGCGATTTTCCCGCGGAATGGAATTCCGGAACTCTCGCGGTAATTTCCGCGAGAGTTCCGGTACGTGTGCACTTAGCCTTAGTGATATGTATGCCCTGCCTCTAGATCTTAATAGCTCATTTGCATATTAAGAAAAATGTTGATTTGTTTGCAATAAGACATTGGATCACAGATACCAAGGCGTCATTTTTCTCGGCCTTCTGTCGCCTGCATGCCCAGGTAGACTGATTAGGAGGCTTGATCCTAATGACACATTCCCCTTAAAGGTGTGCAGGAGGACTCATGCACATGTAAAATGAGAAAATATCCAATTGAAAATAATATTTTATAGAAACCTTTTGCTAAATTAAATGTAAGAGATGTCAATTTGTACCTCGTTAATTGGAACTATTAAATATTTTAATGAAGAGCTGTACAACGCAAATTTAACATAGAATCTACAGTATGAGTACCTTCTGTGTCTCCTTGTCAGCCAAGATGCTCAATGTCAAACTGAATCAAAGCTGTTCTGCTAACAAATAGGAACATGTCTAATGTAAATGATGTAAGGAGTAATTAGCGACCACTGAGTATTGTTAAGGTTGCAATGTCTATATATCATGTGGGTGTAAAAAATATGAGAAGACATACAGTAACTATTTTTGCTTATTTTTGTAGATTGCATGAAAGAATGAATGGGCTTTCACAAGAGTTCTACTTTACATTATTGAGCAAAGGTGCTGTGACGAAAGCTTAGTGGAGTGTTGTATGGGTAGAATAGTGACGAATCTTAGCTCATTTGAGTTTGAGCTTTTATTTATCTGCCAATTTATTGCTTTTATTTTGAATTTATTTCCTAATGCTTTAATAACAAGTAATGCTAAAAATATAAAATTTCACTCATACAAATCGACTTATGATACAAACTGTGTCATGTATTTAACCCCTTACTGCCATATGACGTACTATCCCGTCCATGTGCCCTGGGACTTAATTCCCAGGGATGGGATAGTACGTCAGAGCGATCAGCGGCCGGGTGTCAGCTGATTATCACAGCTGACACCCGGCGCAATGTGTCAGGGGCGGTCACGGACCACCCCCGACACGTTAACCCCTTGTACACCGCGATCAAACGCGATCGCGGTGTACCGGGGGTTAAAGGGAAGCATCGGCAGGGAGGGTGCTCCCTCCGTGCTTCTCTGAGCCCCCCACGGCAGCACAATGTGCAGCGCTGCTGCGGGGGGCTCTTTACCTGCAGGCCCCAGATCGCTGATCTGTCACAGTGATCTGTGATGTAACAGATCAGCGATCTGTCACAGGACAGTGATGTCCCACCTGGGACAATATAATAAAGCTAAAAAAAAAGTGTAAAAATAATTTTAAAAAAATCGCTAAATAAATTAGTAAAAAAAAAAAATATTCCCCAATAAATTCATTTTTTGAAAATAAAAAAAACAAAACAATAAAAGTACACATATTTGGTATTGCCACATCCGTAACGACCCACCCTATAAAACTGTCCCATTAGTTAACCCCTTTAGTAAACCCCTTAAAAAATAAAAATAAAAAAACAAGCAAAAAATAATGATTTATTATCATACTGCCGAACAAAAAGTGCAATAACGCGCGATCAAAAAGAGAGATATAAATATCCATGGTACCACTGAAAACGTCATCTTGTCCCGCAAAAAACGAGCTGCCATACAGCATCATCCGCAAAAAAATAAAAAAGTTATAGCTCGCAGAATAAAGCGATGCAAAAATAATTATTTTTTATATAAAATAGTTTTCATTGCATAAAACCGACAAAACATAAAAAAAACGACCTAAATGAGGTATCCCTGTAACCGTACTGACTGGAAGAATAAAAGGGCTTTATCAATTTTACCGCACGCGGAACGGTGTAAACGCACCCCCCAAAAGAAATTCATGAAACGCTGGTTTTTGTTCATTCTGCGTCTCAAAAATCAGAATAAAAAGCGATCAAAAAATGTCATGTGCCAGAAAATGGTACCAATAAAAACATCAACTCTTCCCGCAAAAAATAAGACCTCACATGACTCGGTGGGTCAAAATACGAAAAAATTATAGCTCTCAATATGTGGTGATGCAAAAACTATTTTTACAATTAAAAGCGTCTTTTAGCGTGTGACAGCTGCCAAACATAAAAACTGCCATAAATAGTAAATCAAACCCCCCGTTATCACCCCCTTAGTTAGGGAAAAATAATAAAACTAAAAGAAAATGTATTTATTTCCATTTTCCCATTAGGGTTAGGGTTAGGGCTAGGGCTAGGGTTAGGGCTAGGGTTAGGGTTAGGGCTAGTGCTGAGATTAGGGTTAGCGGTGTGTTGGGGTTAGGGTTCGAGTTAGAATTGGGGGTTTCCAATGTTTGGGCACATCAGGTGCTCTCCAAATGCAACATGGCGTCTGATCTCAATTCCAGCCAATTCTGCGTTGAAAAAGTCAAATGGTGCTCCTTCCTTCCAAGCTCTGCCATGCGCCCAAACAGTGTTTTACCTCCACATATAGGATATCAGCATACTCAGGACAAATTGCAAAACAACTTTTGGGGTCCAATTTCTCCTGTTACCCTTAGGAAAATAAAAAATTGGGGGCAAAAATATCATTTTTGTGGAAAAAAATGATTTTTTTTCATTTTCACACGCAGGCAGTATAAACTTCTGTGAAGCACTTGGGGGTTCAAAGTGCTCACCACTAGTGTTGAGCCATACCGTTCGATACCCAAAAATATCGTATCGGATGGTATCGCCCGATACGAAAAAAATATCGGGTATCGCCGATTCCGATACCGGAAGTCCCATTCAAGTCAATGGGACTTCCGGTATCGGAATTAAAAAACGCCCTTTATTTCCTTGTTGGCTAATTCTACATAATTGAAAACAAATAAGAATCATGTAGAATGTATTGTGGGAGGTGGAGGAGACATTAAAAGCATAGTGGTTTATTCAAATCACATGGCATAGCATTAATTCCAATTTTTTTTTTCAATACGTTCGGAGTTAAAAAGATATTGACTATGTTAACCTTTTTTATATTTTGTCAGATATGTACTGTATGTTTCACAACTTCCATGCTCTTCACCTTCTTTTGTACTTCTCCCACACTTTCTCCTTCATGATCCGCAGCAGTAGCATTTTTTTCATCAACTTTTTCTTCACCTTATTCATCTTCTTCTTCTTCATCTTCTCCCCATTAATTTTTTTTTCCATTCTTCATATTCTCTTATACAGCTATTATTAATTTTAATATGCTATTTCTTCATCTTCTTCCAATTCTTCTTTGTCTTCATTTTCTTATGGTGACAGGCATTCCTGTAGTACTTATCTATAAAAGTTATAAGATTACACCTTACGTTCTGCCTGTCACAAAAGATTTACAACAGGATTTGTCCGCGTTCAGTTTGGCCTGCAGCAGCAGGCATTTTCCAGGGGCACCACGAGGAGGAACGGACTCACCCCCATTTACTGCTTAGTCTTCTTCTGCTTATAATTTTGATTTCTTCTATGCTGATTTTTAGTCTTATGCTTAATGTTCTTCTGCTTTCTGTTCTTCTGCTTTTGCTTCTTCTGCTTCTTGTTCTTCTGTCTTTTGTTCTGTATCTTGGTGGTTGTCTTCATGTTCTTTGTCCTCTTGGTCTTATTATTTAGGGTCATATTTCTGGTCTTCTTTGGTGTGGTCTTCAGGGTCATCATCATCATCAGGGTCGTCGTCATGGAGATCAATAAGGATTACCAAAGACAATTTCAAAAAGCTTGATCTTGGAAATGTAGCAGAAGGTACAAGAAGGCTGAGAAACTGGCGAGAACCAGCAGACAGTGCTGGCACCCGGATGGGTAGCAGAAGGAACAAGAGCCAATGGCACTACCGAGGACCAACTGACGGTGCTGGACCACGGTTACTAAGCAGAAGGTACCTGTGCTAAAAAGCACTACCAAGGACCAGCTGACGGTGCTGGACCTCGGATACCGAGATGGAGGCACCTAGGCCAAAGGCTGTGGCGAGAACCAGCAGACAGTGCTGGCACCCGGATGGGTAGCAGAAGGAACAAGAGCCAATGGCACTACCGAGGACCAACTGACGGTGCTGGACCACGGTTACTAAGCAGAAGGTACCTGTGCTAAAAAGCACTACCAAGGACCAGCTGACGGTGCTGG
Organism: Dendrobates tinctorius; assembly: GCF_039654945.1. Lineage (NCBI taxonomy): Eukaryota > Metazoa > Chordata > Amphibia > Anura > Dendrobatidae > Dendrobates > Dendrobates tinctorius. Next base: position 16,763,849 of record NW_027361811.1, read on the forward strand.
ACCTCGGATACCGAGATGGAGGCACCTAGGCCAAAGGCTGTGGCGAGAACCAGCAGACAGTGCTGGCACCCGGATGGGTAGCAGAAGGAACAAGAGCCAATGGCACTACCGAGGACCAACTGACGGTGCTGGACCACGGTTACTAAGCAGAAGGTACCTGTGCTAAAAAGCACTACCAAGGACCAGCTGACAGTGCTGGACCTCGGATACCGAGATGGAGGCACCTAGGCCAAAGGCTCTGGCGAGAACCAGCAGACAGTGCTGGAACCCGGGTGGGTAGCAGAAGGTACCCATTCAAAGCAAAGTAGCCAGGCCGCAAGCCGGCCGCAGTTACCGAAACCCACAGTCCTACAGGGGGTCAATGTCCTATTGGCACTATGGATCCAGCCTTCAGTGCCAGTTCCCGCAGCCCACATAGGAGTCACCTAAACTGCAGGCACCGTAGAGTCGGCTAACCCTGCCGCAAGATGACAGGACAATGGATTGGTGGCATAGTGACCTTGACACTACCCGGAAACAGCAGGCGTGCTGAAAACAGGCTGGGCAACAGGGAGTACCCGTGCCAAAGACACTGCTGAGAACCAGCTGGCGGTGCTGGAACCCAGATGGGTAGCAAAAGCTACAAGAGCCAATGGCACTACCGAGGAACAGCTGACGGTGCTGGACCACGGTTACTAGGCAGAAGGTACCTGTGATAGAAAGCACTAACAAGGACCAGCTGACGGTGCTGGACTTCGGATATCGAGATGGAGGCACCTAGGCCAAAGGCTCTGGCGAGAACCAGCAGACAGTGCTGGAACCCGGGTGGGTAGCAGAAGGTACCCATTCAAAGCAAAGTAGCCAGGCCGCAAGCCGGCCGCAGTTACCGAAACCCACAGTCCTACAGGGGGTCCATGTCCCATTGGCACTACGGATCCAGCCTTCAGTGCCAGTTCCCGCAGCCCACATAGGAGTCACCTAAACTGCAAGCACCATAGAGTCGGCTAACCTGGCCGCAAGACGACAGGACAACGGATTGGTGGCATAGTGACCTTGACACTACCCAGAAACAGCAGGTGTGCTGGAACCAGGCTGGGCAACAGGGAGTCCCCGTGCCAAAGACACTGCCGAGAACCAGCTGACGGTGCTGGAACCCAGATGGGTAGCAAAAGCTACAAGAGCCAATGGCACTACCGAGGACCAACTGACGGTGCTGGACCACGGTTACTAAGCAGAAGGTACCTGTGCTAAAAAGCACTACCAAGGACCAGCTGACGGTGCTGGACTTCGGATACTGAGATGGAGGCACCTAGGCCAAAGGCTCTGGCGAGAACCAGCAGACAGTGCTGGAACCCGGGTGGGTAGCAGAAGGTACCCATTCAAAGCAAAGTAGCCAGGCCGCAAGCCGGCCGCAGTTACCGAAACCCACAGTCCTACAGGGGGTCCATGTCCCATTGGCACTACGGATCCAGCCTTCAGTGCCAGTTCCCGCAGCCCACATAGGAGTTACCTAAACTGCAGGCACCGTAGAGTCGGCTAACCCGGCCGCAAGACGACAGGACAACGGATTGGTGGCATAGTGACCTTGACACTACCCGGAAACAGCAGGCGTGCTGGAACCAGGCTGGGCAACAGGGAGTCCCCATGCCAAAGACACTGCCGAGCACCAACTGCCGTTGTTGGAGCCCAGGGACAATCATGGTGTAGGCCGAGGCCTACTTGGTGGTAGTTTTAGATTGTGTGTAGGCTACAACAGACTGTCAACGTGCTCCAATTAGGCATCTGTCTCCACTCTGTTTCCAGGATTTCACGTGACCACCAACACCGCCAGTTTATGCGTACAGTAGCCGTCTGCCCAATCCACACGTGTTCCTGTGTTACTGGTGTTCTGTAATGTCAGCAGATCCCCTGATGTTTGTCTGCCAATGTCTCCTGCTCTGTCCACATTCCCACCACTTGCAGTGGGAAGGTGGACAGCGCAGGAGACAGTGCCGGACACACATTGGGGGATCAGCTCACGTTACAGAACACCAGGCACACAGGAACAAGTGTGGAATGCGTGGACGGCAACTGTGAACAGGAACTGGCGGTGTGGGAGGTCAGGGGAAATACTAGAGACAGAGTGGAGACAGAGGCCAAATCAGAGAATGTTTAAATCTGAAGTAGTTACAATTTGGAGGCAGCAGCAGTTTGCCCTCCACACAGCAGGGGATCAGCTGACGTTACCGAACCCCACTTTCACATGAACGAGTGTGTTTTTCTGTGTGGACAGCACTTCCGAGCACCAACTGGCGTTGTTGGAGCCCAGGGACAATCATGGTGCAGGCCGAGGCCTACTAGGAGCCAGGTGTAAAGCTGAGGTATTTTGACTTTGGAGGGAGCAGGACACTTTGCCATACACACAGCAGGGGATCAGCCGACATTACCGACCCCCACTTTCACATGAACAAGTGTTTTTTTCTGTGTGGACAGCACTTCCGAGCAACAACTGACGATGTTGGAGCCCAGGGATAGTCATTTTGTAAACATAAAGAGAGAAGGAAGATCCGGCACTGGAGACTTGATAAAATCCACGAAAAGTTTTATTCACATAATTTCATGATAAAACCATAAAGGGGAAAACAGACCCCCACGCCTGATGCGTTTCGAACCTTAAACCAGGTTCTTCCTCAGAGACATGAAACAAAACAGTTCACAAAATGATTATAAACATTCCTAACTCCACACATGTGTATAATCAAAGAGGCTGACAACTAAGCCCTCAAATCACTGGTGGAGTCACTCCCTTGCAAGAAGAAAGAAAAAAAAAAAAAAAGGAAAAGACCTAAACAGCAATGGACAAGACATAAAATATACAAAAACATGTGTAATACACACGTATAAATGCATAAATACATAGCAACTTTCAAATGACATTAATAAAAAAAAAAAAATAAAAAAAATAATAATAATATCTCAGCACTCAATAGAAATACATAAGATCATTTCTATAATTTAAACCTTGCGGATATCGTGCATCAAGTGCAAGTATCCAGAAGGCTTCCCGACAGTGTAGTAGATGTTCCCAGTCACCCCCTCTGGGGGATTTCAATACCCGTTCTATTCCCTTAACTTTAAGACTGCATAAATTACCCTTGTGTATTTCAAGGAAATGTTTGGACAAGCCAGACACATTCCTACGACTGGACATAGACTCTGGATTAGAAGCGGTGATGTGCTCACTTAGTCTCCTTTTCAGGCTGCGTGTAGTACAGCCAATGTAATATAAACTGCACAATGTGCACTCTGCCATATACACTAAATGTGTGGTGTTACAATTCATGTAGGTTTTAATTTTGTAGGTTTGTTGTGTACTAAAATTAACAAATTTATCTGTAATATCCATATAGCGGCACAAACCACACAATTTTTCACCACACTTATAATTGCCCAAGTAATTTAACCACGTAGGTTTAGTGCAATCAGACAAATACAATGAGGGGGACAAAAAATGATTCAAATTTTTAGCTCTCTTTGGAACACACCTATGTCCACCAGCCAATATCTGCGATAAGACTGGATCTTGATGCAGTAAGGGAAGATGTTTATTTATGATTTTAATAATACCCTTGTAATCTGAACTAAAAGCGGTAGAAAAAGTGGGAATATTTTTATTTTGATTAGTGTGTACCATGTCATTCTGCAATAAACTACTCCTAGTTTTATTATCCACTTTCTTAATAGCCCTAACATTATCGGCGGATAATCGCGTGCGACGGTCTGTTACCACACCACCTGCAGCACTAAAGACACGTTCCGATAATACACTGGCAGCAGGGCAAGCCAGCACCTCCAATGCATACTGGCTAAGCTCTGGCCATGTATCCAGCTTAGAGACCCAATACTTGAACGGGGAAGAGCCGTCTGGGAGAACACTAACAGGGCACGACAAGTAGTCTGTCACCATCTGACGGAAACGTTGCCTCCTGCTGACTGGAGCCGTCTGTGATGGTGTAGCCGTTTGTGGCGGTCCTACAAAACTTTTCCACATTTGGGCCATACTGCCCTTGCCTTGTCCTGCGGCACTGCCTCTGCTACCTCTTTGTGCAGAGCTTCCTCCACTGCCTCTACCCACATGGCTGCTTTGAAAAGCACTACCAGCAACACTTGCGGGGGGAATGGAGAACATGATGGCCAGCACAAGTGTTTCTTGGTACTCCCGCATTTTTCGCTCCCGGTTCAACTGTGGTATGAGGCTTTGTAAGTTGTCCCGGTAGCGAGGATCTAGGAGGGTGTACACCCAATAATCAGCCGTGTGGAGAATGTTGGCGATGCGGCGGTCATTTAACAAGCACTGCAGCATGAAATCAACCATGTGCTGCAGACTGCCAACTGGACCGGAAACGCTGTCCCCAGCTTGAGGCAGCATCTCTGCCTGCTCAGCATCACCCCACCCTCGCTGTACACACTGACTACTAGAGCCTTGTGTACCTCCCTCCTCTGGAGAGATGTGTTCCTCCTCCTCCATTGACTCCTCGTCATCCTCCTCACTAAGTGTCCCCTGCCTGGGCCTTTGTGTGGAAGCACGTTGCGCAGATTTGCCAGAAGCAGATGACATTTCTGACTGCTCATCCTCGACCTCTTCAAAAACCTCCTGTCACGATACTAGTGGATACAACTGGACACCAGTGGCTAGGTCAAAGAGACTACAGACACAGTGGGTTGTGCAAGCAATATTGTATTAATGATCTGAATGCAATATAGCATATAAGTCCAGATAAATGTTCAGTCAATATGATAAAAGGTAATAGCAGAGCTGATACTCTGCAACACAGCATGCAAAGTCACTGAGCAATGCGGGCACAAGACACAGACTCTTGCCGAGCGGAGGAACACACTAGCTGGCTGGAGTTCTTACTTCACCGCAGGTGTAGTCAGGCAGAGGTTCCTGAAGTCAAGTGTTCAGCAATCACTCGGTCAGCAGGCAGGGATCCAGACGTGCAGGTTGGCAGAGGACTCCGCCGTTAAGAGAGGACCAACAGGGATAGTAAGTCCAGGCTTGGGACTGCAGAGGCACAAAGTCCAATACATAATACACAAGCAATGAATCAGAGCAGGTGCTGGCTTTATATACAGCTTTGGCAGGAAGCAAGATGGCCGACATGGAAACATCAAGATCCATGTTAACTAAGGGCAAGTCTAAGGGCAAGAGAAACAGATTCCAGGACTAGATACTGACATTACTCCCACCTCAAGAATGGCCTCCGGACGACCCTAAACCAGGCTTGCCAGGGTACCTTTGATGGAACTGCTCAATCAGTCGGGAGGCGTTAATATTATCCACGGGTTCCCAGGAATTCTCCTCTGAGGAATAGCCTTGCCATTTAATCAAATACTGCAGTCGATTTCTGTAGATTCTTGAATCCAGAATCCTCTCAACGATGAACTGCTCTTGACCATCCACAAGAACGGGATCGGGAGGAGGAGATGAACGTCCTGGAAAAGGATTTGGTACTACAGTCTTTAGTAGGGAAGTATGAAAGACAGGATGTATCTTCAGTGTTCTTGGGAGTTTTAAGCGACATGCAACAGCACCTACCAGACCACTGATCCTATAAGGACCAATGTACTTCTGTCCCAACTTAGGGGAAGGGATCTTCATCTTTAAATTCTTCGTAGATAACCAGACTAAATCTCCTACCTTAAATGTTGGTGTTGGTTTGCGAAATCTGTCAGCTGCATTCTTGTACCTCTCTTGTGCGGAACCCAAAGTCTCTTTCAGAAGTTCAAGGTTCTGTTGAAGTGAAGAGATCCTGTCGGCAACTGCTGGTAAAGATGTATCTACCGGTAATCTGGGAAGAATGCTAGGGTGATATCCCAGGTTAGCGTAGAATGGTGACTGTTTGGTGGAGGCACTCTGGGAGTTGTTATAAGAGAATTCGGCCAAGGGGAGTAACCTTACCCAATCATCTTGCAAATGGCAAACATAGCAGCGAAGGTATTGCTCTAGTGTTTGGTTGGTACGTTCTGTCTGCCCGTTGGACTGTGGGTGGAAAGCAGAAGATAAGTTAACTTCTATGCCTAATGCTGAACAAAAGCTTCGCCAAAACTTTGAAGTAAATTGAACTCCACGGTCAGAAACAACTTCATCCGGAACCCCGTGCAGGCGAAAGATGTTCTGGATAATTAGGTCAGCAGTGTCCTTTGCAGAGGGTAAACCGGAACAAGGGATGAAATGGGCCGCCTTGGTCAGGCGATCGACCACCACCAAAATCGTACTCTTTCCCTCAGAAAGGGGCAGTTCTACAATAAAGTCCATAGAAATGGATCCCCACGGGCGAGACGGCACCGGCAAAGGCTGTAACAGACCAGTAGGGGAGGCACGTGGAACCTTGAATTTGGCACATACCTCACAAGATGAAACGTACTTCTGGACATCCTTCCGAAAACCTGGCCACCAGAAGAAGCGAGATAAGAATTCTTGAGTCTTCTGAATTCCTCTGTGCCCTGCAACCTTGGAATCATGAACCAATCTCAACACTCTTAACCTCACGGCTTCAGGAATGTAGAGGCGCCGTTCCCGGGTCCAAACTCCATTCCTAAAAAGAAGGCTTACCTCATCAGATGGCTGAGACAGGAAAAGATCAGAGTTGTAAGCTTCTTTGATGACCTGCAGCAAATCTTGATTCTGAATGACTCCTACAAAATTGCAATCAGAAAGTATGGTCTTAGGTGGAGCATCTGGAACAGCGTCAGTGGAGAACATCCGGGATAGAGCATCTGCTTTTCCATTGCGAGAACCTGGTCTATAAGAGATTGTAAAATTGAATTGATTAAGGAAAAGACTCCAGCGGGCCTGCCGTGGGGTCAGGCATCTTGCTGACCTGATGAACTCAAGGTTGCGGTGATCCGTGAGGACCACGATCGGCTGTGAGGCTCCTTGCAGAAGATGTCTCCACTCCTTGAAGGCGGCGATGATAGCCAGTAATTCTTTATTTCCTACATCGTAGTTCTTTTCGGCAGGAGACAGTCGCTTGGAAAGAAAAGCACAAGGATGAAGTAAATTCTTCTCACCTGTTCTTTGGGACAGTATAGCCCCGGTGGCACAGTTTGAGGCATCCACTTCAATAATGAAGGCGAGTTCCGGGTCAGGGTGGATCAGTACTGGTGCTGACGTGAACTTGGTCTTGAGCCGAGAGAATGCTTCTTGGGCTTGAAGGGACCAAATAAATGCTGTCTTCTTTTGTGTCAACCGGGTGATGGGCGAGACGATGTCAGAGAAGTTCTTGATGAAACGTCTGTAGAAGTTAGCAAACCCGATGAAACGTTGGACCTCCTTGACGTTCTTGGGGATTGGCCACTCCTGAATCGCCTTGATCTTGCTGTTATCCATACTCAGACCCTGTGGAGAAATTACATAACCTAAGAATTGAATCTCCGACTTGTGAAATTCGCATTTCCCCAGCTTGATGTACAGCTGGTGTTCCCTCAACCGCTGTAAGACAGTCTTGACATGTTGCTGATGTTCCTCCATGGAGCTAGAAAAAAATCAGAATGTCATCCAAATAGATTACGACAAAAATATCAAGAATGTCTCTGAAAATATCATTTACGAGATGTTGGAACGTTGCTGGGGCATTGCAAAGTCCGAATGGCATGACCAAATACTCAAAGTGTCCATATCGAGACCTAAATGCTGTTTTCCATTCGTCTCCAGGTCTTATACGGACTAGATTGTATGCCCCGCGTAGGTCCAATTTTGAAAAGACCTTGGCCTGACGAACTCTCTCGAGAAGCTCCGGAATTAATGGCAGGGGGTAGCGGTTCTTGATGGTTACCTTGTTAATTTCCCGGTAATCAACACAGGGTCTGAGGGATCCATCCTTCTTTTTAACGAAAAAGATGGGTGCACCGGCTGGAGAGGATGAGCGGCGTATAAACCCCTTAGACAGGTTCTCGTCGATATATTCTTTGAGAGTCTTGAACTCAGGACCGGACAATGGATAAATATTACCAAAAGGAATGGTAGCAGCAGGCAGAAGCTCGATTGGGCAGTCATAAGAGCGGTGTGGTGGTAATTTATCTGCATTCTTTTTATCGCACACGTCCGAAAATTCTTTATAAACTGCCGGTAACTCTAGGTCCGATGATGGGTTGGCCGGAGATGGATCAGTCGATTTCTCAGAAGTTACCTCTTTAGCTGGGAAGCGCAATCTCTTAGTCTCCCAGTCAATGATGGGATTTTGAGCCTGCAACCAGGGTAAACCCAAGATAATAAGGAAATGTGGAGAGGAAATCAGAAGGAAGGGCAATTTCTCCTGGTGATCATCTCCCATGAGGACCTTCAGTGGTTCAGTCTGCTGGTCTACGGGCCCCGAGGTCAAAGGGGACCCATCCACAGTCTCCATCAGAATTGAAGACACTCTTCTCTGTGATCGGATTCCATATTCCTTAGCAAAAGAAGTGTCCATGAAGTTACCGCTAGCCCCAGAGTCTATCATGGCGGAACTGTTCACCCAACGGGAGTCAATCCAGATCTTAATAGGAAGGTAACAATGTGAATCTTTTTTCTTATTGCAAGGGTATGAAACTGCAGAAGATAGAATAACAGCATTAATGGGTAGTATCGTTTCGGATGTAACAGAGTTCATATCTGAAAAGTCATAATCAGGAGTGGTTGCTGCAATTTCGGGTGGCCCTGATTCGGAAGTCATGGAGTATGATTCAGAGAAGTCGCGTTCTACCACGGCTGCGGTTGTTCTGCGAGAACGATTGGGGCAGTTGATAATAAAATGTCCTGACTTCCCACAGTAAAAACATAAATTCTCCTTGAAGCGAAATTCCTTCCGTTCGTCACTTACTCGACTTCGTAGGGAATTTACCTGCATCGGATCAGGTGTGGACTCCTGAGGACTTGAGTCCGGAATCTCCTTAGGAAGGAAAGGAAGAAGCGATTTATTGCTGCGGTTCATCTCAGACCACCTTTCTAGTTTTCGCTCGGAGATGCGAGCGTCTAGGTGAATACAGTGATTGATGAAATCACCTAGAGCAGTGGGAGCCTCCGCACGTGCAAGCTCGTCCTTGATAGAACTGGACAACCCCTTCTTAAATATAGAGTACTTCGCTGCACTATTCCAGGTGGTGTCCTGAGCCCACCTTCTAAAATCCATAGCATACTCAGTCACTGGGCATTTACCTTGACGCAAATTCAGCAGGGCCGTCTCAGCTGTAAGGCCACGGTTCGGATCGTCAAACATCTGCCCCATGGTGGCGATAAACATATTGAAGTCATTCAGACATGCATCCTGTGATTCTATCAGAGGGTTTGCCCAGGCAAGGGCCTTATTAGTCAGCAACATGATGATAGTCAATACTTTGGATCGGTCTGTAGGAAATTGTGTGACATGTGCAGCAAAGTATAAACGACACTGGTTCAGAAACCCACGGTACTTGTCTCGGTCGCCACCAAACCTAAATGGTGGTAGTTTGGGGATGGTAGGAACAGAAGCCTGAGATTGTGCCTCCAGAGCCGCAACTCGGCCACGCAATTCCTGAAGGGTCTGACTGAGCACTTGTATATCATATTTAGTCTGCCCCTCTAGGCCTTCTATTCTGCTCTTCCATGTCTGCACTTCAGCGTGTACAGTGGCAGTGATATTATTTAGCTTCTTAACACGCACTTCTAAAGTCTCTGACCCAGCGGCATCCATTTTTAAGGCTTGTGTATCCTGTCACGATACTAGTGGATACAACTGGACACCAGTGGCTAGGTCAAAGAGACTACAGACACAGTGGGTTGTGCAAGCAATATTGTATTAATGATCTGAATGCAATATAGCATATAAGTCCAGATAAATGTTCAGTCAATATGATAAAAGGTAATAGCAGAGCTGATACTCTGCGACACAGCATGCAAAGTCACTGAGCAATGCGGGCACAAGACACAGACTCTTGCAGAGCGGAGGAACACACTTGCTGGCTGGAGTTCTTACTTCACCGCAGGTGTAGTCAGGCAGAGGTTCCTGAAGTCAAGTGTTCAGCAATCACTCGGTCAGCAGGCAGGAATCCAGACGTGCAGGTTGGCAGAGGACTCCGCCGTTAAGAGAGGACCAACAGGGATAGTAAGTCCAGGCTTGGGACTGCAGAGGCACAAAATCCAATACATAATACACAAGCAATGAATCAGAGCAGGTGCTGGCTTTATATACAGCTTTGGCAGGAAGCAAGATGGCCGACGTGGAAACATCAAGATCCATGTTAACTAAGGGCAAGTCTAAGGGCAAGAGAAACAGATTCCAGGACTAGATACTGACACCTCCTCACTTAGTGCTTGTAAGGTTTTTTGAAGCAGACAGATGAGGGGGACAGTCATGCTGATTAGTGCATCATCTGCACTGGCCATCCGCATGGAGTCATCGAAGGCACGCAAAACTTGGCAGATGTTCCTCATAGTGGCCCACTCAGTGGTGGTGAAGTGTGTCAGGCGCACAGTGCGACTTGTTTGCGCCTGATGCAGCTGGTACTCCATTACTGCTGCCTGCTGCTCACACAACCGCTCCAACATATGTAACGTTGAATTCCACCTGGTGGGGAGGTCACATATGATGTGTTGTTCTGGCAGGCGGAATCGTCGTTGCAGAGATGCAATGCGCGATCTTGCCATGCTGGAACGCCGCAAGTGAGCACACTCTAGGCGAACCTTGTGCAGCAGTGCATCAAGATCCGGATAGTCCCTCAGAAAGCTCTGCACAACCAAATTGAGCATGTGTGCCAGACATGGTATGTGAGTGAGGTTGCCTAGGCCCAGAGCTGCCACTAGATTTCGGCCATTGTCACTCACTACCAAACCTGGCTGGAGATTCGCTGGCACAAACCACACATCGCTCTCCTGCTTGATGGCATTCCAGAGCTCCTGTGCTGTGTTGCTCCGATTCCCCAAAGAAATTAATTTAAGGATGGCCTGTTGACGTTTGGCCACACCTGTGCTCATATCTGGCCTAACAGGCTCACGCAGTGCTGATTCCGAGGAACTAGAGTAGGAGGAGGACTCAATATGTACAGACTGCATTCCTGCAATCCTTGGAGTTGGCAGAATACGTACAGAGCCACTCTCCAGATCTGTACCCGGCTCCACAACATTGACCCAATGGGCAGTGAGGGAAAGGTATCGTCCCTGTCCATGGCTACTGGTCCACGCATCGGTGGTCAGGTGGACCTTGCTACTGACGGCATTTAGTAGCGCATTTTTAATTTTTCCCTCCACATGCTTTTGCAGGGCAGGGACGGCTTGCCTGCTGAAATAAAAGCGGCTGGGCACATTGTATTGTGGAACTGCCAATGACATAAAGTTCCGGAAGGTGTCAGTCTCCACCAGCCTGAATGACAGCATCTCAAGGGCCAGTAGTTTGGCAATGCCGGCATTCAGAGCCAGTGCTCGGGGATGGTTTGCCGAGTATGGCCACTTTTTCTCCCATGCCTGTGCTACCGATTGCTGGTGAGTGGCCTGGGAGTGTGCTGATGACTGCGAACGTGGTTCAGTGGGTGGAATTTCACTGGGTCTCTGGACAACAGTGGCAGTGGTTCTTCCATGGCGTTCCAGTGAGGAAGCCGAACCAGTTGTGTGTGAGCTGGAGGAAGAGGCCCCAACACGAGCTGAAGAGGTGGTAGGTGCTGCTGAAGGTTGGCCTACATCTTCAGTGTGTCTGTGTAACTCCACATCGTGCTTGGTACGCACATGTTTCCACATATTTGTGGTATTGAGGTTGCTCACATTTTTCCCTCATTTCACTTTCTGATGACACAGCTTGCATTTGACAAAGCAAATGTCATCTGCAACTGTGTCAAAAAAAGACCACGCACTGCAAGTCCTGGGAGCGCCCATTTTGTGTTTTGGAAGAGGATTGCTCCTCACGGGTGCCAAAGTGGAGGCTACAGGCAACCAAGTCTGCCCCCGCCCTCTCCCTCCTCTTTTGGCCGTTCGGGGAATCTCTTCCTCAGAGCTGCTCCCACCACCTTCCTGTGGCTGACGCCATGATGGGTCAAGGACCTCATCATCTCCACTCCCCTCTTCAAGCACCGGCTGGTCCTGGGTTGTCTCGCCAGCACCGTACGCACCAGAAATTGGCAACTGAGTCTCATCATCATCAGATGAGCACTGAGGTGTGCTGACAATAGGCACTGGCCCACCCGCCTCTTCAGATTCAGAGGGACAAAGCAGTTGCACATCACTGCATACTCCCTCTTCTTCACGCTCTAGAATGCTGCTTGGCTGGCCACCTCTTTCCAAGCCAACAGATTCTGAGAACAGAAGTAAAGATTGAGATGGCTTCTGTCCAGGGCTCTCAGACTGCCTGGGCAATTTGGCAGGTGGTGAAGAGACAGATGGTTGCTCTTCAGTGCTCTGGCCTTGGGAGGATGCGGAAGTCATTGAAGTGGATGCGTTAGCTGCCATCCATCCGACAACGGCTTCAATTTGTTCGTCACGCAGCAGTGGGGTACGGCGAGGTCCTACAAAGCTGCGTATGAAGGACTGTTGCCTGGTAAAAGTGGGGGATGCCGGGTCACTGGTGGCCGCAGCAGACACCGAATCCCCACGTCCTCTCCCTGCTGAATCCCCCCATCCTCTCCCTGCTGAAACTCCACGGCCACGACCACGTGCCTTACTCCCTGCCTTCTTCATCTTGGTAGACTGATAAAGATAGGCAGAAAAGTAAAAAAGGGGTGGCTTAGTGTTCTTATTCCTGAACACCTGCTAACCAGTATAAGAAACACTAATTTGGCTAAGAGTGTGTGTACTACACTTTAATATGATCTAATGTGGCCTAGACAACTGTAAAGTGGAGTGTTTGGTGAACTTTATTTCCTTTTTTTTTGGGGGGGGAAAGAAAAGGATGTGACCAAAGTTTGAAAGCTATAGTATCACAAACTTTTTGGAGCGATTACAATGCAGGAAGCTAACCTACAATGCAATTGATGAGGCTCCAAAAAATAGGGTGATACTAGTCTGGCTGGCCCTGAAGGGCACAAGCCAGCAAAAAGGCTCCTCTATCTAATCCTATATAGTGTTTGCAACCAACCAATGACAATGGATGCGGTTGGAAGCACACTAATATAGGAGCAAAAATCTGGCTAAATTAGCTGCAAAAAAAGGACTATGTATGAGGCAGTGACGCACGCTGAGCGGACTACAGCTAGCGGTGGCTGTAGAACACACTGCAACGTGAGCTGCACTCACACACAGAGAGACCTATCAGACAGCCAAAAACAGTGCAGAGAAATGGGCTATAGCACTGAAAGGCTGCTGAAAGGCTCCGCTGTCCACTCCTTTAGTGTTTGCAACCAACGTATATGGATACGTATGGAAGCACACTATACAGGAGAAAAAAAAAGCAGCAATAAAAGAAAAATGTGTATGAGGCAGAGACACACGCTGAGCGGCCTACAAGCAGACGTGCCTGCAGGACACACTACACAGCGTGGGTCTGCACTCACACAGCCCTTGCAGACAGCTGTGAACACTGCTGCTAGGCAAAAGAAAGCTACAGTGGTGGTTTATGTAGCCTGGATAAAGCACAATATTGTTTTTAGAATCGCTATTTCTAACTGTCCCTCACAGTCTTCAACAGCAGCCTGTCCCTAACTGAATTCACAGCAGAGTGACCAGAAATGGCGTCTGCAGCGGTTTTTATAGTGCATCATGACATCATTTCAGCAGCCAATCACAGCCATGCCAGTAGTTAACATGCCTACATGCCTAACAGGATGTGCCCACACTTCTGAGGATCCCCATTGGCTGAATCAAATCGAGCGGGCTCCTAGCATTATGGGAACTTCCGATTCCGGTATTCGATATGAAAAAAGTATCGGAACTAAGTATCGGAATTCCGATACATAGAATCATAGAATCATAGAATCATAGAATCGTAGAGTTGGAAGGGACCTCCTGGGCCATCTGGTCCAACCCCCTGCTCAAAGCAGGATTCGCTAAATCATCCCAGTTAGATGTCTGTCCAGCCTCTGTTTGAAGACTTCCATTGAAGGAGAACTCACCACTTCTCGTGGCAGCCTGTTCCACTCATTGATCACTCTAACTGTCAAAAAGTTTTTTCTAATATCTAATCTGTGTCTCCTCCCATTCAGCTTCATCCCATTGCTTCTAGTCTTTCCTTGTGCAAATGAGAATAAAGTTGATCCTTCTACAATGTGACAGCCCTTTAGATATTTGTAGACAGCTATTAAGTCTCCTCTCAGTCTTCTCTTTTGCAAACTAAACATTCCCAAATCCTGCAACCTTTCCTCATAAGACAGGGTTTGCAGACCGGTCACCATTCTGGTCGCTCTTTTCTGAACTTGCTCCAGTTTGTTGATGTCTTTTTTAAAATGTGGTGCCCAAAATTGGACACAATATTCCAGATGAGGTCTGACCAAAGAGGAGTAGAGGGAAATAATTACTTCACGTGATCTAGACTGTATGCTTCTGTTAATACATCCTAGAATTGCATTTGCCTTTTTTGCTGCTGCATCACACTGTTGACTCATATTCAGTCTGTGATCTATTAGTATACCCAAGTCTTTTTCACATGTGCTGTCACTTAGCCCTATTCCTCCCATTCTATATATGCTTTTTTCATTTTTATTGCCCAGATGTAGTACTTTGCATTTCTCCCTGTTAAAAACCATTCTGTTAGTTGCTGCCCACTTCTCCAGTTTATTTAAATCTTTTTGAATCCTCTCTCTCTCTTCTCTAGTATTAGCTATCCCTCCTAGCTTTGTGTCATCAGCAAATTTAATCAGTTTACCTTCAATTCCTTCATCTAAATCGTTGATAAAGATGTTGAACAATACAGGGCCCAGGACAGAGCCCTGTGGTACCCCACTTGAGACATTCTTCCAACTGGATGTGCAGCCATTTACGACCACTCTTTGGGTCCGATCACTAAGCCAGTTATGAATCCACCTAACAGTTGCCTTGTCCATTCCATACTTAGTCATTTTTTCAATAAGGATTGTATGAGAGACTTTGTCAAATGCTTTGCTGAAGTCAAGATATACTATATCTACAGCATTTCCTTGATCCACCCAATCAGTAATACCGTCATAGAAGGAAATTAAATTAGTCTGACATGACTTATTAGTTACAAACCCATGCTGACTCTGTTTAATCACTTCATTCTTATCCAAGTATTGACATACATGTTGTTTAATAATTTGTTCAAAGATCTTTCCTGGTATAGAAGTCAGACTCACCGGCCTATAGTTGCCTGGGTCCACCTTCTTCCCCTTTTTGAAGATAGGAACAACATTTGCTCTTCTCCAGTCTTCTGGCACTTCTCCTGTTCTCCAAGAATTTTCAAAGATTATGGAGAGGGGTTCAAAAATTTCTTCTGCTATCTCCTTCAGTACTCTGGGGTGTAATTCATCTGGACCTGGAGACTTGAATTCATTTAGGTTAGCTAAGTGTTTCCTCACTATCTTTCTGTTTATAAATATCCTGGATTCTTCTATTCCCTTAATAGGACAGTGAATAACAGTTGATGTTACATTTCCTTTCTGAGAGAAAACAGATGCAAAATAGGAATTTAAAAGTTCAGCCTTCTCAACATCCTGTCTTACCATTTCATCATTTTCATCCTGTAAAAATCCTATAGCATCTTTGACTTTTCTTTTACTTTTGACATATCCCCAAAATCCTTTATTATTGCTTTTGACATCTCTTGCAAGTCTCAATTCATTTTCAGCTTTAGATAATCTGATTTGTGCCCTGCAGGTTCTGCAGACAGCATTATATTCTTCTTTAGATATGCCTCCCTCTTTCCATTTTATAAACATTTTTTTCTTCCTTTTTAGCATGTGCTTAAGTTCTGTGTTCATCCATCCTGGTTTCCTTAAATGCTTCCTATTCTTCCCTCTTTTCGGAATTGTTAACAACTGTGCTTTGAGAATTTCATTTTTCAAGATTTCCCATCCTTCCTGGACATTTTTGTCTTTAAGGATATCCAGCCATTGGATCCCTCCAATTCTCTTTCTGAATCCCTTAAAATCTGCCTTTCTGAAATCTAACCTTGACGTCTGAGTCTTCACAGGTCTTCCGCCTCTAGTTATCCAAAATTCTAAAATAGCATGGTCGCTACCTCCTAGGGTCCCAGCCACTTTTACCTCCTCAACCATTTCCTCCCTGTTTATAAGGATTAGATCCAAGGTAGCAGTTCCCCTTGTTTTCTCCTTTACCTTTTGGAAGATAAAGTTGTCAGCAAGAGAGGATAAGAATTTCCTTGACCTGTTAGTTTTGCCTGAGAGAGATTCCCAACAAATGTCTGGATAGTTGAAATCTCCCATGACAACTATGTCATATTTTTTGGAGAACTTGGCCATTTGATGCATAAAGAGTTCATCCATATCTACAGCTTGCACAGGCGGCCTGTAGTAAATGCCTACAATGGTGTCCTTTCCATTGTTCTGTCCTTGTATTCTTACCCAAACAGTTTCCACAGAACTCCCAGTCTCTGAAGCTTCAATCTCTGTGCAGATATACGCATTTCTAACATACAATGCGACACCCCCTCCTCGTTTATCAAGTCTGTTTCTTGCAAATAAGTTGTATCCTTCTAGTCTTGTATTCCAGTCATGTGTATTGTCCCACCAAGTTTCAGTGATTCCAATGACATCATATTTCTTTTCATGTGTTAGTAGTTCCAATTCTCCTTGTTTGTTGCCCATGCTTTGTGCATTAGTATAGAAACATTTTAGTTTGTGATTGGTTTCTCTTTCTCCAATATTTTTATTAATTAGATTCTTTCGTCTTTGTTCTTCCTTTCCACTTCTAATAGCAGAGTTCTCAATAGCATTTGTCAGGTGTATGGCTTTTTCTGGTCTTTTGCTTCCCTTCCCATGTTGTTCTAGTTTAAAGCTCTCCTTACAAGTGTAGCAAGGCGACTTCCAAATACCTGCTTTCCAGTCTTCGTAAGGTGCACCCCATCTCTAGCAAGTAGTCCATCGTATAAGTAGTTCACTCCGTGATCCAGAAATCCAAATCGTTGCTGACGGCACCATCGACGTAGCCAGTTGTTCACCTGCAGAATCTTATTCCACCTCCTTGTTCCATGGCCATCCACTGGGAGGATGGAAGAGAAGACCACCTGCGCTCCCAGTTCTTTCACTTTCTTGCCTAAGTCTTCAAAGTCTCTGCAGATGGTTTCCAGGTCGTTTCTTACGGTGTCATTTGTCCCCACATGTAGTAGCAGGAATGGGTAGTCATCTGTAGGTCTGAAGAGTCCTGATATCCTGTCAGACACATCTTTAATTTTTGCACCTGGAAGACAGCACATTTCTCTTGAAGTTATATCCGGTCTGCAGATAGCGGCCTCTGTTCCTCTCAACAGGGAATCCCCCATGACCACCACTCTCCGTTTCTTCTTCACAACATTTTTCTTTCTCCATCCAGGAGGACTCTGAAGGCGTACAAGGTTGCTGTTTGTTGGCAAAGTCTTATCCTGATGTATTTCTTCATCGTTTTCCTGCGTGAGAGCCTGGTACTGGTTTCTGAGCAGTATGGGTGCTGACTGCCTCCTGATCCTCCTGCTTCTCTGGGTCACTTGTCTCCATTCCTCTGTTTCTTCAGGTGCACTTCGAATTTCTTCTCTTTCTGTAACATGAAGAGATAATTCTGCTCTGTCCAAGAACTCTTCACCTTCCTTAATGATCTTCAACGTAGCTAACCTCTCTTCGAGATTTTGCAACTTTTCCTCCAACAGGGTCACAAGCTTGCATTTGTGGCATGTGAAGTTTGGCCTTTCCACTGGTAAATCTGTGAACATGTAGCACGAAATGCAGCTCACCAAATGGCTCCTGGCCTCTTCCATCTTGAGATTTCTTAAAAACGATGAAAGATGAGCCAAAATTCGCGCGGTTTTTCCGATTTCCTCTTTTCAGCTGCAACGGCCAAAACCCAGTGATCGTTGAGCTCGCGGAGACTCTTCACTTATCCCAGAAGGCACTGTGAATATGCAAATGATCTCCTCAAGACTCTTCCCCTGGTTTTCCGATTTCCTCTTTTCAGCTGCAACGGCCAAAACCCAGTGATCGTTGAGCTCGCGGAGACTCTTCACTTATCCCAGAAGGCACTGTGAATATGCAAATGATCTCCTCAAGACTCTTCCCCTGGTTTTCCGATTTCCTCTTTTCAGCTGCAACGGCCAAAACCCAGTGATCGTTGAGCTCGCGGAGACTCTTCACTTATCCCAGAAGGCACTGTGAATATGCAAATGATCTCCTCAAGACTCTTCCCCTGGTTTTCCGATTTCCTCTTTTCAGCTGCAACGGCCAAAACCCAGTGATCGTTGAGCTCGCGGAGACTCTTCACTTATCCCAGAAGGCACTGTGAATATGCAAATGATCTCCTCAAGACTCTTCCCCTGGTTTTCCGATTTCCTCTTTTCAGCTGCAACGGCCAAAACCCAGTGATCGTTGAGCTCGCGGAGACTCTTCACTTATCCCAGAAGGCACTGTGAATATGCAAATGATCTCCTCAAGACTCTTCCCCTGGTTTTCCGATTTCCTCTTTTCAGCTGCAACGGCCAAAACCCAGTGATCGTTGAGCTCGCGGAGACTCTTCACTTATCCCAGAAGGCACTGTGAATATGCAAATGATCTCCTCAAGACTCTTCCCCTGGTTTTCCGATTTCCTCTTTTCAGCTGCAACGGCCAAAACCCAGTGATCGTTGAGCTCGCGGAGACTCTTCACTTATCCCAGAAGGCACTGTGAATATGCAAATGATCTCCTCAAGACTCTTCCCCTGGCTAATATCGGCCGATACCCGATACTTGCGGTATCGGAATGCTCAACACTACTCACCACACATCTAGATAAGTTCCGTGGGGGGTCTAGTTTCCAAAATGGAGTCACTTGTGGGGAGTTTCAATATTTTAGGCACATCAGGGGCTCTCCAAACGCACATGACACCCGCAGACCATTCCATCAAAGTCTGCATTCCAAAACGTCACTACTTCCTTTCCGAGCCCTGACGTGTGCCCATACAGTAGTTTTCTCCCACATATGAGGTATCAGTGTACTCAGGACAAATTGGACAACAACTTTTGGGGTCCAATTTCTCCTGTTACCCTTGGGAAAATAAAAAAATTGGAGACTAATTGATCATGTTTGTGGAAAAAATAAGATTTTTTTATTTTCATGCCCGGGCATTATAAATTTCTGTGAAGCCTTTGGGGGTTCAAAGTGCTCACCACACATCTAGATAAGTTCCTTAGGGGGTCTAGTTTCCAAAATGGGGTCACTTGTCGGGGGTTTCCTCTATTTAGGTACATTAGGGGCTCTCCAAAGGCAACATGACACCTGCAGACCATGCCATCAAAGTCTGCATTCCAAAACGTCACTTCTTCCCTTCCGAAGTGAATAATAAAGTAACTTGGCACTCAACTGAATAATCCTTTGCAAATTAGATTTATTTTATAATTTATTGCAGTCCTGGAAACGTTTTGGCCTATTATCGGCCTTCCTCAGTCTGCCTACTGCTATCGCGAAATACTAATCCGGTACCCAAGTAAGGATTCTTCAGAATGTCATGTTGATCTAAATGGTATCTCCTATTATAAGAGTGGATATACTGATTTAAATGCCTTGCAAAAAGGAATATATAACCATACATAGAGAAATATATAAATCTCCTCGGAGGTATCTTGGACGCTTAATCTGTTTGAAACTAGTGCTGTATAGTCCAGGAGGTAAATGGGTCCATATGAAGCTTGTTTAGATATGGAGGTGGCATACACAGGTGGGACGCGGTATTCCCCCGCTCGTCAGCTCCTGTTACCTTTGGGAAAATAAAAAAATTGGAGACTAATTGATCATGTTTGTGGAAAAAATATGATTTTTTTATTTTCATGCCCGGGCATTATAAACTTCTGTGAAGCCCTTGGGGGTTCAAAGTGCTCACCACACATCTAGATAAGTTCCTTGGGGGGTCTAGTTTCCAAAATGGTGTCATTTGTGGGGGGTTTCTACTGTTTTGGTACATCAGGGGCTTTCCAAACTCGACATGGTGTCCGATCTCAATTCCAGCCAAAAACATCAAATGGCGCTGCTTCCCTTCCGAGCTCTGCCATGCGCCCAAATAGTGGTTCACCCCCACATGTGGGGTATCAGCGCACCCAGGACAAATTGCACAATAATTTTTAGGATCCTGTTACCCTTGGAAAAATAAGAATTGAAGGTGAAAAGATCATTTTTGTGGAAAAAATTTGATTTTTTAATTGTACAGCTGTATGTTATAAACTTCTGTGAAGCCCTTGGGGGTTCAAAGTTCTCACCACACATCTAGATAAGTTCCTTGGGGGGGTCTAGTTTCCAAAATGGTGTTATTTGTGGGGGGTTTCCACTATTTTGGTACATCAGGGGTTTTCCAATCGCAACATGGTGTCCGATCTCAATTCCAGCCAAAAACGTCAAATGGCGCTGTACGTTATAAACTTCTGTGAAGCCCTTGTGGGTTCAAAGTTCTCACCACATATCTAGATAAGTTCCTTGGGGGGTCTAGTTTCCAAAATGGGGTCACTTGTGGGGGGTTTCCACTGTTTAGGTACATCAGGGGTTCTCCAAACGCGACATCGCGTCCGATCTGAATTCCAGCCAATTTTGCATTGAAAAAGTCAAACGGTACTCCTTCCCTTCTGAGGTCTGCCATGCGCCGAAACAGTGGTTCCCCCCCACATATCAGGTATCAGCGTACTCAGGACAAATTGCACAATAACTTTTGCAGTCCAATTTCTCCTGTTACCCTTGGCAAAATAAAAAAAATTGAACCTGAAGTATTTTTTTTGTGAAAAAAAGTTAAATGTTCATTTTTTTTTAAATATTCAAAAAATTCCTGTGACGCACCTAAAGGGTTAATAAACTTCTTGAATGTGGTTTTGAGCACCTTAAGGGGTGCAGTTTTTAGAATGGTGTCACTTTTGGGTATTTTCTATCATATAGACCCCTCAAAGTGGCTTCAAATGTGATGTGGTCTGTAAAAATAAAATGGTGTTGCAAAAATGAGAAATCGCTGGTCAATTTTTAGCCCTTATAACTTCCTAACAAAAAAAATGTTGGTTCCAAAATTGTGCTGATGTAAAGTAAACATATGGGAAATGTTAGTTATTAAGTTTTTTGTGTGCTGTATCTCTGTGATTTAAGGGCATAAAAATTTAAAGCTGGAAAATTGCAAAATTTTCAAAATTTTCACCAAATTTGTTTTTTTCCACAAATAAACGCAAGTTATATGAATGAAATTTTACCACTAGCCTGAAGTACAATATGTCACGAGAAAACAATGTCAGAATCACCGGGATCCATGGAAGCGTTTCAGAGTTATTACCTCATAAAGGGACAGTGGTCAGAATTGTAAAAATTGGCCCGGTCATGAACGTGCAAACCACCCTTGGGGCTTAAGGGGTTAATCTTAGTTGCATTATTTTGTTAAAAATATATACCGTAATAGTTCTCTGATCTTTCTATTGTTGCAGCTAGAACTTTATCTATCTCTCTGTCTATCTATCTAAAACTGAATGTATGTGTCTATCACCAACCAATCATGAAGCATCTTTCACTTCACCAGAGCAGTTTAAAAGAAGCTGAGCTGTGATTGGTTGCTATGAGCAACAGTTTTCCCACTCCACTACAACACCTCTGCAGACACTGACCGGGTTTGAGAATTCTAGCCTCCCCGGGAACATAAGCTCCCAGCCATTGTCTGCCCCCAGAAAGGAGCAGAGAGCACAAGACAGAAATGATTCACCACCTCCGATGCCCATATCTCCATCACATATCCTCCATCCCATAGGCACATCTTCCCTCTTAAAGGGATCTCCGGTATGGAAGTTAGGACAAATCCCTCAGAGCTCTGATTCTGACCCCAGGCCTCCCCGGTATGGAAGTTGGAACCGTTCCACTCAGCACTGTGGTTCTGACCCCAGGGTCTCTTAAAGGAATCATTGGTATAGAAGTTAGGGCAATTCCACTAAGCACTCTGGTTCTGACCCCAGGCCCCTCTTAAAGGGATCATTGGTATGGAAGTGAGGGCAAATCCACTCTGTGCTCTGATTCTAAACCCAGGCTCTCTTAAAGGGATTGAGGTCTATCTATACAAGTAAGCATCTCTGCCTGTTTTGTTTTTTTCTCTTAAAGGAATCCCCGGTATGGAAGTTAGGGCAATTGCCTTCAAATGCTCTGGTACTGACCCCAGGCTCTCTTAAAGGGATCTCCTGTATGGAAGTTAGGGCAAATCCATCAGCTCTCTGATTCTGACCCCAGGATTCTATTAAAGGGATCATTGGTATGCAAGTCAGGGCAAATCCACTCAGTGCTCTGGTTCTTATCCCAGGCTCTCTTAAAGGGATCCTCGGTATGGAAGTTAGGGCAATTCCACTCAGCGCTCTGGTTCTGACCACAGTCTCTCTAAAAGGTATCATTGGTATGGAAGAGAGGGCAAATCCACTCTGCGCTTTGGTACTGACCCCAGGCCTCTCTTAAAGGGATCTCCAGTATGGAAGTTAGGGTAAATCGCTCAGCGCTCTGATTTTCACCCCAGGCTTCTATTAAAGGAATCATTGGTATGGAAGTCAGGGCAAATCCACTCACCGCTCTGGTTCTGACAACAGGCCTCTCTTAAAGGGATCCCCGGTATGGAAGTTAGGACCATTCCACTCAGTGCTCTGGTTCTGACCCCAGCCTGACGGGATGATGTGGAATATTAGGGGCAGTAGTCCGGTGGCTCTGGCTGACTGGATGATGTAGGATATTAGGGGTAGTAGTCTGGTAGCTCTGGCTGACAGGATGATGTGGGATATTATAGTGAATGTGGCTATGCGGAGTGGGTGGGGCTATACACTCAGCTTTATATGCATAGATATAATCACTATAATTTGTTATAACTATCCATAGTTAGTTACTATGCCCGGGCAATGCCGGGCTCTTCAGCTAGTATATATATATATTGTATTTATTTCTGTTTTTGTTGATGATTATGGCTTACATCCAATGAAAACCCAAAAGTTATTAGTTTATTTCTGCTAATGTTGTTCATTATGGCTTACACCCAATGAAAACTCAAAAGTTATTTTCTCAGTAAATTAGAATATTTTAAAACACACCTTGAAAATTGATTTTAAAATCCGAAATGTTGGCCTGCTGAAATGCATGTTCAGTAAATGCACTCAGTACTTGGTCGGGGCTCCTTTTGCATCAATTACTGCATAAATGTGGCATGGCACTGCTGAGGTGTTATGAAAGCCCAGGTTGCTTTTATAGCAGCCTTCAGCTCATCTGCATTGTTGGGTCTAGTGTCTCTCATCTTCCTCTTGACAATTCCCCATAGATTCTCAATGGGGTTAAGGTAGTGAGTTTACTGGCCAATCAAGCACATTGATACTGTTGTTTTTAAACCAAGTGTTGGTACTTTTGGCAGTGTGGACAGGTGCCAAGTCCTGCTGGAAGTGCTCTCAAATTTCCTGGTAGATGGCTGTGCTGACTTTGGTCTTGATAAAACACAGTAAACCTACACCAGCAGATGACATGGCTCCCCAAACCATCAATGACTGTGGAAACTTCACACTAAACCTCAAGCAGCTTGGATTGTGTGCCTCTCCACTCTTCCTCCAGACTCTGGAACCTTGATTTAGAAATGAAATGCAAAATTTACTTTCATCTGAAACAACACCTTGGACCATTGAGAAACAGTTCAATTATTTTTCTCCTTAGCCCAGGTAAGACACTTCTTGCGGTATCTATTGGTCATGAGTGGCTTGACATAAGGAATGCGACACTTTTAGCCCATGTGTTAGGCGCTGGGATTTTTCCGCTGCATGGGATAGATCCTCAGCCTTTACTGCCTCTGCGGTCTCCCATTCTGGTTCAGCCGCTGCGGGTGCTGCTCAGCATGTGTGCGATTGTAAATGAGAGAGCTCTGTCGGATGCAGTGAAGAGTCGGACTCAGAGAAGGGGATAACAGGATTTACTGAACAGGCAATTAACATATAATACTTTATGCAGGGAGACAAGAATAGTGGCGAGAATTGCACACAAGCACAATCGAGAATAAGATATACAAAAACAAGGTAACTTATCACTTGTAGTTCTTGCAGGGGAAAATCTCCCGAAGGCATCACAACTCGTGGACAAAGTCTCTAGCTCTGCTCTGGAGGAACGAGAAGCACTGTCTCCTGATGGTGCTGACAGATCCGGTCCTGCTTGGCTTGAATGTGCTGGAACATGGAAACAGTCCTTTAAGTGAATGCCTCGGGAATGACACCGAACATGAGCCGTGGGCACGCTCGCAGCAGTGGGCGGTCCCTTGGGGTAGTCTCTAGGCAACTTATCCATTACCACATACATGGCAGGGCTGTCCAGAACAACAGGGTCAGATGATAACTTAATAGCGTCAAAGTCAATCTTATAGTCAGCACGCTTAGGGATGAGTGGCGTGGAGTTGTCAGCCGGAGCAGCGGAGAGGGGGTCAATCTTCTCCTGTCACTTTCCTGCCAAGTCTGACCCGTTCCCTCGCTCAGTCCTCCTTAGGGTGGTTTCATATTAGCGCTTTTTAAGCGCACGCACGGCCGGGGGTAGCTCCGCCCCCGAGCCGGCTCTCTGCCTGGCGTGGCCGCCCCTTGCTTGTAGCGCCGTCTCCTAGCGCACAGCGGCGCCTGCGATCGGCGCACCCTATCTTTAGCATAGGGTGCGCAGATCGTGCGCAGGCCGTGCGCTAGTTGTGCTTTGACCTGCGCTGCGCACTTTTGATGGTGCGCCGTGCGCGCCAAATTCAAACTTTTCGGATTTTGGTGCGCACGGCGCACCGTCAAAAGTGCGCAGCGCAGGTCAAAGCGCAACTAGCGCACGGCCTGTGCACGATCTGCGCACCCTATGCTAAAGATAGGGTGCGCCGATCGCAGGCGCCGCTGTGCGCTAGGAGGCGGCGCTACAAGCAAGGGGCGGCCACGCCGGGCAGAGAGCTGGCTCGGGGGCGGAGCTACCCCCGGCCGTGCGTGCGCTTAAAAAGCGCTAATGTGAAACCACCCTTAGGCTACTTTTACACATGCTGGGTTTTTGCGGCCCATTTTTACAGGCCCTTTTTGCCCTCGGATCAACGTTTTTCCCTGTTATAACAAATAGCAGGGAAAAAACGGCGATCCGCAAATATGGTGTACCGCAAAAACAAGCTAACGTTGTTTTTGCGGTACCATTGAAATGCATTGTGGCCGTGTCCGTAAGCCAGGAAAAATATCGAGCAAGCTCGATATTTTTTCACGGCCACAAATATGGCCCTCACGGTCATACGGAGCACGTCCCTCCTACTAATTTTTGCGGCCCCATAGAAATGCATTGGGACCGCAAAAATGGCCAGCAAAAACACGTCAAGTGTAAAATCAGCCTTATATACCCCGTGCCCCTTGCTGTCCAGCTGGAAGGTGCTTCCTTCCTAGAGGAAGCCTCCCCTGGCAACAGTGGTGGCAGTCCCGATAGTTCTGGCCTTAAAGGGCACCAGAAACCGCTGACTCTGTCTCGGCTCATTTTCTTACATGATTGCCACTGGTCAATTTCAGTGCAAGCTCAACCCTTAGTTTCCTCACTCTGTGAACTTAGCAGAGCCATGTGTTGTGCGTTCTGTTCCTACTGTGTGGAATTGATGCAGTCGTGTTAGGTGAATGCATGCCGTGTATTCCACAATTACTCTATATCAGCAGTTTTACATCTCTGCATGGTGGACCCCAGGTTGCGATTACACATTATTATGTTATATTTTATTTAGTGCAATCCACTAACCCTAACAGTATACTAGCGCCAGAGTCTGGCTAGTAATGGTGGACGAGTAGCTG
The DNA here is from genome assembly GCF_039654945.1 of Dendrobates tinctorius. Classification (NCBI taxonomy): domain Eukaryota; kingdom Metazoa; phylum Chordata; class Amphibia; order Anura; family Dendrobatidae; genus Dendrobates; species Dendrobates tinctorius. Next base: position 16,789,667 of record NW_027361811.1, read on the forward strand.
CTCCCATGGAATATCCATCAGCTGGAGTTCAGGTTGTCTGTGCTTGAGCGGGCAACATCAGCTGTGGATCTATCCGCAGTAGCGGTACAGGCAGCTAGTAAAACCGCCACTAGGGTTTCTGCTGCGACTCCTGTTCTGTCTTTCCCACATTTCCCGCTTCCCAAAAGTTCTCAGGGGACAGCAAGGCTTGCAGAGGATTCGTGAACAAGTGCTATATTCAGCTGGAGCTACTGGCCTCACGTTTCTCATCTGAATGGGCCAAGGTGGGATTTGTGGTGTCTTTATTGATGGACAAGGCGTTGGAGTGGGCTATGCTGTTATGGGAATGAAAGGACCTGGTGGTCCGGAGCACCACTCATTTTTTGGACTCTCTATAACAGGTCTTTCTAGAACCTCAGGTTACCCATGACACCGCACTCCAACTCTTGGGTTTAACTCAGGGCTCCTCTCCGACCAGCCAGTGTGCTATCCGGTTCCGGACTTTAGTGTCCGAGTTGGAGTGGTCAGATAAGGTCCTGATTTCTGTTTTCTAGAGGGACCTTGCAGATCACGTCAAGGATGCTTTAGCTACTAGAGCGATCCCAACTACACTGGTGGATTCAATAATGATATCCACTAGCACTGCTCTTCGGTACGCTGAACGAAGATTGGAACAAGCCCAATGTAGATAAAGGAGTCGGTTAGCTGCAAACCTCACCAATCCTTTGGGATCTCTGACTCAGACGAGCGATCTGGTGGAACCCATGGAGGTCTCCTGGGCGGAAGTTAAATCCCGTGCTGTGCGTACTCTACCAACTTGTTTTGTTTGTGGGCCGGCTGGCCATTACGCCAATCGTTGTCCCAGGCGTCAGGGAGATTGGCCTTGTCTAATGGCTATTGGGGAGGTTCACTAGTTAAGGCAGATGACTCTTCCATATTAATCCTCAAGGTGTCCCTCTCATGTGGCACGACTACTCACACTACAGAGGCTTGTGTGGATTCCGGGGTTGAGGGTAATTTTCTGTTTTCCACCTTCGCCCAACGGCACGCAATCCCCCTCATTATGCTCTCTAAGCCAATCACCATCCAAGTGGTTAATGGGGTCATCCTACCTACCCAAATCACTCACCAAACGATCCCCCTCACTCTAATGATGTCTCCACAACATCCGGAGATAATTTCCTTTTTATTAATCCCTGAGAGTATGAATTACGTGCTTCTGGGTATACACTGGTTGCGTCACCACTCTCCTCATATTGACTGGCCCACCGGGGGCATACAGGGCTGGGGTAATTTGTGTGAGGGTCTGTGTCTAAGGACCCAGGTCCTGGTCGGGTCATCTGTGGTCACTTCAGATGTAACCTCTCTTCCTAAACACTGCTGACAATACGCTGACATGTTCTCCAAGAAGTCCGCGGAGTCTCTTCCTCCCTATCGCCCTTATGATTGTCCTGTTGACCTTATTCCAGGGGGCAGAGCCTCCTCGTGGATGTGCCTAACCTTTGTCTAACCTTTGCCTCTCCCAGAGACTGAGGCTATGTCTGAGTTCATCAAGGAGAATCCGGTAAGAGGGTTTATTAGGAAATCAGTGTCTCCTGCTGGGGCCGGGTACTTCTTTGTCCAGAAGAAGGGTGGGGAACTTTGTCATTGCATTGATTAGAGTGGTTTGAATGCCATCACCGTCAAAAACAAATACCCTTTGCCACTCATTTCTGAACTCTTCAATAGACTGAGGGGTGCTAGGATATTTACTAAGTTGGATCTTCGTGGGGCTTATAATTTAATAAGTATACATGAGGGGGACGAATGGAAGACTGCATTTAATACTCGGAATGGTCATTATGATTACTTGGTAATGCCGTTCGGTCTCTGCAATGCTCCCGCTGTCTTCCAGAACTTCATTAATGACATCATTCGGGAGATGTTATCCACGTCTGTAGTGGTATATCTGGATGACATACTAATCTACTCTCCAGATCTTAACACTCACTGAAGAGATGTCTGTAGGGTCTTCAATCTCTTACGCTCCAATTCTCTTTTGCCAAATTGGAGAAGTGCGTGTTTGAGCAGGAGTCTCTACCTTTTCTAAGGTATATCGTTTCAGCCAAGGACTTGGCTATTGACCTGGTCAAGCTGGAGTTGGTAATGAACTGGCAGGAACCGCATTCCCTCAAGGCAGTGCAGCGCTTTGTGGGGTTTATTATTAACTATTACCACCAATTCATTCCCCACTTCTCTACCCTAGCAGCTCCATTGGTAGCCCTCACCAAGAACTAATCCTAAGCAGTAGTCTGATGAGGTCTCTAAGGCCTTTACTTCACTGAAATATCACTTTGCTAGGGCACCTCTGTTACGTCAGCCCGATGTGGATAAGCTCTTCATCCTGGAAGTGGATGTCTCTTCCGTTGGTGTTGGAGCAGTCCTGTACCAAAAGGATGCTCAAGGTTGGAAACATCCTTGTTTCTTTTTTCCAAGACCTTCTCACCGGAGGAGAGGAATTATTCTATCAGAGTGGAGACACCTCCTAGAGGGAGCTTGGCATCCCTTCTAGATTAAAAACACGGACCATAAAAATCTGCTCTACTTGCAGACGGCTCAACGGCTGAATTCTCGCCAGGCCAGATGGTCCTTATTCTTCTCCCAGTTTAATTTCACCATCCATTTTCTGTCTGGGGAGAAGAATTTACATGCCAATTCCCTGTTTCATTCTGTAGTCTCTTCTGAGAAGGGGACAAGCCACGGCTATTAGTCCCTTCGGAAAGTCTTCGGACGGCTGCCTCCAGGCAAGTCTTATGTACCACCTAACCTGCAGCCAGAGGTCCTCTCTTGGGCACACACTTCCAAGTTAGGAGGGTATTTCAGCATCAAGAGGGCCACTGAGCTTGGCGAGGTCTTATTGGTGGCCTCAGATGGCACGTGACATAAAGGACTATGTTCAAGCCTGTCTCTCGTGGGACTGGAATCAGCCTTCCAGGCTGAGACCCGTGGGCTTGCTTAATCCCTTTCCAGTGGCAGATAGGCCCTGGGAGATAGTCGGGATGGACTTTGTTGTAGATTTGCCTAAGTCCCATAACAGCAGGGTTATTTGGGTAGTCACCGACTATTTTTCCAAAATGGTGCATCTGGTCTAGATTGTCAGTGACCGGGATCCCCAGTTCACGTCTCGGTTCTGGAGGGAACGTTTTCGGCTGCTCAACATAGAGCTCAATCTCTCCTCTACGTACCATCCTGAGACTAATCAGACTCTGATCACATATTTACGGCATTTCGTGTCTGCCAGGCATGACGACTGGGCATCCTTGCTGTCTTGGGTGGAGTTTGCTCTGAATAATGCCGTTTCCGACTTTACGGCCAGACGCCATTCCTCCTAAACTACGGTCAACATCCTTGGGTTCCCATGCCCATTCCCACCTTATCTTCCAACCCTAGGGTGGTGGACTGGGCAGTGGAGGCTTGTGATATTTAGGACCACACACAGGATGCTATCAAGATGTCTAAGGAGTGAATGAGAATCTCCGCCGACATGCATCGTCATCCCGCTCAGGTCTTCGCTCCTGGAGATTTAGTATGGCTGTCAGCTCGTAACATCAGGCTGCATGTAGAGTCCACTAAATTTTCTCCCCGCTACCTAGGTCCTTTCAAGGTCCTTGAACAGGTGAATCCTGTAGTCTATCGCCTAGTTATTCCACCACATTTTAACATCACCAACATATTCCATTTGTCTCTGCTGAAACCCATATATATGACCCGGTCCTCTGGGACTCTTGCTGGGAGCTCGGATACATCCTTGGATGATTTTGAGGTCAATGACATTTGAAGGCAATTGCCCTGACTTCCATACCGGGGATCCCTTTAAGAGAGCCTGGGGTCAGAACCAGAACGCTGAGTGTATTTGTCCTAACTTCCATACCGGGGAACCCTTTGAGGCCTGGGGTCAGTACCAAAACGCAGAGTGCATTTGCCCTCACTTCTTGACTGGGGATCCCTTTAAGAGGGGCTTGGGGGTCAGAATCAGAGCACAGAGTGGATTTGCCCTCACTTTCATACCGGAGATCCCTTTAAGAGGGGCCTGGGGTCAGAACCAGAGTGCTTAGTGGAATTGCCCTAAGTTCCATACCAATGATCCCTTGAAGAGACCTTGGGGTCAGAACCACAGAGCTGAGTGGAACGGTCCTAACTTCCATACTGGGGATCCCATTAAAAGAGGCCTGTGGTCAGAACCAGAGTGCTTAGTGGAATTGCCCTAACTTCCATATCAGTGAACCCTTTAAAAGACTCTGGGGTCAGAACCACAGCGCTGAGTGGAACAGTCCTAACTTCCATACCAGGGATCCCTTAAGAGAGGCCAGGGGTCAGAATCAGAGCTCTGAGGGATTTGCCCTAACTTCCATACTGGAGATCCCTTTAAGAGGGAAGAAGTGCCTATGGGACGGAGGATGTGTGATGGGGATATGGGCATGGGAGGGGGTGATTCATTTCTGTCATGTGCTCTCTGCTCCTTTCTGGGGGGCAGACAATGGCTGGGAGCTTATGTTCCCGGGGAGGCTAGATTTCTCCCACTCGGTCAGTGTCTGCAGAGGTGTTGTCATGGAGTGGGAAAACTGTTGCTCATAGCAGCCAATCACAGCTCAGCTTTTTTTAAACAGCTCTGGTGAAATGAAAAATGCTTAGTGATTGGTTGCAAGGAAAACTTTTGCTCATAACAACCAATCACAGCTCAGCTTCTTTTAAACTGCTCTGGTGAAAAGAAAGATGCTTCAAAATTGGTTGATGATACACACATACATTCAGTTTTATATATATAGATTTAGTGTGATCCCCTAACACCATGTCCTACCTACTGTGAAGCACGGAGGTGGCAGCACCATGCTTCGGGGCTGTTTTTCTTCAAAGGGACAAGGACGACTGATCAGTGTACATGAAAGAATGAATGGGCCATGTATCGTGAGATTTTGAGTGCAAACCTCCTTCCATCAGCAAGGGCATTGAAGATGAAACATGGATGGGTCTTTCAGCATGATAATGATCCCAAGCACAATGCCAGTGCAATGAAGGAGTGGCTCCACCCATCAATCTGTCTGTTTGATCTGCTATATGCCAAACTTGAGCTCCTATCAGACAACACACTGTTCGGCATTCATGGATTTGGCTGCAGATGACCCTGTCTGTCCTCCTAATTATAGAGTTCCCTACCACCTATAGTACACCTGTCTCACCTGTGCTGCACTCCTATTTCCTTCCTACAGCAGTCATTTTCCTGGTGGATAGAAGCAACATCCTGCTATAGTGCTCCTAGTCCTGGGCATGCATTCCTAATTGTTTCTTGACATAATCTGTCAGTGCTGCCACCAGGAAATTTAGGGCCCCATACTGGCAACATTTTCAGGCCCCTTGAGACTCCCGAAAGTGAGACTCTTGTGATCTCGGTTTGGGTGAGGGCATATTTTTTGCTCGCCGAGCTGACATATTGAATGATACCATTTTGGTGTAGATGCAAACTTTTAATCACCAGTTATTGCATTTTAATGCAATGTTGCAGCGACCAAAAAAACGTAATTCTGGCATTTTGACTTTTTTTCTCGCTACACCATTTTGCAATTGGGTTAATTCTTTTTTTATATTAATTGCGCGTTCCTGAACACGGTGATACCAAATATGTGTGTGTATAATTTTTTTTTTAATTTTTTTAATTTTGAATGTTGTTCTGCCTTCATACACGTTGACACGGTGTGCACTCTAGCATACAGCATAAGCCACCTCCTATCTTCCAAAATAAGCAGACAGTTCTCTGTAGTCTAACTTGTTTATTGGTGAAGAGTATAGAACATGCGGTAAAACTATAAAGAATACAAACGACATGGGTAAGTATTGAGCAGATGATCACACAGCTAACACAATTACAAGAAGTATACAGTGTGATGCAAACTTTACATGGAATACACAGGTGTCTAATTACATCTACTGAGCACTGGCTGCCATACAGTTAATAACATCTCTGTACAACACTGCAATACAAGAAAAGATATTAATTTAACCAGACATGCTTTACACGGATTATAAACTCAAGTTGGGGAGTTACAGGAGGACAAATAAACACGTGTGTCCTTATGAAATACACAGAAGAAAATGGCATCTTCCTCATCCCAGATGCATTGCTTCAATCCCACAATGCAACACTCTTGTTAAAGACACAGGCTGTAAAAGCTATTAAAGACACGGCTATAAATTTAGCCACCACTAGATGGTGCTATAACTAAACCAGCACATAATAAACATATTTGCCCTATGTTCAGAGGGCAGAACAAATGTGGTGAAGCCCCCTTTCCCAACATTCAAAATTAAACAATTAAAAAAAATTAAACATACACATATTTGGAATCGCAGCGTTCAGAATTGACTGATCTATCAATATAAAAAAATAAATCCAATTGCTAAAAGGTGTAAAGAGAAAACAATCATTTGAACTTTTATATTTTTTAAAATTTTTTTAGTATTTTTAAAAACTTTATTTTTACTTTTGGCATGCTTCAATACTTACCATAGGAGACTAGAAACTGTCATAATCCAATCGGCTCTGCTACATACAGGCGATGATCAGATCACCTGAATGTAGCAGAAGTGCTCACTTGCTATGAGTGCCGACCACCGGGCGGCGCTCATAGCAATCTGACTGTGACAACCATAGAGGTCTGCTGGAGAGCTCTGTTTGTCATGCCAACTCATCGGTGACCCGTGATCACGTGATCGGTCACTGATGGGCGTAATATCCGGCACGCTTGCCGGAAGCACGAGTTAAATGCCGCTGTCAGAGATTGAAGCAGTATTTAACTAGCTAACAGCTGCGGGTGGATCCCGATTCCATCCGCGGCTGTTAAAGGCACATGTCAGCTGTTCAAAACAGCTGACATGTCCCAGGAAAGATGGCTCAGCGCTGGAGCCCACATCAAAGGGAGAGAGTCCGACATCGGCGTACTACTACACCTGATGTCGGAAAGGGGTTAAACTTTGAATCACGGAAGGGCTCAATATTAGATTGATGAGAGCATAATACAGAAGTATTTCAGTGTATTTTATCAGCAATGAATCAATTGAAAGTTCAAGTTCTCTAGCAGACCATAAAATAGGAAATAATAGTCTAAAAATATTTTCAAAATATAAAAAAATTGAATGAAATAAAATGTTAAAAGTGACAAAAGCAAAACAATATTGGTATTGTTATATCTATCACTGTCCAAAATATTAAAATATCACGTTATTTACCACTAGAGCACTAATAGGGATTACAATTATTAACCTTTATTTTTATCCTAATTTTCATCTCTTAGGAACAATTCATTAGTTACATGAGTAGGATGGGAACTATTATATGCATCTTTAAGTGAAATTATGTAATTTATACCAAATAATAAATGCAGTGGAAAAAAAATATAACAACCAAGAGTTTTGTTCATAAAAAGGGAATAGAAAGTAATGTTTTGCTTGTCCTGAAGAAAACAAGCTCTCACACAGCTCTGGCAACAGCAAATTAAAAAAGTTGTAGAATAAGAAAACTATACATTTGGTAGTGTTATAATTATAACCATAATAACCTGTGAAATAATATTAACATGTCATTTTTGTCTGATTTTGAATGCCACAGAAGATGAACTCAAAATCAATGACACGATAGTGGTTTTATGTTTGTTTTCTAGATTCCAACTAACAGAACAATTTTAATACCATTTGCATTCCTTTCTTTTCAATTTTTCAAGCTCACAGACATTAATGTAAAATCTTACATAGATTGGTCCGGGAGGCAGCTACATACCCAACATCTTGAGTCTTCCTGAGCCAAACCGTATGATTTCATTGTTACGACTAATAATTACTGGGTTTTTTTCCAATCATTTTCAAAGTGTACAGTATGTGCTGCTCTGCAGCAACAAAAAATAATTTTGCAGATTGTTGCCATGGGCTTACATCAGTTTGAAAATCAGATTCTGCCATGGAATAACAGTCCTTTAATAATGAAAGTATGCCTAGCCATAGGAAAAGCATATTTCTTTATTAGCATCTATTCTGAGATGTCATGTCTCTCGGAAAATGTCTTCTGGTCTCTAAATAAAGTCTAGTTTTCTCTCATATGACTGTCCTGTGATCCTCTAGTTTTCATGTTGGCCACATGGGAGGCCACAACAGGCTGAAATCTCATGACTCACTTGTAATATAATAATGTCATTATCAGCACTGGGCGCAGCAAGCCATGTGCCCAGACTATATATACAGTTAGGTCCAGAAATATTTGGACAATGACACAAATTTTGGCATTGTATTAAAACATATTTATCATATTTTTCAGACCATAAGACACACTTATTTCCCCAAAAAATTTTGGGGAAAGTGGGGGGTGCGTATTATGGTTGCAATATACTTACATCCGTTCATGGCTGGTGGCTGGTGTGGGTGCCGCGGGGCTCTGTGGTGCGGTGGTGGCAGCGGGCTGTGCTCCGTGGCAGGAGTAGCGGCTCTCTGTGCTCCGTGGGGGGCTCCGCTGGCATTTCCTCGAAGCCCGGAGGCCCCCGCACATCCGTTGCTGGCTGCTGCCATGTTGCGGTGGCCTCCGGGAACATGGACGCCGGAAAGATGGCCGCCGGTCCGGGGATGGTCATGTGCAGGTTCAGATCTCGTCCCGAGATCTCGGGAGACGAGATTCAAATCTTGGCAACGAGATCTCATCCCCGAGATCTCGGGACAAGATCTGAACCTGCGCATGCACCGTCCCCAGACCGGTGACCATCTTCCCGGCGTCCATGTTCCCGGAGGCCACCGCAACATGGCAGCAGCCAGCAATGGATGTGTGGGGGCCTCCGGGCTTTGAGGAAATGCCGGCGGAGCCACTGCCCCTGCACCGGATCACAGCCTGCTGTCACCCTCACCCCACAGAGCCCACCTGCCCCAGCCCCCCAGCCCAGCACAGCCCACCTTCCCCAGCCCAGCCCAGCTGCCCCAGCCCAGCTGCCCCAGCACAGCCCAGCTGCCCCAGCACAGCCCACCTGCCCCGGCACAGAGCCGCCACCGCACCAGCCTGGACCACTGAATGACCCCTGTGACCACTCCTCCAACTGTGCCGGATCCCTTCCCAGGTAAGCTGAATTCGGACTGTAAGACGGACTCCCATTTGGCACATTATTATTTTTTTCCCTATTTTCCTTCTGAAAATTGGGGTGCGTCTTATGGTCCTGTGCGTCTTATAGTCCGAAAAATACGGTAACATACAGTTATGCAATCAATATGGGCCTATAGTGCAGCGTCTCAGCTTTAATTTGAGGGTATTCACACCCTAATCGGAGTAAGGCTGGAGTGGCAATAAACGTATGAAAAATTGGTCCGAGTCTCCCTGCCGAGAGTCAAAGGAGTGTAAATAATGTGAGTGTCAAGCGGTTACAATCCGATTTCTCACACTTAGCATCTGATTGACATCCGAATGCAGTGCGATTGCTATCCAATTGCAATGCGTTTTTAACATTTTATACACAGCAATTCTTTGTCATTTACACATCGTTTTCCAAGAAAATATTCTTTAAAACACACACACATATATGTGTGTATATCTAATATATAAAGCTCAAAGTGTATATGTATGTGTGTATGTATGTGTGTGTGTGTGTGTGTGTGTGTGTGTGTGTGTGTATGTGTGTATGTCTGGGATAGGCATCCGCACCGTCGCAGCTACAGCCACAAAATTTGGCACAGTCACACGTCTGGACCCCGAGAGCGTCCTAAGCTATGTTGTGAGGCGAAATTTTAACCCCGCGCGTTCCAATTCACCAAACAATTTTGCCCCTACCTACATACTGGGGAAAAAGTGTGCGCGCGTCAAGCCCCGCCCCTCATTGTGATGTCATAATGCCCCTATTTGCATACTGGGGAAACAGTGTGTGCGCGTCAAGCCCCGCCCCTCATTATGATGTCACAATGGTTGCCATGGCGACGCTGATGTCATAATAGGTTGCAAGCCCTGCAGCCGCTCATTATGATGTCATAATGGTTGACTATGGCATGTAGGATGTGTGATGGGAATATGGGCACGGGACTATGGGATGGAGGATATGTATGATGGGTATATGGGCACGGGACTATGGGATGGAGGATGTGTGATGGGTATATGGGCACTGGACTATGGGATAGAGCATATGTTTGACGGGCATATGGGCATGGGACTATGGGATGGCGGATATGTATATGGGCACGGGACTATGAATTGGAATTGGAATGTGCGGGGTTAAAATTTTGCCTCACAACATAGCTTAGGACGCTATCGGGGTCCCGACGTGTGACTGTGCCAAATTTTGTGGCTGTAGCAGCGACGGTGCGGATGCCTATCCCAGACATACACACATACACACACACACATACACACATACATACACACATACATACACACTTTGAGCTTTATATATTATATATATATATATGTATATATATATATATATATTAGAATAAAAGCCGGTAATTCATCTGCCACGTACAGTATAATCACAAAGTGAAAAGTTAGAATTGAATGGATAGAATAGACATATACATATAGAATACATAGATATATAGATGTCAGTGACACACACACACACACACACACACACACACACATATATATATATGGCATAGATAGGTAGAAGGAAAGCAGGTAATTCATCTGCCATGTTCTGTAAAATCACTGCAGGAGCCGACAGAGTAGAAGAGATGGATTACATACAGCAAATACAAATAGAATAGGTAGATGTGTAGATGTCTGTGACAAATACAATTAGTACAGTGTGTGTGCAAATTACTGTAAATGTATATAATTGATAAAAGATTATTTTTCGGAAAAAAGTGGCGTGGGCTCCCGCGCAATTTTCGTAAACAGCAGAGGGAAAGCTGACGGGTGGTGGCAGATGTCTATAGCCTAGGAAGGGGGTACTACCTATGTAACTTCCCAGGCTACTAATATCAGCTCACAACTGTATACTTAGCCTTTACAGGTTATTAAAATGGGTGACCCCCCCAAAAAATGGCATGGGATCCTCCTATAATTAATAGTGAGCAAAGGCTTTGTAGACAGCTGCGGGCTGATATTAATAGCTTAGGAAGGAACCATGGATGCTGGCCCCCCTGGCTGAAAACATCAGCTCTCAGCCACCTCAGAAAAGTCGCATCTCTAAGATGCACCAATTCTGGCACTTAGCCTTGCTCTTCCCACTTGTTCTGTAGTGGTGGCAAGTGGGGTAATAGTTAGTAATGGAGAGGCGTCAATAAGATGCCCCCATTACTAACCCCATAGTCCCATTGTAAGAAAACACAGACACCCAGAAAAAAGCCCTTTAATTGAAAGAAAGACACAGACTCCTTTAATATTCTTAATTAAATCATACTTATGACCTCGCCCATTCCCTCGATGCCCTTGTCATCTGCAAAAGAGGCAAAAAAACCCAACAAAATTCCTCATTTTTCCACAGAGATGCTTTTAATCCATTAATCCCATGACGGGTACATCTCTGCTACATCTAGATGGCAGGCTGCGACCATGCAGCCTGTCATCCAGCAGAGAAACTGAGCACCGTGTGCTCAGTGTCTCTATGTGAACTGCTATTCCCTGTCTGACGGCACCACAAGCGTGAGAAAGTACTCCTGCTCGCAGTGCTGTCTGACACGGCCAGTGAACTCACTTCACCTTTCTGACATCAGCACAAGGGACGTGGGAAAATTTCCCACAGCGTTGTGTCGACGTCACATAGGTGAAGTGAGTTCATATCCTCCATCCCATAGTCGAGTGCCCATATACCCATCACACATCCTCCATCCCATAGTCCCATGCCCATATACCCATCATACATATTCTCCATCCCATAGTCCCATGCCCATATACCCATCATACATATTCTCCATCCCATAGTCCCATGCCCATATACCCATCATACATATTCTCCATCCCATAGTCGGGTGCCCATATACCCATCACACATCCTTCATCTCATAGTCCCATGCCCATATACCCATCATACTTATCCTCCATCCCATAGTCCCGTGCCCATATACCCATCATACATATCCGCCATCTCATAGTCCCGTGCCCATATACCCATCATACATATCCTCCATCCTATAGTCCAGTGCCCATATACCCATCACACATCCTCCATCCCATAGTCCCGTGCCCATATACATATCCGCCATCCCATAGTCCCATGCCCATATACCCGTCAAACATATGCTCTATCCCATAGTCCAGTGCCCATATACCCATCACACATCATCCATCCCATAGTCCCGTGCCCATATACATATCCACCATCCCATAGTCCCGTGCCCATAAACCCGTCATACTTATCCTTCATCCCATAGTCCAGTGCCCATATACCCATCACACATCCTCCATCCCATAGTCCCGTTCCCATATACCCATCATACATATCCTCCATCCCATAGTCCGGTGCCCATATACTCATCACACATCCTCCATTCCATAGTCAACCATTATGACATCATAATGAGCGGCGGCAGGGCTTGCAACCTTTGATGACATCAGCGTCGCCATGGCAACCATTGTGACATCATAATGAGGGGCGAGGCTTGATATGCACACACTGCTTCCCCAGTATGCAAATAGGGGCATTGTGACATCACAATGAGGGGCGGGGCTTGACACACACACTTTTTCCCCCAGTATGTAGATAGGGGACAAAATTGTTTGGTGAATTGGAACGCGCGGGGTTAAAATTTCGCCTCACAACATAGCTTAGGACGCTCTCGGGGTCCAGACGTGTGACTGTGCCAAATTTTGTGGCTGTAGCTGCGACGGTGCGGATGCCTATCCCGAACATACACACATACACACACATACATACATACACACATGCATACACACTTTGAGCTTTATATATTAGATATGTGTGTGTCACTGACATCTACAGTATATATCTATGTATTTTATGTGTATATATCTATTCTATCTATTCTACTCTAACCTGTCTGTGTGATTTTACTGTATGCGGCACATGAATTGCCAGCTTTTCAAAGGAAAACGGTGCAGGAAAATTGGGCAGCACTTGCATAGTCCGAGTGCTGTGCGATTTTTTTTTTCTTGCACTCATGGGCTTGCATTGGCGAGTCGCAGCCGAGTCTCGGTGACAATCGCAGCATGCTGCGATTTTACACACACGCTGAATACGCCTGAGAAAATAAACGGTGATGTGAGATGCCCCATATATTAACACTGGGGCGAGTGCTATGCAATGTTTTCTCGTATAGCACTCTTAGTGTGTCTTTGGCCTAAGAGTTTAGGAATTGTAGCTCTTTAATATGTATCTGTCTCTTTTTAACCTCTTCAAGATTTTGCAATTTTCCATTTTTGTGCTTTCAGGTTTTTTTTCCCCTTTTTCCAGGAGCCTTAACTTTTTTATTTTTCCATCCCCATAGGCATATGGGCTTGTTTTTTGCAGGATGAGTTGTACTTTTAAAATACACTATCCATTTCATCATGTGATACACTGGAAAGTAGGAGAAAATTCCAAGTGCGGCAACTGAAATTGAAAAGAAATACAATTCCACAATTCTTTTTTTAATTTTTTATTTACCATGTTCGCTATATGATAAAACTGACCTGGGAATATGATTCTCCAGGTCAGTACGAATATGTAGATACCAAACATGTATATGTTTTTTTTTATTTAAGTGGTAAAAAGAAATTCAGAGGTTTGTAGGAAAAATGTTTTCTGCTTGTGTCGCCATTTTCTAATACTTATAACGCTTTCATTTATTGGGATCTGGAGCTGTGTGAGGGCTTATTTTTTGCACCCTGAGCAAACATTTTTATGTATACCATTTTGGAGTAGATATGATGTTTTGATCTCCTTCTATTCAGGGGCGGGCTGAATCTCCTTCTATTCAGACCACTCCCCCAACAGCTGTACACGGCCGGCTGCAAGCAAATTGTGCGCTGCTGTGTCTCTGTACTGTGACGCGGCCGGCAGCAGACACAGCAGCATCATAGTCTATCATGCCGGGGCCAGGAGCTGTGCAGGGCAGTCTAACATTTATGGCTGTGCAGCTCCCGCTCCCTCCATGTTCTCTGTACTTCTGGATCAGGTGTCGAACGTGCGTGATGACGTCATTGCGCAGGCGCCGACATGTACCGGATGCTGGAAGCAGAGAGATGCTGCTGGGGAGCGACTGTGAGGTAAGTATGAAAAGCTTCTTTGTTTTCTTTATAAAATTAATTATATGGGTGAGGGGGTGAGGGTAACTGCAAGTGATGAAGTGAGGGGCGTAATGGGGACTGCACATGATGGAGTTTGGGGGATAAAAGAGACTGCACATGATGGATTGGGGGGTAAGTGGGGCTGCACATGATGAAGGGGGAGTGGGGCTGCACATGTTGAAGTAGGGGGAGTGGGGTTGTACATGATGGAGTGGAGCTGCACATGATGAAGTGGGGGGAGTGGGGCTGTTCATGATGGAGTGGGGCTGCACATGATGACGTGGGGGGTAAGGAAGACTGCACATGATGAAGGGGGAGTGGAGCTGCACATGAAGTGGGGGAAGCACATTATGAATGGTGAGTGGGGATGCACATCAACGGGGTAAGGAGGGGCTGCACATGATGAAGTGGGGGGAGTAAGGGGGACTGCACGTGATAAAGTGGGGGTAAGGGGGACTGCACATGATGAAGTGGGGGGTAAGTGGGACTGCACATGATGAAGTGTGGGGTAAGGGGGACTGCACATGAAGTGGGGGTAATGGGGACTGCACATGATGATTTTTGGGTAAGCGTGACTGCAAATGATGACTGGGGGTAAGGAGGACTGCACATGATGAAGGGGGAGTGGGGCTGCACACGAAGTGGGGGGTTAGGGGGACCATACATGATGAAGTGGGGGGTGTAAGGGGGATTGCAAATGATGAACTAGGGAGATTGGGGCTGAACATGATGAAGTGGGGGGAATGGGGCTGTATATGATGAAGTGGGGGTAAGGGGGACTGCACATGATGAAGTGTGTCAGAAGGGACTGCACATTATGAAATGGAAGAAGGATAGGGGGCTGCAAATGATGAAGGGGCACTTCAGATGAAGTGAGGGGGTAATAGATTAAGTAAGGGGACCTCAAATTAAAGTGGGGGACTACAAATGATGAAGTGGGGGGACCGCAAATGATGAATTCAGTGTGAGGGACAGCAATTTAATTGAAGGTGGGGAGTGGGGAGAGCAAATTATGAATTGAAGGTGGGGGGTGGAGAAAGCAAATGATGATCTAGGAGAATAAATAATGAATTTTGAGGGTGGGGGAGTAAATAATGTATTGAATGTGGGGTAGAGCAGTTGATAATGAATAGAGTGGGAGAATAAGTGGGAGAGAAAGACATGACAATGAATTGGGGTGGGAGGGGCATGTAAATATAATTAATTAGGGTTAGAGCGGGAGGAACATGGGGGGGCGTTCAGGATGAAGTGACTGGTAATGAATTGGAGGAAAAAGTACAGATGCTAATTAATTTATATATTAAATGGGGAAAGTGTTTTTTTAGTTAGTGGGTGCACAATGGTGAGTTGCATAATAACCAATTATATATTGATTGTGGGTGCACCTCTGTATTCAGATGTGTAGTGTAGAAGAAAGGGAAAAAGTGGGGAATGTGCTCTGGAAGTGGTGCTCTAGGTATCTTTGTTATTTTATGCAGAGACAAGTCCTGGCTGGAAGAAGTGATGGCAGTCTGTGCTGGATGAAAAAGGAAAGCAAAGATGAAGGACTTCAGCTAGAGATGTCACTGGTGAGTCAGTGTATTACCTGTACACTGACAATACGAGTACAGAGCTCCTGTGTACATTATCATCGGTGATCACTATATTGCCTATACACTGACACTTTATACAGAGCTCCTGTGTATAATGCCACTGGTGATCACTGTATTACCTGTACACTGACACTCTACACTGTATACTATATACAGCAGTCCTGTGCATAATGTCACTGGTGATCGCTGTATTACCTGTACACTAACACTATAAACAGAGCTCCTGTGTATAATATCACTGGTGATCACTGTATTACCTGTATTACCTGTATTACCTCTACACCGACACTATATACAGAGCTTCTGTGTATAATATCACCAGTGATCACTGTATTACATGTACACTGACACTATATACAGAGCCCCTGTGTATAATGTCACCAGTGATTACTGTATTACCTTTACACTGACAGTAAATAGAGTTCCTGTATACAATGGCACTTAGTATTCTGTTTTTTTAATTAATGATCAGTATTGTAGTATTCAGTCACTATGTGGTGGTAATATGTGGTCTGGCCAAGGTGAGGCGGTATTTGTTCCTTGTATGTGGTATTATTCGGTCACTATGTGGTGGTAATATGTGGTCTGTTCATGGTGTGACGATATTTGTCCCTTATATGTAGTATTAATGGTTGTTTAAAAAAAAGGAAATGGATGTGACTCATTCCCTTAAAGAAATATACATAAATATATGTTTATTTTAATAGGTTAGAGTAGAGTAGGGCCCGGCCGAAAGAGTATACGTGGTATCAGCTTAAAAATTATTTTGGTCAGAACAAAAGCTGGTGGTTATGAATATGATCTGGTGTTTGATGGGAATTGTTAATGTGGCACCCCTGAGGGTTCAGTCGCCACAGAGGTACTGCACCTCAACCAGAGGTGTGGTACTCCACTCTCAGGTAAGGAGGGGGCACTTCCCAGAACCCAGACACTTGCATCCAACACTATACCTCTCAGGCGCAGGGAGGGACTAGGCAGAGGATGTGGGTGGAGAAAGCAGCAGAGGGAGCTGAAGGAAGTGACAGTTAGAGGGAAAGGGTTCAGTTGGTGCTGGGGACTTGAGCAGTGAAGAGCTCAGCCCTGGACCAGGAGACAGTGGAAAGAAAGGAAAGACAGAAGAACAGAAAGATAAGCTTCATTGGAAGAGAGGAAGAAGGGGTCCAAGGGTCACGAGTAGTGAGGAATCCACCCGTGGGGCCCATATCCACACTGAATGCCATCGGGTGGAGGGACCAGGTCGTAGTTAGGGGACCGGCCCTAGTCTAGTGGAGAAACTGAGGACTCAGCTAGCTAACCGGAGGCTGCAGCATTTGTACATGCTACAGCCAAATCTGCACACATTCGCTGGAATGGCAGCCATATAGGATCCAGGGGACCTTAAGCACGTCGCCCGACAAGATCCAAGGCTGCTGGCTTGGGACACTGTGTGGCAGGTGCAGGGCAGGAGAGGAGGGAGCCAGAGCAGTGAGATGACCAGGAAAGGAACATCTGAAGGAGGTTCTGACCCAGTATACCCCAAACTACCTGAGAGCTGGCTGGATCACTGTTCTGAAGGACACAGCACCCTGGCTGTTGATTGTAACATCAAACTGTTAGTAAACAGTGTGAAGACTGCACTCCGCTGTGTCCTCAGATTATTTGCTGCATCACCTGCCTTGCACCACAACCACCATCATCATCATCTACACCTATAGCTGCCCTGGGACTAAGCTCTACCTGTGGAGAGCTGTATCAACTCTGCTGCATCACCATCAGCCCCAGCAGTCTCTTTGAGCGGCATTGGCTAACACCTATATTGCCAAGTACCACAGGTGGCATCACAAATCGTTTCTTATAAACTTTATTTCTCCTTTTATCATCTCATCATTTTTATTGGATGCCCAGGGCCACGGACCGGGTCACTGCTGCCGTGACACATCCCCTTAAGAACCGGCCTGGTATCGAGTATTCCCCATGGCCCTGGCGTGCGCTTCATTCATATCTGATCGGTGAGTATGTGGTGAAGTTCAGTTTTTCCAAGAGTGGGCGGTGGGATGGTGGAGGTAGAGCTGGTGTGGAACCTGGTGGAGTCTCAAGGGAACCTGAAAATTTTGCCAGTATGGGGCCCCGAAATTCCTAGTGGAAGCCCTGGTCTGTCTCGTAAGCTGCAGACCACAGCTTCCTGAGACTTCAGTGTGTTCACGCAGGTGGCGTGATGAAATTATTGTCTCATGCCGCACTTTGTACGGCAGAGAAAATGGAGGCTGCAGTGCCGGCAATCAGGATGAGGTGAGTATAAACTTCATTATTTTTAATATGGGGATCTGGGGCCATCCTACTACTGTATATATATATATGGGAGAACTGAGGCTATTATACTATATATATGGGGATAACTGGGGATATCATACTATATATATGGGGATAACTTGGGCCGTCATACTATATAGAGCTCTGGCAAAAATTAAGAGACCACTTCCAAATGTTCAGTTTGTCTGATTTTGCTCTTTATAGGTATATTTTTGAGTAAAATATAAATTGTTCTTTTAGACTACAAACTTCTGACATGTTTCCGAATATCCAAGCAATAAATTTTGTATTCTTTTCTGAAAAGGAGAAATGGTCAAAGTTAATGAAAACAGTGCTTTCAGACCTCAAATAATGTAAAGAAAAAAGTTCATGATCATTTAGAAACAACAATACTAATGTTTAACTCAGGAAGAGTTCAGAAATCAATACTTTGTGGAATAACCATGATTTTTAAAAAACAGCTTTCATGTGTCTTGACATGCTTGCCACCAGTCTTTCACACTGCTTCTGGTGGAAAAATTTAAGCAGTTCTTCTTTGTTTGATGGCTTGTGTCTAATCATCATCCTATTGATTACATTCCAGTGGTTTTCAATGGGGTTCAGGTCTGGAGAATGGGCTGCCCATGACAGGGTTTTGATGTGGTGGTCTCTTAATTTTTGACAGAGCTGTATATGAGGAGACCTGGGGCCATCATACTATATATGTGAGAACTGGGGCCATCATACTAGATATGTGGGGAGAACTGGGACCATCATAATAGATATGTGGGGAGAATTGGGGCCATCATACTATATATATGGGCAACTGGGGCCATTGCACTGTATTTATAGTGGGAATTGGGGCAATCACATTATATATACTATATATATCCCATATCTCTATAGTAAGCTCGGTTCTGCTCCCATATCTCTCTGGTAAGCTCTGTTCTGCTCCCGTATGTATTTCTGTAGTAAGCTCAGTTCTGCTTCAAATCTCTGTAGTAAGCTCAATTCTGCTCCTATATCTCTATAGTAAGCTCGGTTTTGCTTCCATATCTCTGTGATAAGCTCTGTTTTGTTCCCATATTTCTGGAGTAAGCTCACTTCTGCTCCAAATCTCTGTAGTAAGCTTGGTTCTGCTCCCTTTTTTCTGTAGTAAGCTCGGTTGTGCTTCCTTATTTTTGTAGTAAGCTCGGTTTTGCTCCCATAACGCTGTAGTAAGCTCGGTTCTGCTTCCATAACTCTGTAGTAAGCTCGATTCTGCACCAATATCTCTGCAGTAAGCTCCGTTCTGCTCCCATATCTCTGGAGTATGCTCCGTTCTGATCCATATCTTTGTAGTAAGCTCGGTTCTGCTCCCATAACTCTGTAGTAAGCTCAGTTCTCGCCCATATCTCTGCAGTAAGCTCCGTTCTGCTCCCATATCTCTGGAGTAAGCTCGGTTCTGCTCCCATATCTCTGTAGTAAGCTCGATTCTGCTCCCATATCTCTGCAGTTCTGTTCCCATATCTCTGGATTATTCTCTGTTCTGATCCATATCTCTGGAGTAAGCTCGGTTCTGCTCCCATATCTTTGAAGTAAGTTTGGTTCTGCTCCATATCTCTGTAGTAAACTTGATTATGTTCCCTTATCTCTGTAGTAAGCTCAGTTTTGCTCCCATACCACTGTAGTAAGCTCGGTTCCGCTCCCATATTTCCAGAGTAAGCTTGGTTCTGCTCCCATAACTCTGTAATAAGCTCGATTCTGCTCCAATATCTCTGCAGTAAGCTCCGTTCTGCTCCAAGATCTCTGGAGTATTCTTAGCTCTGCTCTCATATCTCTGGCATAAGCTTGGTTCTGCGCCCATATCTCTGCAGTAAGCTCCGTTCTGTTCCCATATCTCTGGATTATTCTCCGTTCTGATCCATATCTCTGGAGTAAGCTCAGTTCTGCTCCCATATCTCTGTAGTAAGCTCGGTTCTGCGCCCATATCTTTGAAGTAAGTTTGGTTCTGCTCCATATCTCTGTAGTAAACTTGATTTTGTTCCCTTATCTCTGTAGTTAAGCTCGGTTTTGCTCCCATACCATTGTAGTAATCTTCGTTCTGCTCCCATATTTCTGGAGTAATCTCCGTTCTGCTCCGAAATCTCTGGCATAAGCTCGGTTCTGCGCCCATATCGCTGCAGTAAGCTCCGTTCTGTTCCCATATCTCTGGATTACTCTCCGTTCTGATCCATATCTCTGGAGTAAGCTCGGTTCTGCTCCCATATCTCTGTAGTAAGCTCAGTTCTGCGCCCATATCTTTGAAGTAAGTTTGGTTCTGCTCCATATCTCTGTAGTAAACTTGATTTTGTTCCCTTATCTCTGTAGTAAGCTTGGTTTTGCTCCCATACCATTGTAGTAATCTCCGTTCTGCTCCCACATTTCTGAAGTAATCTCCGTTCTGCTCCGAAATCTCTGGAGTAAGCTCGGTTCTGCTCCCATAGCTCTGTAATAAGCTCGATTCTGCGCCAATATCTCTGGAGTAAGCTCCGTTCTGCTCTCAATTCAGAGAAAAATCAGACAAACTGAAAATGATGCAGTGGTCTCTTAATTTTTGCTAGAGCTGTATATTTGTATAAGGGCTTATTATATAATTTAATTGTATTTTATATGTTAAAACTGTGAAAAATTACCATGACAGCAATAAAGTTATGCCTTCAATACAAGGAGTGATTTTTTTTTATATCTGTTGAGTGTCATTCTCAGTGCAGACATGAAATCTTGTATACTAAACCTGTAAAGCATATTTGTTGCAATAATGTGAAAATCTCTTGTTTATGGCACAAATGATTAAAATCCATGTGGCTTTGTTGTTTAAGAACAAGTGCGCAGTGATGAAGAAAACAAAAAATAAAGAACGTGTAGAACAGTATGTTTTTGTCAAAACACAAAACAAGGTGAGCGGCTTAATCCTACTGAAACAATTACATCCTATATTTGTAAAATACACAGTGTCAAAGCACAGATGAGATGGCAACACATTTTATTTTGTATGAAAACAAATGCTTATGTCACGACGCCTGCCTATAGAAGCTGTTGGGAAACATTTCTTCAGATTGACATTTCCGTCTTTTCATAGCTATTGTATATCTTAACTTTATTTTTTTTTCTTGCAATATCCAAATGTGACATTTGCTTTTTTTTTTTTCTTTAAACAATGTTGGATCGGCAGCTAAGGGAGCGTTCTGCATCTGTCGCAAGTACATTGGCGTTTTTTGTGGAGTATTTCGGCCGTACAAAAGATAAATAAAGACCCTTCAGGCACTTTCTCATTTATAGATGAGAAATCAAAGCAGTCTGCAACTTCATTTCCAGCCTGATACCCTGAAGATTGCGGCTGATAATTTGGGATGGAACAGCTTATCTTGGAGGATTAGGTAGGACATGGTCTTGCTATTGCTATTGGATCCGACCTATTCAGCTGGGCCGACTCTGTCACCCAGTATCAGTGCCCTTACATATGTCTCCAATCTTATCTCAATCTTTTCAGCTCCTTTTTTTTTAAGAGCTGTGGGTTTCCATGCCTAAAACTCCAATTTCTTCATTACACGAGCTGCACTGATATTAGCTTTCGTTAACAGAATTTCTGCACCATGGCAGACAGTAATGGGCAGTAATACAAAGGTTACAACCTTCATAAGACGGTAATGGAAACACTTTATCTCACATCTTGTAAATCTAATATTGGTTCTACTATAAGAAGTTAAAATATATATATGTTCTTCACCAAACTCTTTTTCTTTGCCTTGAGGTAAATTTACACTTTCTGTTTCCTGTAAGACAGTTTTTCTTATTAGAGCTATATATATAGTTTTGTTGAGAAAATAAACTTTCTTTGAAAATAGTAGTGAACTATTGCTTACTCTTTTGCTTTGTTATTGATTTCTTCTGCACCTTTCGAAAACCTTGGAAGGGACAGTTATATCTGAAGTGTTTTGGCCACATGCATTTAAGGACTTGTCAAACAAATAATTGATATTTTATTAGTATTCTGTAAATTCATAAGCTCCCTCTACTGGTAGTTGCCAGAATTGTATCACATCAAATGGGTTTTATTTTATTAATTTCACTCTCTTGTATAGAACCATTAATTTTCACAGCACTGAATTCCCTCTCAGTAGGTCTTTGGAGTGTGGGATGTACCCAGAGGAAACCCACACAAACATGGGGAGAACATACAAACTCCTGGCACATATTATCCTTGGTGGGATTTGAACCCAGGACCCCAAGGCTGCAGTGCTAACCACTGTGTGTTAAAGGGGTGGTCTGAAATACAAATACATTGTCATCCTAAATTTCTGCCTAGTTAATGCCGTATTCTAATCTATTTTCTAAGCAGCATGGGTGACAAGGGCCAAAACAAGTGTATGAGTCCGTGAACAATGCGTACAGCACACGGATGACCTCTCTGTGCTATTCATGTGCTCTTCTTGCTTAACATTAGAAAGTATAGAAGAAGCTTGTCATTCATTTATTTTTTTATTCATTCGTGAAAAACACTGATGACACACTGATAGTAAAAACGGACAGACAGACCAAACACTGATGGTAAAAACAGACACACGGATGACACTGCTGGTAAAAACGGAAACACTGATGACACACTGATGGTAATAACAGACACACGGATGGTAAAAACAGACACACTGACACACTGATGGTCAAAACGGAGACACTGATGACACTGCTGGTAAAAACAGATACACCGATGACACACTGATGATGAAATGGACACACTGATGACACACTGATGGTAAAAACGGACACACTGATGACACATTGATGGTAATAACGGACACACGGATGGTAAAAACAGACACACTGATGACACTGCTGGTAAAAACGGATACACTGATGACACCTTGATGATGAAATGGACACACTGATGGTAAAAACGGACACACTGATGGTAAAACAGACAAACTGATTACACACTAATTGTAAAAAGGACAGATGGACCGTACACTGATGACACTGATGGTAAAAACAGACACATGGACCGTACACTGATGACACACTGATGGTGAAAATGGACAGATGGACCGTACACTGACACACTGATGGTGAAAACGGACACACGGACCGTATGCTGATGATACACTAATGGTAAAAACGGACTGATGGACCATACACTAATGACACACTTATGGTAAAAACAGACACACGTACCATACACTGATGACACTGATGGTAAAAATGGACACACGTACCATACACTGATGACACTGATGGTAAAAATGGACACATGGACCATACACTGATGACACTGATGGTAAAAATGGACACACGGACCATACACTGATGACACTGATGGTAAAAATGGACACACGGACAATACACTGATGACACTGATGGTAAAAATGGACACACAGACCATACACTGATGACACACTGATGATAAAAATGGACACACAGACCATACACTGATGACACATTTATGGTAAAAATGGACACACGGACCATACACTGATACAATGAGGATAAAAACAGACACACGGACCGTACACTGATGACAGTGATGATAAAAATGGACACACATACCATACACTGATGACACAAAAACAGACTCACTGATGACAAACTGATGGAAAACACTAATGACACACTGATAGTAAAAGTAGACACACTGGTGCACAATAATGATGACATTGGTACCATTTTTTTATGCATGTGTCCATACATTGTGGTCCATATTTATGTCTGTGATACTATTAACCTTCGATCGGGCGTGGCGAGTCCATACATTGTGGTCCATATTTATACCTATGAGACTATTAATCTTGGGTTGGGCATGGCAAGTCCATATATTGCGGTCCATATTTATGTCTGTAAGACTATTAACCTTGGGTCGGGTGTGGTGAGTCCATACATTGCGGTCCATATTTATGCCTATGAGACTATTAACCTTGGGTCAGGCGTGGCGATTCCATACATTGCGGTCCATATTTATGCCTATGAGACTATTAACCTTGGGTCAGGCGTGGCGATTCCATACATTGCGGTCCATATTTATGCCTATGAGACTATTAACCTTGGGTCAAGCGTGGCGATTCCATACATTGCGGTCCATATTTAGATGTTAAAGACATCAGTATGAAACTTACCTAAGGTTTCATTTTTCTTTAATGTGGAAGGCAGTCACTTAGAGATTTGGAAACTCTGCAGTCTTCACAGCTTCTGTACCATCTACAGCAGTGTTCCCCAACTCCGGTCGTCAAGAGCCACCAACAGGTCAGGTTTTCAGGATTTCCTTAGTATTGCACAGGTGATAATTGCATTACCTGGACAGGCAAGAATTCAAACACCTGTGCAATACTGAGGAAATCCTGAAAACATGACCTGTTGGTGGCTCTTGAGGACCAGAGTTGGGGAACACTGATCTTACAGTATGTGCTTAAATCTTAGTCTGTATTTTTTTCTGTTCAAAATATATTAAATTATCATCATAAAAAGTTTCTTTATATGAATCATAGTATGTTTTGTAGCTGACATTTGGAGATCCCCAGCACGCAGTTACTGCCTTTTTTTATGATATTGTGACTTTCCCCTGCATATTGCGCTAATTGAATACTGTATAAATGGGTAATGAGTGACTAATGATGGCAAAGTGCTTTCAATATTTATGTTTTCTGTATGGTAATGGCTCCATATGCCGCTAGCATCACCCATCGTACCTATTGGCTACTGCTTTAGTCTGTTGTACTTGAGGCAATGTCCTTGAAATGGGGTTTCAGATAAGTGATGCATTTATACTTATGTGTATTTAGTGGAAGCACTAATGTATCTCAGTGATATTATGCAAAGAAAAGAACAACAGAAAGTAAATCTAAATAGGGAAAACACAATTGTAGATAAACAACCATAAGTGTGTAGTGTTACAAAGTGACACATTGCAGAAAGAGAAAAACTATTGCACAAAGCTTTATCTTGTTTGAAGATAAATGCAAAGTATGTCAATTATTGAGATGTATTTGCTTAGCATTAAGAGCCTCTTGGGTTTTTAAAGTAAGGAAAGACTGGAAACTGTAGCTTAGGAGCATTATATTTTCACATTTAATGCTAGAACGCTATGCATTGCAGGAACACATTCTGACACGTCATTTTAATAATTATTCTTTGTTACACTACATACAGTAGCGTATATTATTTAGGTTTGCTGCTAATTACTAAATTTAGATACTTTTGTCTTCCTTGCAGCAGTGGGAAGGACTATATAGTGGAAAAAGCTGCTAGAAAAGCATGTCTCACTATAGTTCAACCTAGTAAATAATTATAGAAAAATAATATAATTTCACTGTAAAGTCATAGATATGGACTTTGCAAAAGCATATGTGAACTGTCCGTTACACAAAATATAGGCTGCCAGATTTATTTAGTAGAGAAGTTAATCTTTGCGAATTTAGAGTCCTTTAGTATGTTCTGGGATATCTCCAGACCCCAGAGCACAATCTATAATAATAAATGCCCTAAGCAGCTTCCGGTTGTAACAACTTCCATCCAGTTGTAACCGGTGACGTCACCGCACACCTCTTTCCATGTTAACCCTCAACACACACACTCCTCTCACCTTTCACCATCTCCACTCACGTCCACTCACTCTTTCACTCCACATACGACCCTTTCTCTCACTCCGTCTCTCATACTCACGCCGTCATCGCCGCTGATCCACGATCCCCGACATCTTCTTCCACCAGCGCCATCCTGGATCCAGACGTCCTCCACGCCGGCGACATGTTCTTGCGGCGACGCCATTTTGGATCGGCGAAATCCCGCGATAGTCAAGATGGCGTCGCCGCAAGAACATGTCGCCGGAGTGGAGGACGTCGGGATCCAAAATGGCGTCGGCGAAATCTCGCGAGATTTCGCCGACGCCATTTTGGATCCCGCGCGCATCCACGCCGGCGACATGTTCCTGCGGCGACGATATTTTGGATCGGCGAAATCCCGCGATACTCAAGATGGCGTCGCCGCAAGAACATGTCGCCGGCGAGGACGACGTCGGGATCCAAAATGGCGTCTTCGAAAACTCGCGACGTGTTCTTCCGGCGACGCCATCTTGATTATCGCGGGATTTCATGATACTCAAGATGGTGTCGCCGCAAGAACATGTCGCTGGCGTGGACAACGTCTGGATCCAGGATGGCGCCGGCGGAAGAAGATGTCGGGGATCGTGGAGCAGCAGCGATGACGGCATGAGTATGAGAGACGGAGTGAGAGAAGGGGTCGTATGTGGAGTGAAAGAGTGAGTGGAGATGGTGAAAGGTGAGAGGAGTGTGTGTGTTGAGAGTTAACATGGCAAGAGGTGTGATGCTATCGCATCCTCCCGATGCGATAGCATCGGGCCATAATCTAGTATACATAATATGTAAATAATAAAAATTCCTTACTCAACCTTCCCTGATCTCTCCTGCCCCTCCTCTCCTCAACGTTACCCATCTGGTCCTCACCGCATCTTCAGATCTCCGCCACTCATGCAGAAATTTCTCATGGGTCTCTCATGTTGGGCTGGTACTTTTAGCTTTGAGGGAGCCTTGACCTATTTTACCTTTGTGCAAACCTCTCCTGAACCCTCGTCAGTGCCAGAAGCACTAGCCCAACGTGAGAGGCCTGGGGATTTCAGAGCGAGGTGATCTTAAGATACGGGAAGGATCAGATGGGTAGCTTGGAGGTGCCCGGAGAGGTGAGTATAATTTTTTTTAACATTTTGATGGCCTTTTATGGTTCAGAAATAGGGCAAACAGCAGCTGCTATCTTGCTGAATCCACGCAGAAGTGAATTACATTTTGACAAATGAGTAGTTTTGTTAATTTGAGTAGAATTCAATATCACTTGAATTTATTTGCTCATTTGTACTCTACAAACCTAAGGACAGTTTTATTGCTGAATCTGAACCTTGGTGTTATCAGATATTCAATACACACGTCGGCCGTCGCTTACATTTAATTAAAGGAGATAGTACTGTGTCAGCACAGCAAAGCTGCCAAACCACAGCGGCTGTCTCGGGCCCCCTCACCCATCCGGGCCCCCTCACCTGTAGGGCCCCATAGCAGCTGCGTGGTCTGCTACTATTGACGGTACGCCTCTGGCTGCCACCCCTGTGTTTCACAGTTGGGATAGAGTACATAGTCTTCCAAGCTTCTCCCTTTTTCCTCCAAACGTAGTGATGGTCATTATGCCCAAAAAGTTTAATATAAAGGGCCTGTTACACATAGCGATATCACTAGCAATATCGCTAAAGCATCACCGATTTTGTGACGCAGCAGCGATATTGTGACACTTACCTCCGACTGGCTCCCCCGCTGGGCATCGGTGATCGAGTGAGATGGGCCTGGTCCCTTTCTCATCGGCGGCTTCCTGCTGGCGCCGACAAGCAACGCGTGGACGCGGGCGGAGGACGTCATCATCGCCGAGTCTGACAGGTAAGCAACGACCGCTGCTGCGTCGCTGCTGAGATCTGCCTGTTTGGCAGCTCACTAGCGACCATTTAGCGATGCACCAGTGTTCCATACGAATGCTAAATGCAACGGGGCCTTTAGTTTCATCAGGCCATACGATATGTCTCCAAAGATCATAGAATCGTAGAGTTGGAAGGGACCTCCTGGGCCATCTGGTCCAACCCCCTGCTCAAAGCAGGATTCGCTAAATCATCCCAGTCAGATGTCTGTCCAGCCTCTGTTTGAAGACTTCCATTGAAGGAGAACTCACCACTTCTCGTGGCAGCCTGTTCCACTCATTG
The DNA here is from genome assembly GCF_039654945.1 of Dendrobates tinctorius. Lineage (NCBI taxonomy): Eukaryota > Metazoa > Chordata > Amphibia > Anura > Dendrobatidae > Dendrobates > Dendrobates tinctorius. The sequence goes on from NW_027361811.1 coordinate 16,817,478, forward strand.
ATCACTCTAACTGTCAAAAAGTTATTTCTAATATCTAATCTGTGTCTCCTCCCATTCAGTTTCATCCCATTGCTTCTAGTCTTTCCTTGTGCAATTGAGAATAAAGTTGATCCTTCTACAATGTGACAGCCCTTTAGATATTTGTAGACAGCTATTAAGTCTCTCAGTCTTCTCTTTTGCAAACTAAACATTCCCAAATCCTGCAACCTTTCCTCATAAGACAGGGTTTGCAGACCGGTCACCATTCTGGTCGCTCTTTTCTGAACTTGCTCCAGTTTGTTGATGTCTTTTTTAAAATGTGGTGCCCAAAACTGGACACAATATTCCAGATGAGGTCTGACCAGAGAGGAGTAGAGGGAAATAATGACTTCACGTGATCTAGACTGTATGCTTCTGTTAATACATCCTAGAATTGCATTTGCCTTTTTTGCTGCTGCATCACACTGTTGACTCATATTCAGTCTGTGATCTATTAGTATACCCAAGTCTTTTTCACATGTGCTGTCACTTAGCCCTATTCCTCCCATTCTATATATGCTTTTTTCATTTTTATTGCCCAGATGTAGTACTTTGCATTTCTCCCTGTTAAAAACCATTCTGTTAGTTGCTGCCCACTTCTCCAGTTTATTTATATCTTTTTGAATCCTCTCACTCTCTTCTCTAGTATTAGCTATCCCTCCTAGCTTTGTGTCATCAGCAAATTTAATCAGTTTACCCTCAATTCCTTCATCTAAATCGTTGATAAAGATGTTGAACAATACAGGGCCCAGGACAGAGCCCTGTGGTACCCCACTTGAGACATTCTTCCAACTGGATGTGCAGCCATTTACGACCACTCTTTGGGTCCGATCACTAAGCCAGTTATGAATCCACCTAACAGTTGCCTTGTCCATTCCATACTTAGTCATTTTTTCAATAAGGATTGTATGAGAGACTTTGTCAAATGCTTTGCTGAAGTCAAGATATACTATATCTACAGCATTTCCTTGATCCACCCAATCAGTGATACCGTCATAGAAGGAAATTAAGTTAGTCTGACATGACTTATTAGTTACAAACCCATGCTGACTCTGTTTAATCACTTCATTCTTATCCAGGTATTGACATACATGTTGTTTAATAATTTGTTCAAAGATCTTTCCTGGTATAGAAGTCAGACTCACCGGCCTATAGTTCCCTGGGTCCACCTTCTTCCCCTTTTTGAAGATAGGAACAACATTTGCTCTTCTCCAGTCTTCTGGCACTTCTCCTGTTCTCCAAGAATTTTCAAAGATTATGGAGAGGGGTTCAAAAATTTCTTCTGCTATCTCCTTCAGTACTCTGGGGTGTAATTCATCTGGACCTGGAGACTTGAATTCATTTAGGTTAGCTAAGTGTTTCCTCACTATCTTTCTGTTTATAGATATCCTGGATTCTTCTATTCCCTTAATAGGACAGTGAATAACAGTTGATGTTACATTTCCTTTCTGAGAGAAAACAGATGCAAAATAGGAATTTAAAAGTTCAGCCTTCTCAACATCCTGTCTTACCATTTCATCATTTTCATCCTGTAAAAATCCTATAGCATCTTTGACTTTTCTTTTACATTTGACATATCCCCAAAATCCTTTATTATTGTTTTTGACATCTCTTGCAAGCCTCAATTCATTTTCAGCTTTAGCTAATCTGATTTGTGCCCTGCAGGTTCTGCAGACAGCATTATATTCTTCTTTAGATATGCCTCCCTCTTTCCATTTTATAAACATTTTTTTCTTCCTTTTTAGCATGTGCTTAAGTTCTGTGTTCATCCATCCTGGTTTCCTTAAATGCTTCCTATTCTTCCCTCTTTTCGGAATTGTTAACAACTGTGCTTTGAGAATTTCATTTTTCAAGATTTCCCATCCCTCCTGGACATTTTTGTCTTTTAGGATATCCAGCCATTGGATCCCTCCAATTCTCTTTCTGAATCCCTTAAAATCTGCCTTTCTGAAATCTAACCTTGACATCTGAGTCTTCACAGGTCTTCCGCCTCTAGTTATCCAAAATTCTAAAATAGCATGGTCACTACCTCCTAGGGTCCCAGCCACTTTTACCTCCTCAACCATTTCCTCCCTGTTTATAAGGATTAGATCCAAGGTAGCAGTTCCCCTTGTTTTCTCCCCTACCTTTTGGAAGATAAAGTTGTCAGCAAGAGAGGATAAGAATTTCCTTGACCTGTTAGTTTTGCCTGAGAGAGATTCCCAACAAATGTCTGGATAGTTGAAATCTCCCATGACAACTATGTCATATTTTTTGGAGAACTTGGCCATTTGATGCATAAAGAGTTCATCCATATCTTCAGCTTGCACAGGCGGCCTGTAGTAAATGCCTACAATGGTGTCCTTTCCATTGTTCTGTCCTTGTATTCTTACCCAAACAGTTTCCACAGAACTCCCAGTCTCTGAAGCTTCAATCTCTGTGCAGATATACGTGTTTCTAACATACAATGCGACACCCCCTCCTCGTTTATCAAGTCTGTTTCTTGCAAATAAGTTGTATCCTTCTAGTCTTGTATTCCAATCATGTGTATTGTCCCACCAAGTTTCAGTGATTCCAATGACATCATATTTCTTTTCCTGTGTTAGTAGTTCCAATTCTCCTTGATTGTTGGCCATGCTTTGTGCATTAGTATAGAAGCATTTTAGTTTGTGATTGGTTTCTCTTTCTCCAATATTTTTATTAATTAGATTCTTTTGTCTTTGTTCTTCCTTTCCACTTCTAATAGCTGAGTTTAAGATTAAGGTCTTTGTTCCTGTGTGCATTTCCAAACATTAATCTGGCTTTTTATGTTTCTTTTGGAGTAATGGATCTTCCTGGCAGACTGGCCTTTCAGTACAATAGTCGTTTCACGGTGGATATTGACACAATCTTACCAGCTTCCGCCAATATCTTCACAAGGTCTTTTGATTTTGTCCTTGGATTGAGACGCACATGTCGGTCCAAAGCACGCTCATCTCTGGGACACAGAACCCGTCTCCTTCTTGAGTGGCATGATGGCTGGACATTCCCATCTTGTCTGTACTCGTGTATAATTTTTTGTACAGATGAACGAGGCATCTTCAGGTATCTTGAAATTGTACCCAAGGGTGAGCCAGAATTGTGCAAGTCCACAATTATCTTCCTGATATATTGGCTGATTTCTTTAGACTTTCCCATGATGCTACACAAAGAAGCAGTGTGTTTCAAGTGTGCATTAAAATACATCCACAGGTGTGTTTCTAATTATCTCAGATGTTGCCAAAAACCAATCAGAAGCTTCCAAACACATGAGATCATCATATTGGTAGTACAGAATTGTTTAAAGGCATAGTAATCTTAGTGTATATAAACTTTTGACTTTGCAGTAAGTAATAAAAATGCCTTAAAACATTCTCTCTCTCTCATTATTCTGGCACTTAGCAAATATTAATAATTATGGTATTGACCTAAAATGGTAAAGGTTTGTCCTGATTTCATGCCAGATATTAAGAAAAACATGCATATGCGTTGTTTTATATACTGTATGTAAACCTCTAGCTTCAACTGTGTATGTATGTACAGTATATATATATATATATATATATATATATATACTGCTCAAAGAAATAAAGGGAACACAAACAGCCTGTTGCAAATGGAATAGCGTTCCCTTTATTTTTTTGAGCAGTATATATATATAATATATATATATATATATATATATATATATATATATATATATACATGCCTGGACGAAGCATTTCAATGCACTTCGGGAACATGAGGGTTGCATTGACATTATTTCTTTACGTATAAATGTTTGGGTGAGTGGCATATCTCTGCTTTAGGTCTTACCCATCTATTTATTATTTTATTGTTTTCAATCTCATTTGCATGCATACCCCTATATGCCTCATTTCGCTACTTGTGATTTATATATTTTTGTCTCTATGTGTTGTGAGGTAGGAATCACTAAGCAGGTTGGGGTACACTCACTTGGCAGTGATATTTAAACAGCACCAGTTCTTTTATTTACACAAAGTCCATTTCGGGTCTATTTTACCACCATAAACCACGGTAGGCAATGTTAACCTCACATAACCAATACACAGTTCATTCTCTTTTGTAGATACATCTCAACTGTCCGCACAGGTCAATAACTGACCGTTAATGCACACAATTCTCCATCTCTGTGATACCTGCTTAACAGCTTTGCAAGCTTCACAGACTGGCTTTATATTGCTCCTGTCTCTAGTCCAGACCCTCATTAGCTCTCTGGACTTTCAGGGCTTCAGCCAGCTTGACTCACTCATAGCCTTTCTTCTTCACTTCATGTGGTGCAACCAGGAAACATATAGGACCTCTCTGACATCACAGCAACACACCCCCTTGGAGGTATGTGGTTAACCAGACCCCCATCACTTTCTGGTTAACCCTTAAATCCAGCCCTAATCAAATACAGTATACAGGTTTGTGGGACCACAAAACCGAGCAAACTGTCCTGGATTTTAGATCGCAGCAGACCTCTGTCTGTGCTTTACATACCTGTTTCTCACAATACAACTAGTTGGTAAATCACAGTATATTGAAACATATAGTCCTGTATTCACTATTTAATTAATATTAACCCCTTAAGCCCCAAGGGTGGTTTGCACGTTCATGACCGGGCCAATTTTTACAATTCTGACCACTGTCCCTTTATGAGGTAATATCTCTGGAACGCTTCCATGGATCCCGGTGATTCTGATACTGTTTTCTCGTGACATATTGTTCTTCATTTTAGTGGTAAAATTCCATTCAAATAACCTGCGTTTATTTGTGAAAAAAATGGAAATTTAGTGACAATTTTGAAAATTTCGCAATTTTCCAACTTTGAATTTTTATGCCCTTAAATCACAGAGATACGGCACACAAAAAACTTGATAAGTTACATTTCCCACATGTTTACTTTGCATCAGCACAATTTTGGAACCAAAATTTTTTTTGTTAGGAAGTTATAAGGGTTAAAAATTGACCAGCAATTTCTCATTTTTGCAAAACCATTTTATTTTTATGGACCACATTACATTTGAAGCCACTTTGAGGGGTCTATATGATAGAAAATACCCAAAAGTGACAACATTCTAAAAACTGCACCCCTTAAGGTGCTCAAAACCACATTCAAGAAGTTTATTAACCCTTTAGGTGCGACACAGGAATTTTTCGAATATTTAAGAAAAAAAATGAACATTTAACATTTTTTCACAAAAAAAATACTTCAGGTTCAATTTTTTTTATTTTACCAAGGGTAACAGGAGAAATTGGACTGCAAAATTTATTGTGCAATTTGTCCTGAGTACGCTGATACCTGATATGTGGGGGGGAACCACTGTTTCGGTGCATGGCTGAGCTCAGAAGCGAAGGAGCGCCATTTGACTTTTTCAATGCAAAATTGGCTGGAATTCAGATCGGACGCCATGTCACATTTGGAGAGCCCCTGATGTACCTAAACAGTGGAAACCCCCCACAAGTGACCCCATTTTGGAAACTAGACCCCCCAAGTAACTTATCTAGATATGTGGTGAGAACTTTGAACCCACAAGGGCTTCACAGAAGTTTATAACGTACAGCGGTACAATTAAAAAATCATATTTTTTCCACAAAAATGATCTTTTCATCCCCAATTTTTATTTTCCCAAGGGTAACAGGACCCTAAAAGTTATTGTGCAATTTGTCCTGAGTATACGGTGATACCCCACATGTGGGGATAAACCACTATTTGGGCGCATGGCAGAGCTCGGAAGAGAAGTAGCGCCATTTGACGTTTTTGGCTGGAATTGAGATCGGACACCATGTCGCGATTGGAAAACCCCTGATGTACCAAAATAGTGGAAACCCCCACAAATGACACCATTTTGGAAACTAGACCCCCCAAGGAATTATCTAGATGTGTGGTGAGCACTTTGACCCCTCTAGTGCTTCACAGAAGTTAACACCCGGGCGTGAAAATAAAAAAATCGTATTTTTTCCACAAACATGATCTTTTAGTCACCAATTTTTTTATTTTCCCCAGGGTACCAGGATAAATTGGACCCCAAAAGTTGTTGTCCAATTTGTCCTGAGTACGCTGATACCCCATATATGTGAGAAAACTACTGTATGGGCACATGTCGGGGCTCGGAAGGGAAGTAGTGACGTTTTGGAATGCAGACTTTGATGGAATGGTCTGCGGGTGTCATGTGCGTTTGGAGAGCCCCTGATGTACCTAAACTATTGAAACTCTCCACAAGTGACCCCATTTTAGAAACTAGACCCCCCACGGAACTTATCTAGATGTGTGGTGAGCACTTTGAACCCCCAAGTGCTTCACAGAAGTTTATAACGCCCGGGCGTGAAAATAAAAAAATCATTTTTTTCCACAAAAATGATATTTTTGCCCCCAATTTTTTATTTTCCTAAGGGTAACAGGAGAAATTGGACCTCAAAAGTTGTTTTGCAATTTGTCCTGAGTAGGCTGATACCCCTTATGTGGGGGTAAAACACTGTTTGGGCGCATGGCAGAGCTTGGAAGGGAAGGACCATCATTTGACTTTTTCAACTCAGAATTGGCTGGAATTGAGATCAGACGCCATGTTGCATTTGGAGAGCACCTGATGTGTCCAACAGTGGAAACTCCCAATTCTAGCTCCAACCCTAACCCCAACACACCCCTAACCCTAATCTCAGCCCTAACCCAAGCCCTAACCCTAGCCTAGCCCTAGCCCTGGCCCTAACCCTAACCCTAATGGGAAAATGGAAATAAATACATTTTCTTTTCATTTTATTATTTTTCCCTACCTAAAGGGGTGATAACGGGGGGTTTGATTTACTATTTATGGCGGTTTTTATGTTTGGCAGGTGTCACACGCTAAAAGACGCTTTTTATTGTAAAAATAGTTTTTGCATCACCACATATTGAGAGCTATAATTTTTCCGTATTTTAACCCACCGAGTCATGTGAGCTCTTATTTTTTGCGGGACTAGTTGACGTTTTTATTGGTACCATTTTTGGGCACGTGACTAGAGTTGAGCGAAACGGGTCGAAAAATTTCAAAAGTCGCCGACTTTTGGCAAAGTCGGGTTTCATGAAACGAAACCCGACCCTAGGATGAGGTCGGCCACGAGGTCGGCGACTTACACGCCAAAGTCGCGTTTCAAAAGTTTGTTTTGCGCTCTTTTTCAGCCAATCAGGATCCACGGACACTGTGGGCAACGTGATGACATAGGCACGGGTCACCACCATCTTTCAGAAGGGCATGCAAGTGATTGGCTTGCTTTGGTGGGCGTCACAGGGGGTATAAAAGGGCGTGCACGCCGACCGCCATCTTACTTCTGCCGATCTCAGTATAGGGAGAGGTTGCTGCTGATTCTGTAGGGAGAGCGTTAGGCAGGGAAGAAGACAAAAAAATGCTTCTGCTGCTAGCGATTTGGCCTGCACAACACACCAGTCACTGTGTGTGCAGTGCAAGGGGAGGCTATATTGTGGTGTATCAGTGGTGTTGGTTGTTGGGCTGCCTTTTAAGGCTTCCTGACAGGCTGGCATTGCTGTTTACCCACTGCTCTGCAAACTGCTTTTTTAAAAGCAATCCAATCTCCCTTATCCCCTAGTCACTTTTGTCACAGCTGTGCCATCGAGCCTGTCACATATCGCTCAGATATCAGTGGGCCTCACACAATCCAAAAGTGTCCAGTGTCCACAAGTGTCTGCAGAAATTCAAAATCTCCCTTATCCTCTAGTCACTTTGGTCACAGCTGTGCCATCGAGCCTGTCACACAGCGCTCAGATATTCATTGGGCCTCACACAATCCAAAAGTGTCCAGTGTCCACTAGTGTGAGAAGAAATTCAAAATCTCACTTATCCTCTAGTCACTTTGCTCACAGCAGTGCCATCGAGCCTGTCACATAGCGCTCAGATATTCATTGGGCCTCACACAATCCAAAAGTGTCCAGTGTCCACTAGTGTGAGAAGAAATTCAAAATCTCACTTATCCTCTAGTCACTTTGGTCACAGCAGTGCCATCGAGCCTCTCACATAGCGATCAAATATTCATTGGGCCTCACACAATCCAAAAGTGTCCAGTGTCCACTAGTGTGAGAAGAAATTCAAAATCTCCCCTGTCCTATAGACAGCTTGTACCTTGTTTTACATTACTATATAGTTTGTTGGATTTTGTCTACATTTTTACCAAAAATGAGGAAGGCTGGTGGAAGAGGCCGTGGAATTGGGCGGGGGTTGCCAGCTGGTAATGATGGTGTTGGTGGTGGATCTGATGGTAGTGGCAAGAGCAAAATAGGACCGAATGCAGGAGGTGTTGAGCCTGCGTCATCGTCTGGCTCCATAAGGCTTCGAAGGCTTAGTTTTCTAGGAGTTGGCAAACCGCTTTTAAAGCCAGAGCATCAGGAAAAAGTTTTGTCTTACATTGCTGACTCAGCCTCCAGCTCTATCGCCTCCTCTTCTTCAGTTGTAAAAAGTAAAAGCACTGAGTCGTCATTGGAGGCTCATGTTCATGAACCACACCTTTCCTTGTGTCCTTCACCCCAACCAAGATTGAAGGATGACGCAGGCCATACTACTGATTACTCCATGGAGCTGTTTTCACATACCATGCCTGGATTATCAAGTGAAATGGTGAATTACCCAGGCCAAGATGAATCTGACATGGAGTGCACTGATGCACAGCCGCTGATGGATGATTCTGCTGGTACATTCATTCAGAGCACTACATTGTCCTCGCAGTGTACAGTGCCAGATTCTGACCCTGATGAGACTCAGGTGCCCCTTCCCGCACACTATACCACCATACACGGTGACACAGAGGAAGGTGCACATGACATAGAAGAGGAGGTGATGGATGACCCAGTTGTTGACCCAGATTGGCATCCATTGGGGGAAGAGGGTGCTGCTTCCAATAGCTCAGATGAGGAGCATCCACAGCAGACATCGACATCGCAACAGCTGTTATCCGGCAGGCCCGGAGCACTCCAAAGACAGGTTCCAAAAATCAAAAGAGTTGCTGGACAGCTTGTCCAGAGGGTCAAAACATCACAGCGTGCTAGGCCGCAAAATGTCTGCCAAAGTAGGAAGAGTGCAGTGTGGCACTTTTTTTAACAAAATCCTCATGATCAGGCCAAGGTTATCTGTAAGAAGTGCGCAAAGACCTTTAGCCGAGGGAAAAATCTGAAAAATTTGAATACCAGTTGCATGCTTAGACATTTAACCAGCATGCACTTGCAAGCGTGGACACAACACCAAACCTCAAGTGCCACATGTGCAACTGATCACAACGAAGGTAGTCAGCAACGCTACATTGTTTCCCCCACTGTAAGCCCACCGGTTAGCACAGCAGCAAATGTTGAGGTGTCGTTGCAAGGCCACAGCAGTCAGGGAATCCCACTGTTATATCAACGAAAGACTGATTCTAGGCCATCAGAAAGAACACCAACTCCATCACCATCATCAACCCTCTCTCAGTCCGCCCTGTCCACCGCTACTTCCACCATATGCAGCTCTCAAGTCCAGCTCACCCTCCCAGACACTATGAGTAGGTCAAGAAAGTACTCAGTCTCTCATCTGCGTACACTGGGTTTGAACGCCCACATTGCCAAACTAATCTCGTTTGAGATGATGCCCTTTCGGTTGGTGGAAAGCGCAGCTTTCCGCGAACTCATGACCTATGCAGTACCACGCTATGACCTACCCAGTCGCCACTTCTTCTCTCACAAAGCCATCCCAGCCCTCCACCATCATGTGAAAGACCGCATTGTCCATGCACTCAAGCAGTCAGTGAGCGGAAAGGTGCACCTCACAACTGATGCATGGTCCAGTCGCCATGGCCAGGGCCGTTACGTGTCCATCACAGCGCACTGGGTTAATGTGGTGGATGCAGGGTCCACAGGGGACAGCGGTGGTGGGACAGTGCTGCCTAGCCCACGGTATAGTAAACAGTTGGCTGTAGGCGTTCGACCCTCATCCTCCTCCTTCAGAAGCGAAAGCTCGTCCACAGAGCGCAGTCGTACGAGCACTCCATCTGTAGCTGCCACTGTTGCACACGAGGTGTCCCCCTATCGAGCAGCTAGTGGAAAGCGTCAGCAGGCTGTGTTGCAGATGATGTGTTTGGGCGACAGACACACCGCCGAGGTGCTGGCCGAGTACTTGAAGCGACAAACTGAGTCATGGCTGGGCAGTGTACATCTTGAGGCAGGCAAGGTAGTTAGTGATAACGGCCGTAATTTTGTGTCAGCCATAGCCCTTTCAAAACTCAGACACATACCTTGCTTGGCTCACACCTTGAACCTGGTGTTGCAGTGCTTCCTCAAAAATTATCCGGAGTTAACAGCCCTGCTCCAGAAGGTGCGAAGACTGTGCGCGCACATCCGCCGGTCACCTGTACACTCCGTTCGTATGCAGAAGCTGCAGCGATTGCTCCACCTTCCCAACCACCGCCTCATTATCGACATTGCAACAAGGTGGAACTCCACCCTGCACATGGTGGAGCGGCTGTGCGAGCAGAGGCAGGCCATAATGCATTTGTGGGAGGATACACGGCCAGGCACTTTGAGAGCAGACATGGAGTTGACCGGTGTGCAGTGGTCGAAGCTGAAAGACCTCTGTAAAGTCCTTTAGTGTTTTGAGGAATGCACACGGCTGGTAAGTGCAGACGACGCCATCCTAAGCATGAGCATCCCACTTATGCGTCTGCTCATGCAAACTTTGACGCACCTTAAGGAGCAGGCTTCTGCAGCCAATGTTGATGAGGAGGAAGAGGAGGAGGGAATCCTTGATGACATTCAGCCATTGTCTGCTCAGGGACCTCTCCTGGACGAGGTGGAGGAAGAAGAGGAGGAGGAGGATGATGGGGATGATTACTTAGGGGAGGAGGATGCATCTCGTGGAGCAAGTGAAAATGTTGGCATGGCAAGGTCTGGTACAGGGTTTGTGCGTGACTGGAGGGATGTGGATTTGCCAGAAAGTGCTCCTCCAACCAGCACTTGCATTGCATCATTGACACCGGGAACATTGGCCGACATGTCAGATTATGCCTTGCAGATCCTAAAAAGGGACCCCCGCATTGCCAAAATGATGAACGATGACGACTACTGGTTGGCCAGCATCCTGGATCCACGCTATAAAGGCAAATTACAAAACATCATGCCACAGGAGAACCTTGACCTAATATTGGCTAATAAACAAGCAACTCTGGTAAATCGGTTGCTTGAGGCATTCCCAGCACACAGCAGCGGTGATGGTTCTCACACGAGCCGTACGGGCCGGGGTCAGCTTGGCAGAGGTGTTCGTGGTGCACACAGCAGAAGTGTCGTTGGAGACAGGGGTTTCATGACAATGTTGTGGACTGATTTTTCAAGTACCGCTCACACAACTGGTAATACTGCATCGATGGAAAGTGACAGGAGACAGCAGTTGTCAACTATGGTTACAAACTACTTTTCCTCCCATATCGATGTTCTCCCACACAGGTCATTCCCCTTTGACTATTGGGCCGCTAAACTGGACACCTGGCCTGAATTGGCACAATATGCCTTACAGGAGCTCGCTTGCCCAGCTGCAAGTGTGCTATCGGAAAGAGTCTTCAGTGCAGCTGGATCAATCCTGACAGAAAAAAGGACCCGTCTGTCAACCCAAAATGTGGATGATCTAACCTTCATTAAAATGAACCACGCATGGGTTTCCAAGGATTTTGTCCCACCTTCCCCTGATGACACATAGGGTGACAGAAAAATGGCTTGCTTTGGTCCACCTCTTCCTGGGACTTGACCTATTTCACCTTTTGCATCAGCTGAATGTCCAACATCAACATATGCCACTTTCTAAAACTCCATAACTGTGCTGCCTCCCCCCCCATGGCCGGGGTCACCACCTAGCTCACGACACCGTGCGAGTGTCGTTGCCCTGGACAGGTGGGTAGGCCGACTCTTGGGCGCGGGCACTGGCACAGGGTCCCTCATAGTGCAATCAAGTGTCTCTGACGGTGGTGGTGCACACCCACCGTCAGACACACCGCCGTACTATGAGGGGCCCAGTGCCAGTACCGACGCCCACGAGTGGGCCCCCCTTGCTTGGGCAGGGCCCCAGCATTTGCAATCTTTACCTCTCCCTGCTCCTCCGCTGTGTAGTCTGGGCCGTCAAATCCATACTGGGCCTGACACCGTTTGAGCCTGCCTCCTGATGTATAGACATATATTTTGAATGTGTACGCTATCCATACATGTTATCTGGGGATACGGAACCCTTTCTCACCTTTGTGCAGTCACGTGCAATCCATACTGGGCCTAACACCGTCTGAGCCTGCCTCCTGATGTATAGACATATATTTTGAATGTGTACGCTATCCATACATGTTATCTGGGGATACGGAACCCTTTCTCACCTTTGTGCAATCACGTGCAATCCATACTGGGCCTGACACCGTCTGAGCCTGCCTCCTGATGTATAGACATATATTTTGAATGTGTACGCTATCCATACATGTTATCTGGGGATACGGAACCCTTTCTCACCTTTGTGCAATCATGTGTAATCCATACTGGGCCTGAGAACAGATGGCGAGCTGTTAAGCAAGCTACAGCACCTGTGGTTTGCACACGTAAGTTTTTCATTTTTTCAGGAATGACGGTTAGGCCTAATTCCGGAACTGCGGTTGACCTGCACTTACTGGGAAATCATCGTTCGCGGGTAATAATTGTAATCACAGATCCCCATCACTAACGTTGTTCAGCGGGTTATCTGCACCTGTAAGCGACAAACGCTGGCCTTTTCAGTGTAGCGCACATGCAGCCACGGACATGTAAGGGCATGACACACCAGTTATTGGCCAATCTCATGTGCCAGAGCCTCACGTGTCCCTCTAGTAAGCCAGACTCAGACCGCGGGGCATGACGGAGTCTCGTTCGTTAACGCAATTAAGCTTGCAATGTGTGCATCTGTTCTGTAGCTTGCATGGTTGAGATTTCCCAGGTGGAGTCGAATTAAACCATAGGCTCCACTCCTGGTGGTGCCCTTCTGGACATTCCTTTAAGGTTCAGCTTTGCAACCATACTGCCCACGTAAAACAAACACTTTGCCTTCATGAACGCTGTTTGGAGGGTCATGACTCATGGGAATAACGCCGCCCAATCAGTTAACCTGCTAGAGAGATCCTTCGTTGCTCCCAAGCATGACATAACACTCCCTAGGAGGAAGGTAATGCCACTGTGGCGACCGTACTCCTGGGGGCGACACAAGTGCACTGATGCCCAGCCACTGCTCGATGAATCTGCTGGTACATTGACCCAGACCACTACATTCCCCTCGCACGCTACACGGCCTGAATCTGACCCTGATGAAACTCAGGTTACCCTTCCCATATACAGTTCCATCTTACACGGTGACAAAGAGGAAGCTGCAGATGAAAGTGCAAGTTCGGCCCACCCGCCATCAGACACACCACCGTACTATCAGGGGCCCTGTGCCAGTGCCGTCGCCAACGAGTGGGCCCCCCTGCTTGCTCAGGATCACAGCACTTGCAAGGTTGAAATACTGTGCAGTGAGATGGAAGATGGGAACGACGAGGAGTCCAGACTAGTACAGGGATTCCCTAGCGAGGAGACTTATTTGATTGTTTTCAATGTTGGGACTGCAATTTTTGGGGAGCACTATACTCTGGAGAATGATAGATGGGGCCCACCATACACTGGAACATTCCAAAGGTGGACATCAGACACTGGAGCAGCATTTACAGGGCCCATTATACACTAGAGCATTAGAAATGGGGCCCATTATGTTTGGAGCATTATTTGGGCCCATAAGACAGTGGAGCTTCATCCATGGGGACCAACATATACTGTAGCATTATGTGGGGCTCATCATATACTGTTTCAAACATTATATGGGACCAGTGATTCTGTATGGAGAAATAGATGGGCCTTGTCATGAGATGTAAAAAGTGAAGTATTTTTCATTGTACTATACCGCTATTTCTCTGCCGTATCAGAGCATGATGAGTTGTGGTATGTGTTAAAGGGGCGCTCTTTCGCCCAGGGCACATGAAAACCTGGAGCCAGCCCTCCTCCCCCACAACTTTAGCCAAATAACCCCCATTTTTCAGTGCGTAACTTGTATTATGAAGTTAATTAAGGTTGACAAGCTTAAGTAAGAAGAATTGATGCTTTTGGCATTCAAATGGGCACTGTTGGTGTGTTTCCTGTCCTCCTCTCACTGCCGACTTTTATTCCCCATTGACTTACATTGGGTTTCGTGTTTCGGGACGACCCCGACTTTTCCCTATAATCGGACGATCTTGCTCGACCCGACTTTTGGAAAAGTCGGGTTTCACGAAACGAAACGCGACCCTATAAAACCAAAAGTCGCTCAACTCTACACGTGACTTTTTTGATCGCTTTTTATTCCGATTTTTGGGACGCAGAATGAACAAAAACCAGCGTTTCATGAATTTCTTTTGGGGGGGTGCATTTACACCATTACGTGTGCGATAAAATTGATAAAGTGGTTTTATTCTTCGGGTCAGTATGGTTACAGCGATATCTCATTTAGGTCGTTTTTTATGTTTTGTCGGTTTTATGCAATGAAAACTATTTTATATAAAAAATAATTATTTTTGCATCACTTTATTCTGCGAGCTATAACTTTTTTATTTTTTTGCTGATGATGCTGTATGACAGCTCATTTTTTGCGGGACAAGATGACGTTTTCAGTGGTACCATGGATATTTATATGCGCCTTTTTGATCGTGCGTTATTGCACTTTTTGTTTGGCGGTATGATAATAAATCATTATTTTTTGCTTCGTTTTTTATTTTTACTTTTTAAGGAGTTCGCTAAACAGGTTAACTAATGGGACAGTTTTATAGGGCAGGTCGTTACGGACGCGGAGACACCAAATATGTGTACTTTTATTGTTTTTTTTATTTCCAAAATATCAATTTATTGGGGGAATATTTTTTTTTTCTAATTTATTTGGCGATTTTTTTTTTATTATTTTAACACTTTTTTTTTTTTTTAACTTTATTACATTGTCCCAGGTGGGACATCACTGTCCTGTGACAGATCGCTGATCTGTCACATCACAGATCACTGTGACAGATGAGCGATCTGTCACAGGCAGTGCAGCAGGCTTCCTCGTGCCTGCGCTTTGCAGGCACTGAGGAAGCCGGCTCCCTGCAGGCCCCCGAAGGTCCCCGTCGCCATCTTGGATTCGGGGGCCTGCAGGGAAGGAGCCCCCGGCAGCAGCGCTGCACATTGCGCTGCCATGGGGGGCTCAGGGAAGCACGGATGGAGCCCCCTCCCTGCCGATGCTTCCCTTTAACCCCCGGTACACCGCGATCGTGTTTGATCGCGGTGTGCAAGGGGTTAACGTGTCGGGGGCGGTCCGTGACCGCCCCTGACACATTGTGCCGGGTGTCAGCTGTGATAATCAGCTGACACCCGGCCGTGATCAGCGGCGCTAACCACATGGGCGCTGCTGATCGCTATGACGTACTATCCCATCCCTGGGAATTAAGTCCCAGGGCACATGGACGGGATAATACGTCATATGGGATTAAGGAGTTAATGCTGCCTCCCTGGGTATGCATAGGTTAATGACAATTTTACTGGGATTATTTACTAATTTGACTATTGTCTGATATGTGTACCCCTTTGTTCCTTTTATTCTTTATTTGGAACATGTATTTAAACCGGCAGTCGCCGTGTACAACATTTTATTACTTGCTTGCTGTGTTTTCAGGCTATTGTTTCTCAACATATTGTTTAGGTGCTGGCTAAAGTTTAACTTTCATACTATGTGGTCCAGGTTCACTCACCAATTGCCTAATTTGTTTTTTTTGTCTGTTTTTAACTAGGTATTATTATACTTTGTTTTCACAGTATTTGAATAAAATTAAGCAATTTTATCTTGGCCTTCTTTTTTATTGCTTTATTTTGCTTTATTTCTGGTGTATATAAATATATACAGTACAGACCAAAAGTTTGGACACACCTCAGTCAAAGAGTTTTCTTTATTTTCATGACTATGAAAATTGTAGATTCACTCTGAAGGCATCAAACTATGAATTAACACATGTGGAATTATATAATTAACAAAAAAGTGTGAAACAACTGAAAATATGTCTTATATTCTAGGTTCTTCAAAGTAGCCACCTTTTGCTTTGATTACTGCTTTGCACACTCTTGGCATTCTCTTGATGAGCTTCAAGAGGTAGTCACCGAAAATGGTTTTCACTTCACAGGTGTGCCCTGTCAGGTTTAATAAGTTGGATTTCTTGCCTTATAAATGGGGTTGGAACCATCAGTTGTGCAGAAGTCTGGTGGGTACACAGTTGATAGTCCTACTGAATAGACTGTTAGAATTTGTATTATGGCAAGAAAAAAGCAGCTAAGTAAGGCTGGGTTCACATTGTGTTAGAGGGCAATGCGCTGACGGATCCGTTACATAGCGGGACTCACGGATGTACTAACGCAATTTGAACCTCACCTAAAGAAAAACGAGTGGCCATCAAAGAACACAAGGAATGGACATTAGACCAGTGGAAATCTGTGCTTTGGTCTGATGAGTCCAAATTTGAGATCTTTGGTTCCAACCACCGTGTCTTTGTGCGACGCAGAAAAGGTGAACGGATGGACTCTACATGCCTGGTTCCCACCGTGAAGCATGGAGGAGGAGGTGAGATGGTGTGGGGGAGCTTTGCTGGTGACACTGTTGGGGATTTATTCAAAATTGAAGGCATACTTAACCAGCATGGCTACCATAGCATCTTGCAGTGGCATGCTATTCCATCCGGTTTGCGTTTAGTTGGACCATCATTTATTTTTCAACAGGACAATGACCCCAAACACACCTCCAGGCTGTGTAAGGGCTATTTGACCAAGAAGGAGAGTGATGGGGTGCTATGCCAGATGACCTGGCCTCCACAGTCACCAGACCAGAACCCAATTGAGATGATTTGGGGTGAGCTTGACCGCATAGTGAAGGCAAAAGGCCAACAAGTGTTAAGCATCTCTGGGAACTCCTTCCAGACTGTTGGAAGACCATTTCCGGTGACTACCTCTTGAAGCTCATCAAGAGAATGCCAAGAGTGTGCAATGCAGTAATCAAAGCAAAGGGTGGCTACTTTGAAGAACCTAGAATATAAGACATATTTTCAGTTGTTTCACAATTTTTTGTTAATTATATAATTCCACATGTGTTAATTCATAGTTTTGATGCCTTCAGAGTGAATCTACAATTTTCATAGTCATGAAATAAAAGAAAACTCTTTGAATGAGAAGGTGTGTCCAAACTTTTGGTCTGTACTGTATATATACTGGTCAAAAAAATAAAGGGAACACTATTCCAGGCTGTTTATGTTCCCTTTATTTTTTTGAGCAGTATATACTGTATATAGAAGCAAGTTACTTAAAAGAATATAAAGTTCAAAAAACATTGCAGAAAAAAGGGAGCCTTAGGCTGGTTTCACACTTGCGTTTTTTTTCGCGGGATTTTAGCGCTAAAAAACGCATGCGTTTTTTTTCCCTATACTTTGCATGGGATGCGCTTATGTGCGCATACACGCGTTTGTATGCGTTTTTGCGCGCATGCGTTTTTTTGCGGTATGCGCTCGGGCGCACAAAATGCATCCTGTTGCATTTTTTGGGCGTCCGACTTGCCTCCAAAAAACGCATGGGCGCGCAATGCGTTTTTTTACAGCAAGACACCCATTATAAGTCTATGGGTGCGCATATGTGCGCATTGGCATGCTTATGTATGCGTTTTTTTGCACATGCGTTTTTTTTTGTTAACCATGGAATTTAGGGGTTTGGGTTAGAGTTAGGGTTAGTTAAGGGGGTTTAGGGTCAGGGTTAGGGTTTGGGTTAGGGTTAGGGTCAGGGTTAGGGTTAGTTAGGGTTTAGGGTTTGGGTTAGGGTTAAGTATGGTTTGGTTAAGGGTTAGGGTCAGGGTTAGGGTTAGGGTCAGGGTTAGGGTTAGGGTTAGGGTCAGGGTTAGGGTTAGGGTTAGGGTCAGGGTTAGGGTCAGGGTTAGGGTTAGGGTCAGGGTTAGGGTTAGGGTTAGGGTCAGGGTTAGGGTCAGGGTTAGGGTTAGGGTCAGGGTCAGGGTTAGGGTTAGGGTCAGGGTTAGGGTTAGGGTTAGGGTCAGGGTTAGGGTTAGGGTTAGGGTCAGGGTTAGGGTTAGGGTTAGTAAAGTCATGGTTTGGGTTAGTGTGAGGGGCCACCTAATGTTTGGAAAAAACACAAACGCGGTAAAAACGCACTAAAAACGCATACAAACGCATAAAAACGCTGCGTTTTTTTCATGCATGCTCATAAAAATGCTTGAAAAAAACGCAGCAGTTGTATGCTTTTGTATGCGTTTTTTCAATGCGTTTTTTTGCGGGAAAAACGCGCTGCAAAAAAAAGCAAGTGTGAAATTAGCCTAAGTTATCAACACCAGGTTACAGTACCAGAGCACAATAGGATTCAACAGACCTCACATGAAAAAGGTGGGGGGGGCAGCACAGGTCCAAAATACTAATTAATACTGATGAAACAAACACTTGCAAACCTATCATTCATAAAGCCCCCTTAGTATTATATTATTGCTTAATATTATAAATCCACACATATAAGGCTTGTATTGGGCACCAGTCACACTGGTATATGTAGTGCACAGTGTCTGGCTTACAGTCCATTAGTGACACCCATACTATTAGATCAGGCAGGCCGCACAGCGCTATAGGACTGAAGGGTGACTGGCGCCCTGTGCAAGCCTCATCTGTGTGCATTTATGATATTGGGCAACCACCCCCTCCATGGATAGTAGGTGTGCGAGTGTTTATTTCACCTGTATTTGCACCTGTGCTGCCTCTGCCTTTATGACTGGGGTCTTCAGCATCCTGTAGTGCTTTGGTACAATGACCTAGTTGATCACGAAAACTATCAAGTTCTTTATTCTCTCTTTAGAGCACAGAAGGTTGAAGAGAGCAGTAGGCAAACACTAGAAAACTATGTCATGACCTCTTTATTCCTGACACTGGCGAACCTGATGATAAGAGTATATTTTCTGACTTTAGTTACCAATAGTTGAAAAGTCACACAACCTATATAGACATTAGTGCCTGGATTAAAGGAGACTCAGGAAATTGGATCTATTACATAGCCACTATATGAATAAACTCAACCTGTGACCTAGAATAGACCGGCACACTCTCGCGCACAGTGTTTATTGCTTTAAATATACTTGATGTATCTCCAATGTAACCTGGCGCAATTTATTAAGCTATTAACTAATAATTCTATTATGTAAATGTCAATGAATTTTGCAATAAATAAAGTGTCATTAGAAGAAGAAAATATGTAGGGATTGAAGATTTCTTTCCTACTGTTCCAATGAATTTGAAACACATTAAAGGTTTTCTATGCCTACAGTACATGTACAATGGGTTCTTAGAATTGAACAGTAGGGTGAAAACTGAAGGGAGCATGTAATTGCTTTTGTAATATTCGTATCAGTTTTCCTATCTAGAAATATTTCTTTTTCTTATAACATATTTTAGATTAGCTTAATCCTCCATGCAACAGGAAAGATGCTTAATAACATCTGGAAGGTAAGCTGTGGCAGTCTGAGCTTGTGATGGGCATGGCTATGTATGAATGCAAAGAAAAGAATAAAACTGTTAGAATTATAAAGAATATTTGTGATGTACAATATTTAAGATTTACTACAACATTCTGTCAAATAAAGGTAGTGAATAAACTCCTCGCCCTTTGTAAGTGAATTTATAAGCATTGAGCTTTACAATATGTTAGTAAGGCTGGTTTCACATTTGCGTTTTTTAGTGCTGGAAAAAAACGCACACCTGCGCATGCGTTTTTTCCCCTATATTTAACATGGGTGCGCATACCTGCGCACTGGTCAGCGCATGTATGCGATTTTCATGCGCTGCGTTTTTTTGGGGTGTGCGATTGGATTTTCCAGACGCAGCATGTTGCATTTTTTGGCCCTGCAAAAAAGCGCATGCGCACATATGCGCACGTTTTGCGCTAAAAATGGCCATTATAGCCTATGGATGCGCATATGTGCGCACTGGCATGCTCATGTATGCGTTTTTTTGCATATGCGTTTTTTTTTTTAAACCATGGAATTTAGGGGTTTGGGTTAGAGTTAGAGTTAGTTAAGGGGGTTTAGGGTTAGGGTTATGGTCAGGGTCAGGGTTAGGGTTAGGGTTAGGGTCAGGGTTAGGGTTAAGTATGGTTTTGTTAAGGATTAGGGTCATGGTTAGGGTCAGGATTAGGGTTAAGTATGGTTTTGTTAAGGGTTAGGGTCAGGGTTAGGGTTAGGGTTAGGGTTAGGGTTAGGGTTAGGGTTAGGGTCAGGGTTAGGGTCAGGATTAGGGTTAAGTATGGTTTTGTTAAGGATTAGGGTCAGGGTTAGGGTCAGGATTAGGGTTAAGTATGGTTTTGTTAAGGGTTAGGGTTAGGGTTAGGGTCAGGGTTAGGGTTAGGGTTAGGGTCAGGGTTAGGGTCAGGATTAGGGTTAAGTATGGTTTTGTTAAGGATTAGGGTCAGGGTTAGGGTCAGGATTAGGGTTAAGTATGGTTTTGTTAAGGGTTAGGGTCAGGGTTAGGGTTAGGGTTAGGGTCAGGGTTAGGGTTAGGGTTAGGGTTAGGGTCAGGGTTAGGGTTAAGTATGGTTTTGTTAAGGGTTAGGGTCAGGGTTAGGGTTAGGGTTAGGGTCAGGGTTAGGGTTAGGGTTAGGGTCAGGGTTAGGGTTAGGGTTAGGGTCAGGGTTAGGGTTAGGGTTAGGGTCAGGGTTAGGGTTAGGGTCAGGGTTAGGGTTAGGGTTAGGGTTAGTTAGGGTTTAGGGTTTGGGTTAGGGTTAAGTATGATTTGGTTAAGGGTTAGGGTCAGGGTTAGGGTTAGGGTCAGGGTTAGGGTTAGGGTTAGGGTCAGGGTTAGGGTTAGTAAAGTCATGGTTTGGGTTAGTGTGAGGGGCCACCTAAAAATGTTGGAAAAAAACGCAAACGCGGTAAAAACGCGCTAAAAACGCATACAAACGCATAAAAACGCTGCGTTTTTTTCATGCATGCTCATAAAAATGCTTGAAAAAAACGCAGCAGTTGTATGCTTATGTATGCGTTTTTTCAATGCGTTTTTTTGCGGGAAAAACGCGCTGCAAAAAAAAGCAAGTGTGAAACTAGCCTAAGCCTGGCAATGCAGTTTTGTACATACAGTGGGGAAAAAAAGTATTTAGTCAGTCAGCAATAGTGCAAGTTCCACCACTTAAAAAGATGAGAGGCGTCTGTAATTTACATCATAGGTAGACCTCAACTATGGGAGACAAACTGAGAAAAAAAAATCCAGAAAATCACATTGTCTGTTTTTTTTTCATTTAATTTGCATATTATGGTGGAAAATAAGTATTTGGTCAGAAACAAGCAATCAAGATTTCTGGATCTCACAGACCTGTAACTTCTTCTTTAAGAGTCTCCTCTTTCCTCCACTCATTACCTGTAGTAATGGCACCTGTTTAAACTTGTTATCAGTATAAAAAGACACCTGTGCACACCCTCAAACAGTCTGACTCCAAACTCCACTATGGTGAAGACCAAAGAGCTGTCAAAGGACACCAGAAACAAAATTGTAGCCCTGCACCAGGCTGGGGAGACTGAATCTGCAATAGCCAACCAGCTTGGAGTGAAGAAATCAACTGTGGGAGCAATAATTAGAAAATGGAAGACATACAAGACCACTGATAATCTCCCTCGATCTGGTGCTCCACGCAAAATCCCACCCCGTGGGGTCAGAATGATCACAAGAACGGTGAGCAAAAATCCCAGAACCACGCGGGGGGACCTAGTGAATGAACTGCAGAGAGCTGGGACCAATCTAACAAGGCCTACCATAAGTAACACACTACGCCACCATGGACTCAGATCCTGCAGTGCCAGACGTGTCCCACTGCTTAAGCCTGTACATGTCCGGGCCCGTCTGAAGTTTGCTAGAGAGCATTTGGATGATCCAGTGGAGTTTTGGGAGAATGTCCTATGGTCTGATGAAACCAAACTGGAACTGTTTGGTAGAAACACAACTTGTCGTGTTTGGAGGAAAAAGAATACTGAGTTGCATCCATCAAACACCATACCTACTGTAAAGCATGGTGGTGGAAACATCATGCTTTGGGGCTGTTTCTCTGCAAAGGGGCCAGGACGACTGATCCGGGTACATGAAAGAATGAATGGGGCCATGTATGGTGAGATTTTGAGTGCAAACCTCCTTCCATCAGCAAGGGCATTGAAGATGAAACGTGGCTGGGTCTTTCAACATGACAATGATCTAAAGCACACCGCCAGGGCAACGAAGGAGTGGCTTCGTAAGAAGCATTTCAAGGTCCTGGAGTGGCCTAGCCAGTCTCCAGATCTCAACCCTATAGAAAACCTTTGGAGGGAGTTGAAAGTCTGTGTTGCCAAGCGAAAAGCCAAAAACATCACTGCTCTAGAGGAGATCTGCATGGAGGAATGGGCCAACATACCAACAACAGTGTGTGGCAACCTTGTGAAGACTTACAGAAAACGTTTGACCTCTGTCATTGCCAACAAAGGATATATCACAAAGTATTGAGATGAAATTTTGTTTCTGACCAAATACTTATTTTCCACCATAATATGCAAATAAAATGAAAAAAAAAACAGACTGCAGATTCAGTCTCCCCAGCCTGGTGCAGGGCTACAATTTTGTTTCTGGTGTCCTTTGACAGCTCTTTGGTCTTCACCATATTGGAGTTTGGAGTCAGACTGTTTGAGGGTGTGCACAGGTGTCTTTTTATACTGATAACAAGTTTAAACAGGTGCCATTACTACAGGTAATGAGTGGAGGAAAGAGGAGACTCTTAAAGAAGAAGTTACAGGTCTGTGAGATCCAGAAATCTTGATTGCTTGTTTCTGACCAAATACTTATTTTCCACCATAATATGCAAATTAAATGAAAAAAAAACAGACAATGTGATTTTCTGGATTTTTTTTTCTCAGTTTGTCTCCCATAGTTGAGGTCTACCTATGATGTAAATTACAGACGCCTCTCATCTTTTTAAGTGGTGGAACTTGCACTATTGCTGACTGACTAAATACTTTTTTTCCCCACTGTAAGTCAGTTTCCTTTCATTTTAGCAATTTTTTAGTGCCTTTATTTAGTGGACTTACTGTAAATTTGGACTATACTTTGCCTATAGCGTTCTCCAGATAAGTCTTATACGCTCCATAAAATAGCATTCCTGGTGCATTGTCAATGAAAATGTTTCTTTAGAGAAGTGCGATGCCCACCAGGGCCATGGGATATCCAATTTGGGTCAGAGAGTTCTTCCGGGGGTTGTCACAGCAGCAGAGACCTGGTCCGTGGCCCTGGGCGTGCAATAAAATGCTGAGGGGGAAAGTTTATAGGGAATTTAACGTGACGCCACCTGTGGTGTTCGGCAATGGACAGCCGACGCTGCTTAAGGAGTCCACTGGGGCCAATGGTGATGCAGCTGAGATGGTTCTGCTCCCCACAGGTGGAGCGGAGCCCCAGGGCTACCAGTATTGTTTTTATAAGGGATCGTGGACATTGGGCTGCAGAACTGAGGGAGTGAGGAATGACTCAAGACTCAAGGGTTGTGGTTTCCTTCACCTTTACTTGATGGTTCAAGGTGCAGACTGGAGCACTGATAACAGATGGTAATGGAGATCCGGGCAGCCTGGGAGCAACTTAGTGTTCACTAAGCCAGATGGGTTTGGAAGCCTTCCTATTGTGCTGTCCTCTGAGGCCCTTGCTACCTTAAGCTATACTCGAGCCTCTGTTCCTTCCTGTACTTAAGTCCTTGCCAGTATGGCAGGCAGCTTGAGCCTGCTACAGGTGTTGCTCCTTTGTGGCAGCTCCGGGCTCTGGGGTGCTGCTGTGCCGACGGGTGTTTGATGGGGCCAGGAGACCTTCAGTCCCCTGCCCTCCGTATTTAGCTGCTGGGACTTCTGTACCCACACAACCATGGACTCCGGCGTCCGGATTCTAGCGCTCAGCTCTGGGGTGTGCTTGGTTACAGCCCCACTCCCCAGGTTCTCCTCGACTTCCCTCTTCTCCCTCACTCTCTTTCTCAGACTCCTCAACCGGCTTCCAGGCCAGAACTTATAGGGACGCTTCCCTGAAACTAGGTGTTGGAGCTCCCCCTTCTGGTCTGGAGTCAGGAAAAGTGTTGGAAACTGGTGTTACCTGGTAAGGTGACCCCTCCTTGCTTCCAAGCATGTCATCACCCCCCCATAAGGGAGAAAATGCCACTGTGGCAACTGGACCCCTGGGGTGCCACAGAAGCACCCAAATATTATTATATAGCATTTTTATACATGAATGTATGTGTCTGTAATGTAGTGTGAATGTATTAATATGGCCCCCTACCGCTGCTCTGTCCAATGCCAAGCGCCATTCTTCTTCTCTTCTTTGTGACATCATCACAATGCCAACAATCCTGTTCACTCTGTGCTCTATACATGAGCCGAAAGTCTCTTTTACAATGTAAGTCTGAAATGTTTCCATGCAGTCCAAGATCAGGAGGCATGACCAGCCCCTGCCAAGCTACTACAGTCATTCTATCTGAGCTCTGCCCATCCTCCCCTTCCTTTGTCCACTTGGAATTCATGCTTCTTATTTCACAGCTTCTTTATTACAGTCCTAGCTCCCTGCATGCTCCTGGACAATTTATAAAGACGCTGCAAAAACAGACTGAGATCCACTGCTGTACAAGCCATAACAGGGCATAATATGTACTGTCATGTGTCAGGCAGGGAGGAGCGGCAGGATACTAATCCACAAATCAGTACATAATTCACAGGGATGGCTTATTCTGCACTGCACATGCACTGATATGTGTTGATCAGCGCCATCAGTGCATGTGCACTGCAGAATAAGCCATCCCTGTGAATTATGTACTGATGTGTGTATTAGCACTTTGGCTCTACTCCCTGCCTGACACAAGACAGCACACATTATGCACTGTCATAGCTTGGTCTGCAGTTGATTGCAGCCTGTATTTGCATCTTCTTTAAATAAGCACACCTATCAAAGATTTTACCCTATTAATATATTGCCCTCACCAAATTACATAGCACTGTGTACTTACAATTGCTCATTTTCCCCTTCTACCTAGCTAATTCTTCTCTTTTCCATTACGTCTATGAAATCACATGATTTAAAACTGATTAGCTGAATCTTTCGAAGAGCTATGTAGAAACCAAGGTCAGTTTTCCCTGCATGAGTCATAAATCACTGCAAAAGTCCCTGGCAGGGGGGAGGATGGAGCACCTAAGCCAGGAGTTGAAGAGGGGAATGATAACTGCAGGAAAAAGAGACTTCCTGTTCCTACATAAAGAAAAAAGAATTAACTGGGTAGAAAGACAAAATGAGCAAAATATAGTGCTATATAATATGATGACTGCAATATATTAACCCCTTTGCTACATGCGCCATACTAGTACTGCTCTATGGGAGGCGAGTTTGTGCCAGCCGCAGTACTAATATGGCGTCGCTATTTGTAGTCACCACGCTGCATCTTGCGGTGACCGGGTTAAGAAGGCTGCTGTTCTGACAACAGACCATCCCTGCATGTCGCCCCAAGGGGCTGCACCGCCTCCCCGCATAGGCGATCGCTGTGATTGTCTGGTTAATTCTGACCAGCCAATAACAGCATTATGTCCATAAAGTTGACACCAATCACAGTCGTCACAATGGTTGGGGTGATCACGACGTCACCTCATCTGATTAACCCCTATGGTGATGATAGGCGGAAAAATAGTTTCTGGCCAATCAGCACCAAAGGTATTAATGTAAAATAGCGATAATCACTCTTGCACATCATACTTGTCTCTGATCTGGCATGCAGAGTGGTTCTCTAGCCCCTCTGTGTCACCTGATGAAAGAATTCACTGGTGACCAGTGGGATACCCCCTGCGACCTCCTGCCTCCGGCTCCAGTGTCTTTCTCCATTGAGATCCTCCTGTTATCTGTGCTCTGCTGTGTGCTTTCTGCTGTGTGACTCATCTGTGATCACAGCAGCAGCACCCCCCCATCCCTGTTCCAGTGTCAGTGTTTGGTGACCTCCGATCTTGTTTTAGAGAAAAAATAGAACACTATAGTGTAGTTTTATAGGTAGAGAGGTAGCGTCTTTTTTTTAGTATAAAAAAAACTTATTGCCGCATAATTTCTAGTGCATTAAGAGAGCGTATGTCATATTGTTGGTGACGTTCATTTTTCTTTTGTTAAAAAAATAATTATTTGCGTTGGGTACATTTATAGGGAGGGCACTAGTGAAGTGAACGTCTGTATTTTTTACATCTGATTTTTCTTTTCATTTTTTTCTTGTTTCTTCTACATTTTTTTCTCTCTCCTTTTTTTTCTCTCTCTTTTTTTTTTAATAATAAATAGTACCCTATACACAAGCCCCACACATTACACGTGTAAAAACACCATTTACACACACATCCCCAGGGTTTGGAAAAATAAAAAAAATGGCCCATTCGTCAAGAAGACGGTGTTCACCAGAGGAGGCATGTGCCTTCCTTGCCTCCTACACGGATTCAGGCAGTGAAGAAGATCCCACATTCCTCTATTCCTCCTCCTCATGTAGTGAAGAAAGACCCCCAGCAAGGCGCCCTAGGACCCAGGCAACTCCTGCAGCAATCGATCCCATATGGATTGCACCCCAAGAAAATTATCAGCCCATCATTCCGGATTTCAGTGGCAGCTCAGGAATCCAGTTTGACACCACTGGCCTCACTGAAATTGACTTCTTCAAATTCTTTTTCAGTGAGGAAATGATAAATATTATGGTGTCCCAGACAAACCTTTATGCCTATCAATTTTTCACTCAAAATCTCATGTCATCATATGCCAGATGGACTCCTGTAAATGAAACAGAGATGATGACATTTTGGGGAATATTACTGCATGTGGGCATAATCTGAAAACCAAAGCTTCGGCAATATTGGAGTACTGATATTCTCTACAGTACACCGGAATTTCACATGGCCATGATAAGGACACGATTTGAAATGATCCCAAAAATTTTTGCATTGTAATGATAATGCGCAATGTCCTTCCTGAGATGATCCAAACTTTGATCATCTATATAAAATTCGGCCAGTGGTTGAGCACTTCAGCAGAAAATTTGCACATACACACCCCAGAGGGAAATTGCTATTGATGAATCTCTCATTCACTGCAAAGGGAGACTAAAATTCCGACAATACCTGCCCAGGAAAAGGTCCAGGTATGAAATAAAACTGTACAAACCGAGCGAGAGTACCTCAGGGTACACCCTCAGATTTAGGGTCTACGAGTGTAAGGACACCCAGATTAACCCCACTGAATTCCTCCCGTCCTGGGGGTGAGTGGGAAAATTGTGAGAGAATTGCTGCACCCACTGCTGGATAAGGGTTATCACCTCTACATTGATAACTTTTACACCAGCATCCCACTCTTCAAGACCCTCTCTGTCAGAGGTACAGCTGCATGTGGCACCATGCGAAAAAATCAGCAAGGCCTCTCTAAGTTGCTAATTTGGCAAATGCTGAGAAAAGGCAAAAGCAGAGCCCAATGCAGCGACAACATGCTAGTGGTCAACTATAAGGACAAAAGGGATGTCCTTATCTTGACCACCATACACCATGACAACAGCTCCCTTTTCACTGTTTGTGAGACCACAACACAAGTCACAAAGCCAGATTGTGTCTTGGATTATAATCAATACATGGGAGGTGTAGATTTTTCAGATCAGGTCCTCCAACCATACAGTGCCATGCGAAAAGCCAAAGAATGGTAAAACAAAAAATTGGCTGTGCACATTGTACAGATGGCACTGTACAATGCTTTTGTGCTGTTCCGATCTGCAGGGAATATGGGGTCCTTCCTTAAGTGTCAGAAGCTAGTTATCAAGGCCCTAATGTTTGGCACTCAGGGTGGTGAGGGTCCCAGTACTTCTGAATCTGATAGTGCCTGTATTGTCCCAGGTCAACATTTCCCAGGACGGGTTCCTCAAACAGCGAGGAAAGGACGATCACAAAAAGGTTGCAGAGAGTGCTCCAAGAGGTGAATCCGAAAGGACGCAACCTACCATTGTGAAACCTGCCCTGAGAAACCTGGCATTTGCATTAAGAATCGCTTCAAAGTGTACCACATGTTTACAAATTAATAGAATTAGTTTATACCCTGTTGACACAACACACTTTTATAATCTGATGTAACCCGCACATCTTACACATAGCACCACATTATAAATTAATACACAAGTAAAACCAAAAGCATTATAATCATTACTATAAAACTATGCCTCAAGATATATTCCTTTAAAGGTGTAGTTTCCAATGGGGTCACTTGTGGGGGATTTCCTCTGTTTAGGCACCTCAGGAGCTCTGCAAACGCAACATGACGCCCACAGATCATTCCATCAATGTCTGCAGTCCAAAACGTCACTCCTTCCATTGTGAGCCCTGGCGTGGACACAAACATTGGTTTTCCCCCAAATATGGTGTATTGGCGAACTCAGGAGAAATTGCTCAACAACTTTAGCAGACCATTTTCTCTTTTTACACTTGTGAAAATAAAAAAAATCATTGCTGAAAGATCATTTTTGGGGAAAAAATTAGATTTTTTTGTTTTCACAGTTCTATGTTATAAATTTCTGCGAAGCACCTGGAGGTTCAAAGTGCTCACCACACAGCTAGATAAGTTCCTTGAAGGGTCTAGTTTCCAAAATAGAGTCACTTGTGTGGGATTTTCAATGTTAATCATATCAGGGGCTCTTCATAAGCGACTTGGCGTCCAGTCTCAATTCCAGCCAATTTTCCAGTCAAAAAGTCAAAAGATGCTTCTTCCCTTCCAAGCCCTGCCGTGCGCCCAATCAGTGGTTTTCCCCCATATATCGGATATCAGCGTACTCGGGAGAAACTGCACATCGACATTAGTGGTCCATTTTCTCTTTTACCCTTGTGAAAATAAAAAAATTGCTGCTAAAAGTCCATTTTGGGGGAAAAAATGTGAGTTTTTATTTTCACAGTTCTACGTTATAAACTTCAGCGAAGCACATGGGTTCAAAGTGCTCAACACACAACAAGGTACATTCCTTGAAGGGTAAATTTTCCAAAATAGGGTCACATGTGGGGGTTTTCCAATGTTTAGGCACATCAGGGGCTCTTCAAATGTGATATGGTGTCAGATCTCAATTCCAGCCAATTTTGCTTTCTAAAAGTCAAAAGGTGCTCCTTCCCTTCCGAGCCCTGCGGTGCACCCAAACTGCGGCTTCCCTCCACATATGAAGTATTGGCATACTCGGGAGAAATGCGCAACATCTTTTATCATCCATTTTCTCCTTTTACCCTTCTGAAAATGTAAAAAATTGGGGCTAAAAGATCATTTTTGTGACTAAAAAGTTAAACGTTTATTTATTCCCTCCATGTTGCTTCAGCTCCTGTGAAGCACCTGAAGGGTTAATAAACTTCTTGAATGTGGTTTTGAGCATCTTGATGGGTGCAATTTTTCAAATGGTATCACTTTTGGGTATTTTCTTTCATATAGATCCCTCAAAGTGACTTCAAATGTGATGTGGTCCCTAAAAGATCGGTTTTGTAAAATTTGTTGAAAAAATGAAAAATTACTGGTCAACTTTTGACCCTTGTAACTTTCTAACAAAAAAAAGTTGGTTGTAAAATTGTGCTGATGTAAATTAGACATGTGTAAAATGTTACTTATTAACTATTTTGTGCAATATGACTCTCTGATTTAAGGGCATAAAAGTTAAAAGTTTGAAAATTGGAAAATACTCAAAATTTTAACCAAATCTCCGTTTTTTTCACAAATTAATGCAAGTCATATCGAAAACATTTTATCGCTATCATAAAGTATAATATGTAATGAGAAAACACTCACAGAATGAGTGGGATCCATTAAAGCGTTCCAGAGTTATTACCTCATAAAGTGACAATGGTCCGAATTATAAAAATTGGCCTAGTCATCAAGGTGAAAACAGGCTTCGGGGAGAAGGGGTTAAGAGGACAAAAACCTTGATAGGAGTGCTACTTGAAGACACATTCAATAGTATGGATGGAGCTATGACTTTAATGCAGAAGCTGTGAAATTAGAAAGAATGGATCCTTAATAGAGAGGGGAGGGGAAGGGCAGATGTGGCGCCCCTGAGGGTTCAGTCGCCACAGAGGTACTGCACCTCCTCCTGAGGTGTTGTACCCCACTATCCAGGTAAGGTGGAGACACCTGACCACACTCCAACACCTGCATCCTACACAACATAGTAGTGTAGCAGAGCAACCTTTGTGGCTCCCTGCTTGGAACACGAAGAGTGCTGGGAGGTGGGTGGAGCTTAGAGTGCACAAGAGAGCGGGAGAATATTAGGAAAGGGTCAGTCTATGAGAGGAGATCCCTGAGAGGGATGGAGTGAAGGAAGTGCTGCAGCAGACTCCTGTGACCTGGAGCTGCTGGCACAGGAAAGAGCCATAGAAAGCCTGATTCTTCAGAAGGAAGAAAGTTTCGTACGGAACGTAAGGAGAAGAAGAGAACTAAGGACTAGGGTCAGAGCAGAACCCTTCCTCAAGTTTGAAGCGCATGGCCGGGGTCCAGTCCCCGAGGTTGTATGGATACTGATGTTCCTGCAGCAGAAACCGGAGGAATAGAAGTTGTCACCACTTTATTCCCATCTAAGACTTGGGGACTCAACGGCAATGTAGGTGAGCCGGGACATGATAGCAAGGAGTCCCCGAAGCAGGCTACAGCTGTCTGCCGTACAAGTAGATTTCTAAGTAACATCAAGACGGAGGAACTTGAGTTTAATATGCAACTGCAAGTACTTCAGATTAGGCGCTAATGTGGAGACGTTCAGAGAAGGCACATGTTGGAGGAGTGCTGGAAAGCTGTCCTTTACCTTGCCTGGGAGTTGGCTGAGCTCCTGACCTGGAGGACACGGCACCGAAGTGGGCACCTGTATGCGCAACAGACTGTGAGTAAAGCTTTGGAACTACATGCCCTTGTGTCCTCCATTTATTCTTGCGCCTTACACCCGGCTCTGATACATCTACTTCTTTACACCATCTCCCCACTTGCCAACCTCATCTACACTGCCCTGGGACTACAGCTCCACCTGTGGGGAGCTTCAACATCATTGCTGCACCACACCATCTGTCCCAGAGAAGCAACCCTGCAGCGCTGGTCAAACTGACCAGAAACCACAGGTGGTGTCACGAATCATCTCAACAACTTTATCCCCATCACTCTACCCCTTTTACATTGACCGCCTGAGGCCATGGACCGGGTCACTGCCGCTGTGACATCTCCCATTGAAATCAACGGGCCCGGCACTGAGTACCCCACGGCCTCTGGGGGCGAGTCACAGACAGGGTGATATTGCAGCTTTTCAGTAGCTGGGCACACCTTCTGATCTTTGACTGAATAGAAGAGATGCTATCAGGGGGCTGGCTATTACAAGCCCGTAGCAGGCCACATACCTTGATCTGTGTCATTACATTCCAGAAGGGAGCAGGAGCACTAAGGAACAGATGCACCATCACATTGATTTGCAGGTAAAGTCAGGATTACAAACAACACTATGGATGTTATCTTTATAGGTTATGAAGGCTTGTCCATTAAGATACTTTTTATCGCCTTGGAGTACCAATTTAACAAGGAAGTTTTCCTGCTCAGGCTGGATTTACACTTCCGTTTTGTCGCGATCTGTGATCCACAGACCAGTCATAGGTCATCTCACCCAAATTCAACACCCCCATATGAATATATGAAACTATCACATTTTAGTCAGGAGACTTACTTCTATCCTGTGCATCACAGTCTGTGCTCGGAACACACCATAAGAATGTATGAATCCAGCCTAAAGGTGATATAAGAGAAAGGAACTAACTAGGCATGTCTCCTTCGTGAAGGGTCCGGAACCATCAGGGCTGTCACCTATATTATGGGGTAGAAAGCTTGAGACTCCAGACCGTACTCTGTGTTTGATAAAAGGGGGCGTGGCTAAGTGGACAGAGCTGCAGCACATGAGTGACCAGACTGTTTGGGCCGCAACTTCGGACGCATGGGAGGCCAGTGAGGTAAAATCAGCTGAGAGGCGTCTGGGCAGAGCAGAGCCTGGTGCAGCAGAGCGCTTTGACAGGAGACCGTTGACTGAGTACTGCTCAGACACCGCTGCCCTAGCTGACATCACTGCCTTCGCTGAGACCGCTGACACAGCTGACAATGCTACCACAGCCGCCCCCGCTGACAGTACTGACCGTGAAAGACAAGGTCTGTGAACGGGACTTAGGCATGTGTCGATTCGGCACAGCGAACCGGGCTGCCCATTGTAAACTGTGTTTGGGCAGTGCTGAAAATCTCCGTGGTCTTGGGACACTCACCGCTGAGGATAGGGACGTATCCCTCTTCATCACCTCATCTGCTGGACCCAAGACCCGCATCAGGATCCCAAGGATTCACCGCTATTGTCAGGACAACGGAAGGACAATGCCAACGTCAAAAGATACTACATCATTTACCTCAGGGTTGTGACAGACCCCCACTGCGATGAAATCTAGGAAACACCAGTCAGAGACAGAAGTTCAACCGTGACTGGCGCCTGAGTGATAAGTGATATTTTATTGTATTGTCGGCTTTACTAATTAAGTTATCCCCATTAGCCTTTTGCTGTATTAGGGAATATTATCCCTCTGTTTTCTCCCTGCATGGAGTTTCTACTGTATAATAAGCCCCTTTCACCCTAGGTCTGTGTACAGTCCGTTACTGCATCCTGCAGTCTCCTCACAGTGAGAACAGATAAAAGAGAAAGTATGGTCTTACCATAATTCCACTATACATAACATTGGTTTGCTATTGATATTACAGCTCAAAAAGTGTCATCCAATACTCCCTTGGGACAATTTTCCCTTTTTGAGAATGTTGTTGGTTGCTATAAGCAACATCTTTGTACTGTGGCAACTTGTTAAGCAATTCATATAACTGAGCAAAGTATATGAAAGGACAGCTTGGCATATTGGTTTTGGAACTCCACTGTCCAAGAAAGAAGGATATGTATGTCCAAAAATATGCCATAGGAATATTATCTTAAAGTGGATCTCCAGGATTTGAGGTAAATTTTGGTGACCTATAAGGGATTTATTTGTGTTCCATTAAATCATGCAACTTAGCAAAATTCTTGCTGCAAACTGGACTTTATCCGCCATGTGATAGTGATCAGAATCTTATCCTTTTTGTTGTGTGGATGGTAGAAATGTATGTCCTTGTAGGCTCTACTTAATGATACATGACCTGCAAAGCTGAGTTTTATCTAGCTTCATTCTGTCCTTATGGGTCACTTGACAGATGAAACAAGTCGGCTAATTACTGTGCTGCTGTATACAAAATATAGCTCAAAACAGGCATAAAAATTTAATCAGCAAGTGAGAGGGGAAAGGAAACTGTGGCTGTAGAGGATTTAGACAGTATGACAATAAATGAGGAAGAAATAAATATTAAATGGAAATACTAAATCATATGGCCATAAAGATGTTCATACTGACAATTATACATGCATATGGTGTAGAGAGTGAAAAATCACAGGATTTCAAAAGGATAGAAGTCTATCCAGGAATTGTAAATATACACAACATTCCCAAATACAGCCACCTTCAAATTCATGGAGCCAAGTAGAGTCACC
The DNA here is from genome assembly GCF_039654945.1 of Dendrobates tinctorius. Lineage (NCBI taxonomy): Eukaryota > Metazoa > Chordata > Amphibia > Anura > Dendrobatidae > Dendrobates > Dendrobates tinctorius. The sequence goes on from NW_027361811.1 coordinate 16,851,181, forward strand.
AACTTCTCCATATACCTATAGTCAGTCGGGGATCATAGGCTGCAGGGAGAAGCACTACAATTTTGCCTGATTTTCCTTTATGGCCACGTTTATACATTCAGTATCTGGTCAGTATTTTACATTAGCAGTGTCGGACTGGGGTGTCTGGGGCCCACAAGAGGAATTGACCCTTGATTCCCACCCTACAGCTATATGCAAATACCTGTTAGCCGTTATCCCCATTATAGTGGAGCATCGATTGTAAAACACAGGTGACTCCGGCACATCTGTTGTGCGCCACCATAACAGGGATATACAAATACGGCCATTTGCATGGGTTCTTTGGTTGAAACACCCCGATCCATGATCTCCACAGGATAGGTGATAACTAATTGATTGTTTGGATCCAAACATTGGAAACTGCACTGACCAGAAGAATTTGGAATTTTCATTCCTGACAGGAAATAGGAAACTTTTATCTCCATTTTAAATTGGAGCTCCAGGTAGGATGTCTGACTGCAGCTCCATTCATTCTCTTTGGGGCTTCCAGAAAAAGTGCAGCACTCAAGCACTGAGGGAAGAAATGGATGAGTGGCAAAGTCACACATGCTGCTCCAGTCATATGGGGATAAAACTCCACATTCTGCTAATAGGTTCAGGTCCCAGCAGTCATATTCCCAATCAATAAGTTATTACTTACCAGAGAACCCCTGTAAGAGAATCTTGTTGCAAGTTTTAATCATTAACCCCTTACCTACAATTGACGTAATATTCCGTCCATGTGACCATGGACCTAATTACCATGGACGGAATATTACGTCATCGCGATCAGCGGCGCCCACGTGGTGAGCGCCGCTGATCGCGGCCGAGTGTCAGCTAATTATCATAGCTGACACCCGGCACAATGTGTCAGGGGCGGTCACGGACCGCCCCCGACACGTTAACCCCTTGCACACCGCGATCAAACGCGATCGCGGTGTACCGGGGGTTAAAGGGAAGCATCAGCAGGGAGGGGGCTCCCTCCGTGCTTCCCTGAGCCCCCCACGGCAGCGCAATGTGCAGCGCTGCTGCGGGGGGCTCCTTTCCTCCAGGCCCCCGAATCCAAGATGGCGACGGGGGCCTTCGGGGGCCTGAGGAAGCTGGCTTCCTCAGTGCCTGCAAAGCGCAGGCATGAGGAAGCCTTCAGCAGTGCCTGTGTCAGATCGCTGATCTGTCACAGTGATCTGTGATGTGACAGATCAGCGATCTGTCACAGGACAGTGATGTCCCACCTGGGACAAGGTAATAAAGTAAAAAAAAAAAAAAAAAGTGTTAAAAATAATTTAAAAAAAAAATCGCTAAATAACTTAGTAAAAAAAAAAAAAAATATTCCCCAATAAATCCATTTTTTCAAAATAAAAAAAAACAAAAACAATAAAAGTACACATATTTGGTATCGCCGCGTCCGTAATGACCTGCCCTATAAAACTGTCCCATTAGTTAACCCCTTTAGCGAACCCCTTAAAAAATAAAAATAAAAAACGAAGCAAAAAATAATGATTTATTATCATACCACCGAACAAAAAGTGCAATAACGCGCAATCAAAAAGACGCATATAAATATCCATGGTACCGCTGAAAACGTCATCTTGTCCCGCAAAAAACGAGCTGCCATACAGCATCATCCGCAAAAAAATAAAAAAGTTATAGCTCGCAGAATAAAGCGATACAAAAATAATAATTTTTTATATAAAATTGTTTTCATTGCAAAAAACCGACAAAACATAAAAAAACGACCTAAATGAGGTATCGCTGTAACCGTACTGACCCGAAGAATAAAAACGCGTTATCAATTTTACCGCACGCGGAACGGTGTAAACGCACCCCCCCAAAAGAAATTCATGAAACGCTGGTTTTTGTTCATTCTGCGCCCCAAAAATCGGAATAAAAAGCGATCAAAAAACGTCACGTGCCCGAAAATGGTACCAATAAAAACGTCAACTCGTCCCGCAAAAAATAAGACCTCACATGACTCAGTGGGTCAAAATACGGAAAAATTATAGCTCACAATATGTGGTGATGCAAAAACTATTTTTACAATAAAAAGCGTCTTTTAGCGTGCGACAGCCGCCAAACATAAAAACCGCCATAAATCGTAAATCAAACCCCCCGTTATCACCCCCTTAGTTAGGGAAAAATAATAAAACTAAAAGAAAATGTATTTATTTCCATTTTCCCGCTAGGGTTAGGGTTAGGGTAGGGTTAGGGTTAGGGCTAGGGTTAGGGCTAGGGTTAGGGCTAGGGTTAGGGCTAGGGTTAGGGTTAGGGCTAGGGTTAGGGCTCAGATTAGGGTTAGGGGTGTGTTGAGGTTAGGGTTGGAGTTATAATTGGGGGTTTCCACTGTTTGGGCACATCAGGTGCTCTCCAAAGGCAACATGGCGTCTGATCTCAATTCCAGCCAATTCTGCGTTGAAAAAGTCAAATGGTGCTCCTTCCCTTCCAAGCTCTGCCATGTGCCCAAAGAGTGTTTTACCACCACATGTAGGGTATCAGCCTACTCAGGACAAATTACAAAACAACTTTTGGGGTCCAATTTCTCCTGTTACCCTTAGGAAAATAAAAAATTGGGGGCAAAAATATAATTTTGCGGAAAAAAATGTTTTTTTTATTTTCACGCCCAGGCGTTATAAACTTCTGTGAAGCACTTGGGGGTTCAAAGTGCTCTCCACACATCTAGATAAGCTCCGTGGGGGGTCTAGTTTCCAAAATGGGGTCACTTGTGGGGGGTTTCCACTGTTTAGGTACATCAGGGGCTCTCCAAACGCACATGACACCCGCAGACCAATCCATCAAAGTCTGCATTCCAAAACGTCACTACTTCACTTCCGAGCCCCGACGTGTGCCCATACAGTAGTTTTCTCCCACATATGAGGTATCAGCGTACTCAGGACAAATTGGACAACAACTTTTGGGGTCCAATTTCTCCTGTTACCCTTGGGAAAATAAAAAAATGGGGACTAAAAGATCATGTTTGTGGAAAAAATACGATTTTTTTATTTTCACGCCCGGACGTTATAAACTTCAGTGAAGCACTGGGGGGTTCAAAGTGCTCACCACACATCTAGATAAGTTCCTTGGGGGGTCTAGTTTCCAAAATGGTGTCATTTGTGGGGGGTTTCTACTGTTTTGGTACATCAGGGGCTTTCCTAACACGACATGGTGTCCGATCTCAATTCCAGCCAAAAACGTCAAATGGCGCTGCTTCCCTTCCCGAGCTCTGCCATGCGCCCAAATAGTGGTTTACACCCACATGTGGGGTATCAGCGTACTCAGGATAAATTGCACAATATCTTTTAGGGTCCTGTTACTTTTGGAAAAATAACAATTGAGGGTGAAAATATCATTTTTGTGGAAAAAATATGATTTTTTAATTGTACTGCTGTACGTTATAAACTTCTGTGAAGCCCTTGGGGGTTCAAAGTTCTCACCACACATCTAGATAAGTTCCTTGGGGGGTCTAGATTCCAAAATGGTGTCATTTGTGGGGGGTTTCCACTGTTTTGGTACATCAGGGGTTTTCCAATCGCGACATGGTGTCCGATCTCAATTCTAGCCAAAAACGTCAAATGGCGCTGCTTCCCTTCCGAGCTCTGCTATGCGCCCAAATAGTCATTTACACCCACATATGGGGTATCAGCGTACTCAGGACAAATTGCACAATAACTTTTAGGGTCCTGTTACCCTTGGAAAAATAAAAATTGGGGGTGAAAAGATCATTTTTGTGGAAAAAATATGATTTTTTAATTGTACCGCTGTACGTTATAAACTTCTGTGAAGCCCTTGTGGGTTCAAAGTTCTCACCACATATCTAGATAAGTTCCTTGGGGGGTCTAGTTTCCAAAATGGGGTCACTTGGGGGGTTTCCACTGTTTAGGTACATCAGGGGCTCTCCAAACGCGACATGGCGTCCGATCTGAATTCCAGCCAATTTTGCATTGAAAAAGTCAAACAGCGCTCCTTCCCTACTGAGGTCTGCCATGCGCCGAAACAGTGGTTCCCCCCCACATATCAGGTATCAGCGTACTCAGGACAAATTGCACAATAACTTTTGCAGTCCAATTTCTCCTGTTACCCTTGGTAAAATAAAGAAAATTGAACCTGAAGTATTTTTTTTGTGAAAAAAAGTTAAATGTTCATTTTTTTTTTAATATTCAAAAAATTCCTGTGACGTACCTAAAGGGTTAATAAACTTCTTGAATGTGGTTTTAAGCACCTTAAGGGGTGCAGTTTTTAGAATGGTGTCACTTTTGGGTATTTTCTATCATATAGACCCCTCAAAGTGGCTTCAAATGTGAAGTGGTCCCTAAAAATAAAATGGTGTTGCAAAAATGAGAAATCGCTGGTCAATTTTTAACCCTTATAACTTCCTAACAAAAAAAAATTTTGGTTCCAAAATTGTGCTGATGTAAAGTAAACATGTGGGAAATGTTATGTATTAAGTTTTTTGTGTGCCGTATCGCTGTGATTTAAGGGCATAAAAATTCAAAGTTGGAAAATTGCGAAATTTTCAAAATTTTTTCCAAATTTCCGTTTTTTTCACAAATAAACGCAAGTTATTTGAATGCAATTTTACCACTACCATGAAGTACAATATGTCACGAGAAAACAATGTCAGAATTACCAGGATCCATGAAAGACTTCCAGAGTTATGACCTCATAAAGGTACAGTGGTCAGAATTGTAAAAATTGGCCCGGGAGTTAACGTGCAAACCACCCTTGGTAGTGAAGGGGTTAATGGAAATAAAAAATCTTCCCCTAATAAATATCAGAGCGAACAAAGGACCGCCATACACAACACAATCTACTAAAACAAGACCAATACCAAATATAAGGGAGAACAGCTGACATGTGCCCGGAACAGCCACAGGTGGAATCACCATCCACACGCTGCTATTAACCTGTTAAATGCGCTGTCAAACTCTAATAGCGGCATTTAACACACGCTTCCAGGAAGTGAGGGGTATGTTAGGCCGCAGCGTGCAGAGACGGGGCTATGTGAGAGTCTTACTGATATGGGTGGGTGCGCAGGGTAACGTGCCAGGCAGAGCATTGCAGCGTGGATGACCGGGTGTCGGCTGGTACACAGAGGAACGCACGCCAAGCAGAGCCGTGCAGAGCAGCCATTCAAGTGACGGCAGCTGCTCAGAGAGATAAGCGCTGAGTGCAATCTTGCGAAGAGCTCTATTCTTTCGCTCTGCAGTTACATGGACTTGGGCCTCAGTGGGCAAAACTGAAGACGCCGGCATTCTACTACCCACAGGACATTCAGAGAGTGATGGGCTGTCAAGCCATGATAAATGAAACTGTTATCAAAAGACTGTCTAGTTAAACAACCGTTATTCAGTTTAGTTTTTGTACCCCCTTTTCCCCTGCTATCTCCCTGCGAGGAGTCTATTACTGTTGAATAATTAAATGTAGATAATCTCTGCTCTGCAGCATTTGTGTTACTGCATCCCAGCACCTGCTTATTACAGCAACATATACCCCCATACAGTATAATGGCAACATATATCCCCCATATAGTATGAAGGCAACATACTGTATACCCCCTATAATATAGTGTGATGGCAACTTATACCCCCCATATAGTATGCAGAGCTGGCATTAGCGGCAGGCAGACCTGTCAGCTGCCTAGGGCCCCTGCTCCCCCAGGGGCCTGCAGCCAGTGGAGTGCCGCTAATAGCGGCACATCACGCAGCCGCTATGGGGCCCCTGAGTCAGAGGGGCCCGCCTACCGCCAGCGCCGACTCCCCCCGCTGCCCCGTTCAAAGCAAAGATGGAGGAGAGGGCGTCAGATAACGCTCCCTCTCCCATCATTCCCCTCTGCCTCTGACACTGCAGGTGCGCGATGATGTCAACCCACTGTGTGCCACCGTAGAGACCAGACACAAGCCTGGAGCAGCGCGGGGCATGCGGAGAGGTGAGGATTGTATTTTTTTATATATCAGTGAGTACTGGACTGTGGGGCTATTCTCGGGGGGGGGGGCTACATTATATTCTATGGAAGGCTACATTATATTCTATGGGGAGGTGGGCTGTGTTATATTCTATGGGGAGGGCTACACTATATTCTATGGGGAGGTGGGATGTATTATATTTTATGGGGGCTACATTATATTCTATGGGGAGGTGGGATGTATTATATTTTATGGGGGGCTACATTATATTCTATGGGGAGGTGGGCTGTATTATATTCTATGGGGGGCTACATTATATTCTATGGGGAGGTGGGCTGGATTATATTCTATGGGGGCTACATTTTATTCTATGGGGACGTGGGCTGTATAATATTCCATGAAGGAGGATTGCATCATACTCTTTCATGGGGCTACATTATATTCTATGGGGAGGTAGGCTGTATTATATTCTATGGGGGCTTTATTATATTCTATGGGGGGCTGTATTATATTTATTATATTTTATGAGGGGTGATTGCCTCATACTCTATAAGGGGGCTACATAATACTATATGAGGGGGCTACATTGTAGTCTATGGGGGGCTGCATTATATTCTATGGGGGGCTACATTATATTGTATGGGGGCTTCATTATACTCTATGAAGGGGCTGCATTATGCATTATATTCTATGGGGAGCTAGATTATATTGTATGGGGGCTTCATTAGACTCTGAGGGGGCTACAGTATATACTATGGGGGTTGCATTATACTATATGAGGAGGGCTACATTGTATTTTATGGAGGGGCTACATTATACTGTATAAGGGGGCAGCATTATATTCTATGGAGGGGCTGCATTATATTCTGTGGGAGGCTGCATTATGTTCTATGGGGGTTGCATTATATTGTATGGTGGGGCTGCATTATACTCTGAGGGGGCTACATTATAATCTGTGGGGTGGCTGCATTATACTCTGTGGGGTGGCTGCATTATACTATATGTGGGCTGCATTATACTGTATTGAGGACTATGGGGAATACATTATACAATATGAATAACTATGGGAAGTGAATTGTACTACACGGATGACTATGGTGGTGCATTATGCTAAATGGAGCACTATGAGGAGTGTATTATACTAATTGGAGGACTGAGCAGTGTATTTTAATATATGAAGGACTATGAGGAGTGTATTATACTTATATGGAGGACTGAGTAGTCTATTATACTATATGGAGGACTTAGTGTATTCTAATACCGTATATCCTCGTGTATAAGCTGAGATTTTCAGCACATTTTTTAGTGTGCTGAAAACGCTCCCCCTCATCTTACACATGAGTCATTGTCTCAGGGGGTCAGCGAGGGAGGGGGAGTGGCAGGAGCCGGCGGCGGTCACATCATACTCACCCACCCCTCACGCGATCGCTGCAAGTCCTCCCTGCATCTCTCTGTTGTCCAGGCAAGGCACCTTCATTCCTGTGTTCAGTGATCACGTGGTACCGCTCATTCAAGTAATGAATATGCACGTGTCTCCACTCTCACAGGCGTGGAGCGCATATTCATTACTTTAATGAGCGGTACCACGAGACCGCTTGACACAGGAAGAAGCTGCCTCACCGGACAACAGAGAGATGCAGGGAAGACTTGCAGTGACTGCGCCAAGAGTGGGTGAGTAGGATGGGGGAGCCGTGCTGAGCCATGCATACAGCAGGGGGAGGATGGTGGAGCCATGGATGCAGCAGTGGGAGGATGCTGAGCCGTGCATACAGCAGGGGGAGGACACCGAGCCATGCATGCAGCAGGGGGAGGATGCCGAGCCATGCATACATGTGGGGAGGACGCCGAGCCATGCATACAGCAGGAGGAGGACACCGAGCCATGCATACAGCAGGGAGAGGACGAAGGAGCCATGCATACAGCAGGGGGAGGACGGAGGAACCATGCATACAGCAGGGGGAGGACGGAGGAGCCTTGCATACAGCAGGGGGAGGACGGAGGAGCCATGCATACAGCAGGGGGAGGACGGAGTAGTCATGCATAAAGCAGGGGGAGGACACTGAGCCATGCAGGAGCCATGAATACAGCAGGGAGAGGACGTCGAGCCATGCATATAGCAGGGGGAGCCACACATACCAGGACAGGGATGAGGGGACAATGCATACCTGGCTTATACAGGAGTCAATAAGATAACCCAGTTTCCCGTGGCAAAATTAGGTGCCTCGGCTTATACTCGAGTATACACTCACTGGCCACTTTATTAGGTACACCTGTCCAACTGTGTGTTAAGACTTAATTTCTAATCAGCCAATCACATGGCGGCAACTCAGTGCATTTAGGCATGTAGACATGGTCAAGACAATCTCCTGCAGTTCAAACCGAGCATCAGTATGGGGAAGAAAGGTGATTTGAGTGCCTTTGAACGTGGCATGATTGTTGGTGCCAGAAGGGCTGGTCTGAGTATTTCAGAAACTGCTGATCTACTGGGATTTTCACGCACAACCATCTCTAGGGTTTACAGAGAATGGTCCGAAAAAGAAAAAAAATCCAGTGAGCGGCAGTTCTGTGGCCGGAAATGCCTTGTTGATGCCAGAGGTCAGAGGAGAATGGGCAGACTGGTTTGAGCTGATACAAAGGCAACAGTGACTCAAATTGCCACCCGTTACAACCAAGGTAGGCAGAAGAGCATCTCTGAACGCACAGTGCGTCGAACTTTGAGGCAGATGGGCTACAGCAGCAGAAGACCACACTGGGTACCACTCCTCTCAGCTAAGAACAGGAAACTGAGGCTACAATTTGCACAAGCTCATCGAAATTGGACAGTAGAAGATTGGAAAAACGTTGCCTGGTCTGATGAGTCTCGATTTCTGCTGCGACATTCGGATGGTAGGGTCAGAATTTGGCGTAAACAACATGAAAGCATGGATCCATCCTGCCATGTATCAACGGTTCAGGCTGGTGGTGGTGGTGTCATGGTGTGGGGAATTTTTTCTTGGCACTCTTTGGGCCCCTTGGTACCAATTGAGCATCGTTGCAACGCCACAGCCTACCTGAGTATTGTTGCTGACCATGTCCATCCCTTTATGACCACAATGTACCCAACATCTGATGGCTACTTTCAGCAGGATAATGCGCCATGTCATAAAGCTCGAATCATCTCAGATTGGTTTCTTGAACATGACAATGAGTTCACTGTACTCAAATGGCCTCCTCAGTCACCAGATCTCAATCCAATAGAGCATCTTTGGGATGTGGTGGAACGGGAGATTCGCATCAGGGATGTGCAGCCGACAAATCTGCGCCAACTGTGTGATGCCATCATGTCAATATGGTCCAAAATCTCTGAGGAATGCTTCCAGCACCTTGTTGAATCTCTGCCACGAAGAATTGAGGCAGTTCTGAAGGCAAAAGGGGGTCCAACCCGTTACTAGCATGGTGTACCTAATAAAGTGGCCAGTGAGTGTATACGGTATATGGAGGGCTATGAGGAGTTTATTATACTATATGGAGGACTGAGGAGTGTATTGTACTATATGGAGGACTGAGCAGAGTATTTTAATTTATGGAGGACTATGAGGAGTGTATTATACTATTTGGAGGACTATGGGAAGTGTATAATACTATACGGAGGACTGAGGAGTGTATTTTAATAGATGGAGGACTATAGGGAGTGTATTATACTAAATTGAGGACTATAGGGAGTGCATCATACTATATGAAGGTCTATGGGGAGTGTATTATACTATATGGAGGAATATGGGGAACATTATATTATATGGAAGACTATGAGATATGCATTTTACAATATTGAGGACTGTGGTGCACATTATAATATATAGAGGACTATAGGGAGTGTATTATACTATATGGAGGACTATGGGGAGTGTATTATATTATATAGAGGACTATGGGGCACATTATATATTATATTGAGGACTATGGGGTGTGCATTTTACAATATGGAGGACTGTGGTGCACATTATAATGTATGGACGACTATGGGGTGTATTATACTAAACAAGCAAAATGCTGCATATTCATTGAGTGATTGAATTGTTTATGCTGGAACAGAAATCATTGTTCTCAGCAGCACATCGCCAGTGTAAACTGTAGATGTGCTGCTGATATCATGATACTGCATGGAGACAGATTGATCTGTTAATCATAGAATCATAGAATCGTAGAGTTGGAAGGGACTTCCTTTGCCATCTGGTCTAACCCCCTGTTCAAAGCAGGATTCGCTAAATCATCCCAGACAAATGTCTGTCCAGTCTCTGTTTGAAGACTTCTATTGAAGGAGAACTCACCACGTCTCGTGGCAGCATGTTCCACTCATTGATCACTCTAACTGTTAAAAAGTTTTTTCTAATATCTAATCTGTGTCTCCTCCCATTCAGTTTCAGTTTCATCCCATTGCTTCTAGTCTTTCCTTGTGTAAATGAGAATAAAGATGATCCTTTTTCAATTTGACAGCCTTTGAGATATTTGTAGACAGCTATTTATTCTCCTCTCAGTCCTCTTTTTTGCAAGCTAAACATTCCCAAATCCTGCAACCTTTCCTCATAAGACAGGGTTTGCAGACCGGTCACCATTCTGGTCGCTCTTTCTGAACTTGCTCCAGTTTGTTGATGTCTTTTTTAAAATGTGGTGCCCAAAACTGGACACAGTATTCCAGATGGGGTCTGACCAAAGAGGAGTAGAAGGCAATAATGACTTCACGTGATCTAGACTGTATGCTTCTGTTAATAGTGATTGTTCTGTCCCCATCATTCTTTCTTAGTTGGTGTAAAGAGGCCGGGAAACAAGCATCTAACGACTCCAATATTGTCGATCACACTCGTTTAGTGGCCAGAATTCAGCACGTGTAGATACAACAGAAAAACTTTTGTGTGATGTGTAATATGTTAGGATTTGGGGCCCCATTTTTAACGTTTTCCTAGGGCCTCACTTTGCCTACACCTGGCCCTGATAGTATGATGGCAACATATACCCCCTATATACTATGATGACAACATTTAACCCTATATAGTATGATGGCCCCACAAAGTACTACTTGTTTAAAAATAAATAAAAATACTCACCTCTCTTCATTCCCCGTTGCTCCAGCTGGGTCGCGGCTGCAGCTGCAACGTTACTAGGGCGGGGGAGCAGAACGCACACTCTCTACCCACAGGACATGCTGTCAGCATGTCCCTGGCTCCAGCTACATGTGTGTCACAGCATTCAGCTGAAGGGCACCCTACACCCGGGGATACTGAACCCCAGCAATTACCTAGAAAATTAAAGGGGCCGTAGAAAAGGGCTGGCAGCCACCCAAACAGTGCCACACTGTAGCCTACCGGGCAAGTGCCCAAAAGGGCAGATTAGCTGTCTTGGTCTAATGGCTGGTCAATTTTAGCATTTAGTGAACATAATAAAAAGGTAAAACAAGAAATCAAATATGGGATTGCACTTTTTTTGCAATTTCACCGCACTTGGAATTTTTTTCCCCATTTTCCAGTACACGATATGTTACAACTAGTGTTGAGCTTTCCGATACCGCAAGTATCGGGTATCGGCCGATATTAGCTGTATCGAAATTCCGATACTGACTTCTGATACTTTTTTCATATCGGATACCGGAATCGGAAGTTCTCATAATGCTATCAGCCCGCTCGCTTCGATTCAGTCAATGGGAATCCTCAGAAGTGTGGGCACATCCTGTTAGGCATGTAGGCATGTTAACTATTGGCATGGCTGTGATTGGCTGCTGAAATGATGTCATGATGCACTATAAAAGCCACCGCCGCCGCCATTTCACTCTGCTGTGAATTCAGTTAGGGACAGGCTGCTGTTGAAGACTGTGAGGGACAGTTAGAACTAGCGATTCTCAAAACAATATTGTGCTTTACCCAGGTTACATAAACCACCACTGTAGCTTTCTTTTCCCTAGCAGCAGTGTTCACAGCTGTCTGCAAGGGCTGTGTGAGTGCAGCTCACGCTGTGGAGTGGGTCCTTCAGCCACGTCTGGTTGTAGGCCGCCCAGAATGCCTCACTGCTGCCTCATACATATTTTTCTTTTTGAGTTGCTTATTTTTAAAAAATTCTATCTAGTGTGCTTCCATCCGTATCCATATACGTTGGTTGCAAACACTAGTAGTAGACAGCGGAGCCTTTCTGCAGCCTTTCAGTGCTAGTGCCCACTTAGCTGCACTGTTCACGGCTGTCTGAGAGGTCTCTGACTGTGTGTGAGTGCAGCTCACGCTGAGTAGTGTGTCCTGAAGCTACGTCTGGTTGGCGTGTCACTGCCTCACACATTTTTCTTTTATTGCAGCTCATTTTTTCTCCTATTAGTGTGCATCCATCCGTATCCATATACGGTGGTTGCATACACTCTAGGAGTACACAGCGGAGCCTTTCTGCAGCCTGTCAGTGCTAGTGCCCACTTAGCTGCACTGTTCACGACTGTCTGAGAGGTCTCTGACTGTGTGTGAGTGCAGCTCACGCTGCGTAGTGTGTCCTGCAGCTACATCTGGTTGTAGGCTGCTCAGCGTGCGTCACTACCTCACACATATTTTTCTTTAATTGCAGCTCATTTTTTCTTCTCCTATTAGTGTGCATCCATCCATATCCATCTGCATTGGTTGGTTGCAAACACTATATAGGAGTTGATAGAGGAGCCTTTTTTCTGGCTTGTGCCCTTCAGCTGCAGCCAGATTAGTATTACCCAATTTTTTTGGAGCCTCAGCTTTTGCATTGTAGGCTACCTGCCTGCATTGTAATAGCTCCAGAAAGTTGGTGATACTCTGACTTTCAAATCTTTGGTCACATCCTTTTAGTTTTTTTCCCCCCCAAAAAAACAACAAAGTTCACCAAACACTACATTTGAAAGTTGTGTAGGCCACATTAGCTCCCATTATAGTGTAGTCGACACACACTTCATAACATTAGTGTTTCTTATACCTGTAACCAGATGTTCAGGAATAAGCACACTAAGGTCCCCCTTTGTACTTTTCTGCCTATCTTTCTCAGTCTAGCAAGATGAAGAAGGCAGGGAGTAAGGCATGTGGCCGTGGGCGTGGAGTTTCAGCAGGGAGAGGACGTGGGGATTCTGCATGGAGAGGACGTGGGGATTCTGCAGGGAGAGGACGTGGGGATTCTGTGCCTGCTGCGGGCACCAGTGAGTCAGCATCCCCCAGTTTTAGCAGGCAACAGTCCTTTATGCGCAGCTTTGTAGGACCTCACCGTACCCCACTGCTGCGGGAGGAACAAATTGAAGTCGTTGTCGGATGGATGGCAGCTAACGCATCGACTTCAATTACTTCCACATCCTCTCAGGGCCAGAGCACCGAAGAGCAACCATCTGTCTCTTCACCACCTGCCAAAGTGCCCAGGCAGTCAGAGACCCCTGGACAGGAGCCATCACAGTCTCTACTTCTGTTCTTGGAATCTGTGGGTTTGGAAAGAGGGGGCCAGCCAAGCAGCATTCCAGAATGTGAAGAAGAGGGAGTATGCAGTGATACGCAGCTTCTTTGTCCCTCTGAATCTGAAGAGGCGGGTGGACCAGTGCCTATGGTCAGCACACCTCAGTACGCATCAGATGATGACGAGACTCAGTTACCACTTTCTGGTGCGTACGGTGCTGGTGAGACAACCCAGGAGAAGCAGGTGTTTGAAGAAGGGTGTGTAGATGATGAGGTCCTTGACCCATCATGGCGTGAGGAACAGGAAGGTGGTGGGAGCAGCTCTGAGGAAGAGATTCCCCGAACGGCCAAAACCGGAGGGAGAGGGAGGGGGCAGACTTGGTTACCTGTAGCCTCCACTTCGGCACCCGTTAGGAGCATTCCACTTTCAAAAGGCAAAACGGGCGCTCCCAAGACTTGCAGTGCGTGGTCCTTATTTGACACAGTTGCAGATGACATTTGCTTTGTCAAATGCAAGATGTGTCATCAGAGAGTCAAAAGAGGGAAAAATGTCAGCAACCTCAATACCACTAATATGTGGAAACATGTGCGGACCAAGCACGAGCTGGAGTTACACAGACACACTGAAGACGTAGGCCAACGTACAGCACCACCTACCACCTCTTCAGCTCGTGTTGGGGCCTCTTCCTCCAGCTCACACACAGCTGGTTCGGCTTCCTCACAGGATCGCCAAGGAAGAACCTCTGGCACGGTTGTCCGGAGACCCTGTGACATTCCACCCACAGCACCACGTTCCATGTCATCCTCACACTCCCAGGCCACTCGGCAGCCATCGGTAGCACAGGCATGGGAGAAAAGGCGGCCATACTCGGCAAACCATCCCTGAGCACAGGCTCTGAATGCTGGCATTGCCAAACTACTGGCCCTTGAAATGCTGTCATTCAGGCTGGTGGAGACTGACACCTTCCAGGACTTCATGGCATTGGCAGTCCCACAATACACCGTGCCCAGGCGCTTTTATTTCAGCAGGCGAGCCGTCCCTGCCCTGCAGAAACATGTGGAGGCAAACATAAAACATGCGCTACTAAACGCCGTCAGTAGCAAGGTTCACCTGACCACTGTTGCGAGGACCAGTAACCATGGACAGGGACGATACCTTTCCCTCACTGCCCATTGGGTCAATGTTGAGGAGCCGGGTGCAGATCTGGAGAATGGCGCTCTACGTGTTCTGCCAACTCCACGGATTGCAGGAATCTGGTCTGTACATATTTCTCCTCCTCCTACTCAAGTTCCTCTGAAACAGCGCGGCAGGAGCCTGTTACGACCGATATGAGCACAGCCGTGGCGAAACGTCAACAGGACGTACTGAAATTAATTTCTTTGGGGAATCGAAGCCACACAGCGCAGGAGCTCTGGAATGCCATCAAGCAGGAGAGCGACGTGTGATTTGTGCCAGCGAATCTTCAGCCGGGCTTGGTAGAGTGTGACAATGGCCGAAATCTGGTGGCAGCTCTTGGCCTAGGCAACCTCACTCACATCCCATGTCTGGCACATGTGCTCAACTTGGTCGTGCAGAGCTTTCTGAGGGACTATCCGGATCTTGATGCACTGCTGCACAAGGTCTGCATAGAGTGCGCTCACTTGCGTCGTTCCAGCACGGCAAGATCGCGCCTTGCTGCTCTGCAGCGCCGATTACGCCTTCCGGAACATCGCATCATATGTGACCTACCCACCAGGTGGAATTCAACATTACATATGTTGGAGCGGTTGTGTGAGCAGCAGGCAGCAGTCATGGAGTACCAGCTGCATCAGGCGCAAACAAGTCGCAATGTGCGCCGGTCACACTTCAGCACCACTGAGTGAGCCTCTATGAAGGACATCTGCCTCGTTTTGCGTGCCTTCGATGTTTCCACGCAGATGGCGAGTGCAGATGATGCACTAGTCAGCATGACTGTCCCCCTTATCTGCCTGCTTCAAAAAACACTGCAAGCACTAAGGGATGAGGTTTTGGAAGAGGTGGAGGATGAGGAGTCCCAAATGCCATCTGCTTCTGGACAGTCTGCGCTACGTGCTTCCTCACAAAGGTCTAGGCAGGGGACTCTTTGTGAGGACGATGAGGAGGAGTCGATGGAGGAGGAAGACATCTCTCCAGAGGAGGGAGGTACACAAAGCTCTAGTCAGTATGTACAGCGAGGGTGGGGTGATGCAGAGCAGGCAGAGATCACGCCTCAAACAGGGGACAGCGGTTCTTTGGCAGTTGGGAGTCTGCAGCACATGGTTGACTTCATGCTGCAGTGCCTGAGAAACGACCGCCGCATCGCCCACATTCTCTACACGGCTGATTATTGGGTGTACACCCTCCTAGATCCTCACTACCGGGACAACTTGCAAACCCTCATACCAACGTTGAACCGGGAGCGTAAAATGTGGGAGTACCAAGACACACTGGTGCAGTCCATCATGTTTTCCATTCCACCCGACAGCAGTGGTGCTAGTGCTTTACAAAGCACCTCTGTGCGTCGAGCCAGTGGAGGAAACTCGGCACAAAGAGGGAGCAGAGGCAGCGCCTCAGCACAAGGCAAGACCACTATGGCACAAATGTGGCAAAGTTTTGTGTGTCCGCCACAATTGTCTACACCATCACTGACGGCTCCAGTCAGCAGGAGGCAACGTTTCCGTCAGATGGTGACAGACTACATGTCTTGCCCTGTGACTGTACTCCCAGATGTCTCTTCCCCCTTCAAGTTTTGGGTCTCTAAGCTGGATACATGGCCAGAGCTTAGCCAGTATGCATTGGAGGTGCTGGCGTGCCCTTCTGCCAATGTATTATCGGAACGCGTCTTTAGTGCCGCAGGTGGTGTACTAACAGACCGTCGCACGCGACTTTCTTCCGATAACGTCGACCGGCTTACTTTTCTGAAAATGAACAAGGCCTGGATCTCCCCAGAATTTGCCAGTCCTCTTCCCGACTAAATAATTGGTTGGCAACTGTATACAGGTCTCCTGTTGTGTTCATGTTTCTACCACCTGAACTGTAATCCCTGGGCTTCAACACAGCCAATTGTTGCTCAGATGTGTCGTCTGCACAGAGAAAAACACTAGCTCCTGTGTTAGTGGGGTTCAGTAACGCCAGCTGCTCCCCTGCTGTGTGGACGGCAAAGTCTCCTGCTCCATCCACATTCAAACTACTACTGATTTTTAACCCTGCTCCACTTAGGCCTCTGGCTCCACTGTCTCTAGTATTTCCCCTGGCCTCCAACCCAGCCAGTGACAGCTCTTAAGTGGCGTCTGCATAATCCACACTTGTTCCAGTGTTACTTGGCCTCAGTCATGTCAGTTGATCCCCTGATGTGTGTCCGGCAAGGTCTCCTGCTCTGTCCACATTCCCATTACTAGTAGTGTGAATGAGGACAGAGCAGGAGACCTTGCCGGACACACATCAGGGGATCAACTGACGGGACTGAGCCCAAGTAACACAGGAACAAATGTGGATTGTGCTGGCGCCACTTCAGAGCTGTCACTGGCGGGGTTGGAGGCCAGGGGAATTACTAGAGACAGTGGAGCCAGAAACCATAGTGGAGCACGGTTACAATCAGTAGTAGTCTACTACCTCTATAAAACATGCTGCACGTTGGCCTCAGCCAGCTCCATGCCTTATACTGGGCTCCAACAACGCCAGTTGGTGTTCAGAAGTGCAGTCTTCAGAGAGAAAAACACACTCACTACTGTGTCTGTGGGGTTCAGTAATGCCAGCTGTTCCCCTGCTGTGTAGACGGCAAAGTCTCCTGCTGCCTCCACATGCCAACACCATAAGGCCTCAGCCTGCTCCATGACTCATCCTGGGCTCCAACAACGCCAG
The DNA here is from genome assembly GCF_039654945.1 of Dendrobates tinctorius. NCBI lineage: Eukaryota > Metazoa > Chordata > Amphibia > Anura > Dendrobatidae > Dendrobates > Dendrobates tinctorius. Next base: position 16,868,358 of record NW_027361811.1, read on the forward strand.
TTGGTGTTCAGAAGTGCTGTCTTCACAGAGAAAAACACAATCGCTACTCTGTCTGTGGAGTTCAGTAATGCCAGCTGTTCCCCTGCTGTGTAGACGGCAAAGTCTCCTGCTGCCTCCACATGCCAACACCATCAGGCCTCAGCCTGCTCCATGCCTCATCCTGGGCTCCAACAACGCCAGTTGGTGTTCCGAAGTGCTGTCTTCGCAGAGAAACACACACTAGCTCCTGTGTTAGTGGGGTTCAGTAATGCCAGCTGTTCCCCTGCTGTGTAAACGGCAATGTCTCCTGCTCCATCCACATGCAAACTACTACAGATTTGTAACTGTGCTCAACTTAGGCCTCTGGCTCCACTGTCTCTAGTATTTCCCCTGACCAACAACCCGCCAGTTACAGCTCTCAAGTGGCGTCTGCACAATCCACACTTGTTCCTGAGTTACTGTGGCTCAGTCCCGTCAATTGATCCCCTGATGTGTGTCCGGCAAGGTCTCCTGCTCTGTCCACATTCACATTACTAGTAGTGTGAATGAGGACTGAGCAGGAGAGCTTGCCAGACACACATCAGGGGATCAACAGATGGGACAGAGCCACAGTTACACAGGAACAAGGGTGGATTGTGCAGATGCCACATCAGAGCTGTAACTGGAGGGGTTGTTGGCCAGGGGAAATACTAGAGACAGTGGAGCCGGAGGCCATAGTGGAGCACGGTGACAATCAGTAGTAGTCTACAACCTCTATAAAACCAGCTGCAAGTTGTCCTCCACCTGCTGCATGCTTCAGCGCCTGCTCGGAGCATTGATCCTGGGCTACAACACAGCCAGTTGTAGCCTGGAAGTGCCATCCACACAGATATAAACACTCGCTCTTGTGTTAGTGGGGTTCAGTAACGCCAGCTGTTCCCCTGCTGTGTGGATGGCAAAGTCTCCTGCTGCCTCCAAACTCACACTACAACGCTTTTTCTCCTTGCTCCAAGTAGGCCTCAGCCTGCTTGGAGCATTGATCCTGGGCTACAACACAGCCAGTTGAAGCCTGGAAGTGCTGTCCGCACAGATTAAAACACTCACTCCTGTGTCTGTGGGTTTCAGAAAGATAGTGAGGAAACACTTAGCTAACCTAAATGAATTCAAGTCTCCAGGTCCAGATGAATTACACCCCAGAGTACTGAAGGAGATAGCAGAAGAAATTTTTGAACCCCTCTCCATAATCTTTGAAAATTCTTGGAGAACAGGAGAAGTCCCAGAAGACTGGAGAAGAGCAAATGTTGTTCCTATCTTCAAAAAGGGGAAGAAGGTGGACCCAGGTAACTATAGGCCGGTGAGTCTGACTTCTATAGCAGGAAAGATCTTTGAACAAATTATTAAACAACATGTATGTCAGTACCTGGATAAGAATGAAGTGATTAAACAGAGTCAGCATGGGTTTGTAACTAATAAGTCATGTCAGACTAACTTAATTTCCTTCTATGACAGAATCACTGATTGGGTGTATCAAGGAAATGCTGTAGATATAGTATATCTTGACTTCAGCAAAGCATTTGACAAAGTATCTCATACAATCCTTATTGAAAAAATGACTAAGTATGGAATGGACATGGCAACTGTTAGGTGGATTCATAACTGGCTTAGTGATCGGACCCAAAGAGTGGTCGTAAATGGCTGCACATCCAGTAGGAAGAATGTCTCAAATGGGGTACCACAGGGCTCTGTCCTGGGCCCTGTATTGTTCAACATCTTTATCAACGATTTAGATGAAGGAATTGAGGGTAAACTGATTAAATTTGTTGATGACACAAAGCTAGGAGGGATAGCTAATACTAGAGAAGAGAGAGAGAAGATTCAAAAAGATATAAATAAACTGGAGAAGTGGGCAGCAACTAACAGAATTGTTTTTAACAGGGAAAAATGCAAAGTACTGCATCTGGGCAATAAAAATGAAAAAAGCATATACAGAATGGGAGGAATAGGCCTAAGCAACAGCACATGTGAAAAAGATTTGGGTATACTAATATATCACAGACTGAATATGAGTCAACAGTGTGATGCAGCAGCAAAAAAGGCAAATGCAATTCTAGGATGTATTAACAGAAGCATACAGTCTAGATCACGTGAAGTCATTATTTCCCTCTACTCCTCTTTGGTCAGACCTCATCTTGAATATTGTGTCCAGTTTTGGGCACCACATTTTAAAAAAGACATCAACAAACTGGAGCAAGTTCAGAAAAGAGCAACCATAATGGTGACCGGTCTGCAAACCCTGTCTTATGAGGAAAGGTTGCAGGATTTGGGATTGTTTAGTTTGCAAAAGAGAAGACTGAGAGGAGACTTAATAGCTGTCTACAAATATCTAAAGGGCTGTCACATTGTAGAAGGATCAACTTTATTCTCATTTGCACAAGGAAAGACTAGAAGCAATGGGATGAAACTGAATGGGAGGAGACACAGATTAGATATTATAAAAAACTTTTTGACAGTTAGCGTGAACAATGAGAGGAACAAGCTGCCACAAGAAGTGGTGAGTTCTCCTTCAATGGAAGTCTTCAAACAGAGTCTGGACAGACATCTGACTGGGATGATTTAGTGAATCCTGCTTTGAGCAGGGGGTTGGACCAGATGGCCCAGGAGGTCCCTTCCAACTCTACGATTCTATGATTCTATGTTCCCCTGCTGTGTGGATGGCAAAGTCTTCTGCTGCCTCCAAACTCACACAACAACGCTTTTTCTCCTCGCTCCAAGTAGGCCTCAGCCTGCTCGGAGCATTGATCCTGGGCTACAACACAGCCAGTTGTAGCCTGGAAGTGCCGTCCGCACAGATATAAACACTTGCTCCTGTGTTAGTGGGGTTCAGTAACGCCAGCTGTTCCCCTGCTGTGTGGATGGCAAAGTCTCCTGCTGCCTCCAAACTCACATTACAACGCTTTTTCTCCTCGCTCCATGTAGGCCTCAGCCTGCTCGGAGCATTGATCCTGGGCTACAACACAGCCAGCTGAAGCCTGGAAGTGCCGTCCGCACAGATTGAAACACTCGCTCCTGTGTCTGTGGGTTTCAGTCACGCCAGCTGTTCCCCTGCTGTGTGGATGGCAAAGTCTCCTGCTGCCTCCAAACTCACACTGCAACGCTTTTTCTCCTCACTCCAAATAGGCCTCAGCCTGCTCGGAGCATTGATCCTGGGCTACAACACAGCCAGTTGTAGCCTGGAAGTGCCGTCCGCACAGATTGAAACACTCGCTCCTGTGTTAGTGGGGTTCAGTAATGCCAGGTGCTCCCCTGCTGTGTGGAAGGCAAAGTCTCCTGCTGCATCCACATTCAAACTACTACTGATTTTTAACCCTGCTCCACTAAGACCTCTGGCTCCACTGTCTCTAGTATTTCCCCTTGCCTCCAAACCCGCCAGTGACAGCTCTGAAGTGGCGTCTGCACAATCCACACTTGTTCCTGTGTTACTTGGCCTCATTCACGTCAGTTGATCCCCTGATGTGTGTCCGTCAAGGTCTCCTGCTCTGTCCACATTCCCATTACTAGTAGTGTGAGTGAGGACAGAGCAGGAGACCTTGCCGGACACACATCAGGGGATCAACTGATGGGACTGAGGCCAAGTAACACAGGAACAAGTGTGGATTGTGCTGGCGCCACAGCAGAGCTGTCACTGGCGGGGTTGGAGGCCAGGGGAAATACTAGCGACAGTGGAGCCAGAGGCCTAAGTTGAGCACAGTTACAAATCTGTAGTAGTTTGCATGTGGTTACAATCAGTAGTAGTCTACAACCTCTATAAAACGTGCTGCAAGTTGGCCTCAGCCAACTCCATGCCTCATCCTGGGCTCCAACAACGCCAGTTGGTGTTCAGAAGTGCCGTCTTCACAGAGAAAAACACACTCGCTACTGTGTCTGTGGGGTTTAGTAATGCCAGCTGTTCCCCTGCTGTGTAGATGGCAAAGTCTCCTGCTGCCTCCACATGCCAACCCTATCAGGCCTCAGCCTGCTCCATGCCTCATCCTGGTCTCCAACAATGCCAGTTGGTGTTCAGAAGTGCCGTCTTCACAGAGAAACACACAAAAACTCCTGTGTTAGTGGGGTTCAGTAATGCCTGCTGTTCCCCTGCTGTGCGGATGGCAAAATCTCCTGCTGCCTCCAACATCACACTACATGTTATTTTCCACTTGCTCCAAGTAGGCCTCAGCCTGCTCGGAGCATTGATCCTGGGCTTCAACACAGCCAGTTGTAGCTTGGAAGTGCCGTCCGCACAGATAGAATCACTCGCTCCTGTGTCTGTGGGGTTCAGTAACGCCAGCTGTTCCCCTGCTGTGCGGATGGCAAAGTCTACTGCTGCCTCCAACATCACACTACTACTGACTTTTAACCGTGGTCCACTTAGGCCTCTGGCTGTACTGTCTCTAGTATTTCCCCTGGCCTCCAAGCCCGCCAGTCGCTGCTCTGATGTGCCGTCTGCACAATCCACACTTGTTCCTGTGTTCCTGGGGCTCAGTCACGTCAGTTGATCCCCTGATGTGTGTCCGGCAATGTCTCATGCTCTGTCCCCATTCCCATTAATAGTTGTGTCAGCTGGTCCATGGTTGTGCCATTGGCTCTTGTTCCTTTTGCTGCCCCTCCGGGTTCCAGCACCGTCAGATGGTTCTCGGCAGTGTCTTTGGCACGGGTACTCCCTCCTGCCCAGCCTGGTTACAGCACGCCTGCTGTTTCCGGGTAGTGTCAACGTCACTTTGCTACCGATACGTTGTCCTGTCGTGTTGCGGTTAACCGAGTCTATGATGCCTGCAGTTTCGGTGCTTCCTATGTGGGCTGCGGGTTCTGGTAATAAAGGCTGGTTCCGTAGTGCCAATAGGACAAGCACCCCCTGTACGACTGTGGGTTTCGGTAACTGCGGCCGGCTCACGGCCTTGCAACTTTGTTTTTTTCCTGAATACCTTGTGCTACCCATCCGTGTTCCAGCACCGTCAGCTGGTTGTCGGCAGAGCCTTTTTGTCCTAGGTGCCTCCTTCTCGGTATCCGAGTTCCAGCAACGTCTGCTGGTCCTTGGTAGTGCTTTTTAGCACAGGTACCTCCTGCTTAGAAACCGTGTTCTAGCACTGTCAGCTGGTCCACGGTTGTCCCATTGGCTCTTGTTCCTTCTGCTGCCCCTCCGGGTTCCAGCACCGTCAGCTGGTCCTCGCTAGTGTCATTTGCTCTTGCAGCTTCTGCTACCCATCTGGGTTCCAGCACCGTCAGCTGGCTCTCGGCAGAGCCTTTGGCCTAGGTGCCTGCTTGTCGGTATCCGAGTTCCAGCAACGTGTGCTGGTCCTTGGTAGTGCTTTGGAGCACAGGTAACTCCTGCTTAGTAACCGTGTTCCAGCACCGTCAGCTGGTCCACGGTTGTGCCATTGGCTGTTGTTCCTTCTGCTGCCACTCTGGGTTCCAGCACCGTCAGCTGTTTCTCGGTAGTTCCATTGACTCTTGTAGCTAATGCTACCCATCCGGGTTCCAGCACCGTCAGCTGGTTCTCGGAAGTGTCTTTGGCACGGGCACTCCCTTCTGCCCAGCCTGATTCCAGCACACCTGCTGTTTCCGGGTAGTGTCAACGTCACTTTGCCACCAATACGTTGTCCTGTCGTGTTGTGGTCGGGTTAGCCTAGTCTATGGTGCCTGCAGTTTTGGTGCTTCCTATGTGGGCTGCGGGTTCTGGTAATAAAGGCTGGTTCCGTAGTGCCAATAGGACAAGCGCCCCTTGTTGGACTGTGGGTTTCGGTAACTGCGGCCGGCTCACGGCCTTGCAACTTTGTTTTTTTCCTGGGTACCTTCTGCTACCCATCTGGGTTCCAGCATCGTCAGCTGGTTCTCGGCAGTGCCTTTGGCCTAGGTGCCTCCTTCTTGGTATCCGAGTTCCAGCAATGTCTGCTGGTCCTTGGTAGTGCTTTGTAGCACAGGTACCTCCTGCTTAGTAACTGTGTTCCAGCACCGTCATCTGGTCCATGGTTGTGCCATTGGCTGATGTTCCTTCTGCTGCCACTCTGGGTTCCAGCACCGTCAGCTGGTTCTCGGTAGTTCCATAGTCTCTTGTAGCTTATGCTACCCCTCCGGGTTCCAGCACTGTCAGCTGGTTCTCGGAAGTGTCTTTGGCACGGACACTCCCTCCTGCCCCACCTGGTTACAGCATGCCTGCTGTTTCCGGGTAGTGTCAACGTCACTCTGCCACTGATACATTGTCCTGTCGTGTTGCGGTCGGGTTAGCCGAGTCTATGGTGCCTGCAGTTTCAGTGCTTCCTATGTGGACTGCGGGTTCTGGTAACAAAGGCTGGTTCCATAGTGCCAATAGGAAAAGCACCCCCTGTAGGACTGTGGGTTTCGGTAACTGCGGCCTGCTCACGGACGCAACACTTTGTTAATCATGGGTACCTTCTGCTACCCATCCGGGTACCAGCAACGTCAGCTGGTTCCCGGCAGAGCCTTTGGCCTAGGTGCCTCCTTGTCGGTATCCGAGCTCCACCAACGTCTGCTGGTCCTTGGTAGTGCTTTGGAGCACAGGTACCTCCTGCTTAGTAACCGTGTTCCAGCACCGTCAGCTGTTCCACGGTTGTCCCATTGGCTCTTGTTCCTTCTGCTGCCCCTCCGGGTTCCAGCACCGTCAGCTGGTCCTCGCTAGTTTCATTTGCTCTTGCAGCTTCTGCTACCCATCCGGGTTCCTCCACCGTCAGCTGGTTCTCGGCAGTGCCTTTGGCCTAGGTGCCTCCTTGTCGGTATCCGAGTTCCATCAACGTCTGCTGGTCCTTGGTAGTGCTTTGGAGCACAGGTACCTCCTGCTTAGTAACCGTGTTCCAGCACCGTCAGCTGGTCCACGGTTGTGCCATTGGCTCTTGTTCATTGTGCTGCCACTCCGGGTTCCAGTACCATCAGCTGGTTCTCGTCAGTTCCTCAGCCTTCTTGTAACTTCTGCTACTTTTCAAAGTTCAGGCGTCTGGAAATAGTTTTTGATTCTCACTCTGGATCTCCCTGACAATGACCCTGAAGACGACGACCCTGAAGACCACACAGAAGAATACCTAAAAGATAACCCTGAAGAAGATGACCAAGAGGACAAAGAACAGGAAGACAATCACCAAGATGCAGAACAACAAAAGACAGAAGACCAAGAAGCATAAAAGCCAAAAGCAGAAGAACATTAAGCATAAGACTAAAAAGGAATGCCTGACACAAATAAGAATATGATGAAGAAGAATAGGAAGAAGAAGGAGAAGAATAGGAAGAAGAAGAATAGGAAGAAGAAGAAGAATAGGAAGAAGAAGAAGAAGAATAGGAAGAAGAAGAATAGGAAGAAGAAGAATAGGAAGAAGAAGAATAGGAAGAAGAAGAAGAATAGGAAGAAGAAGAAGAGGAAGAAGAAGAAGAATAGGAAGAAAAAGAAGGATAGGAAGAAGAAGAAGGATAGGAAGAAGAAGAAGAAGAAGAAGAAGAAGAAGAAGAAGAAGTTACTGCTGCTGCTGAAGATGATGAAGGAGAAAGTGTGGGAGAAGTAAAAAAGAAGGTGAAGAGCATGAAGGTAGTGAAACATACATATCTGACAAAAAATTAAAGACTTTAACATAGTCAATATCTTTGTAAGTACGAACGTCTTTAAAAAAAACAACAAATTCCTGCTATTCCATTTGATTGGGCTAAACCTCTATGGCTTTAATGTCTCCTACACCTCCCACAATACATTCTACATTATTATTAGTTGTTTTTCTTCATGTAGAATTAACCAACAGGGAAAGAAAGGGTTTTTTTTAATTCCGATATTTCTGTTCCATTGACTTGAATGGGACTTCCGGGATCGGAATCGGCGATACCCGATACTTTTTTTAGATCAGCCGATCCATTCCAATCCGATATTTTTCAGTATCGGGTGGTATCACTCAACACGAGTTACAACCAATGGTGTCGTTCAAAAATACAACTCGTCCCTAGAGATGAGCGACTTTGCCTTTTTTAGGGTCGAGTCGGGTTTCATGAAACCCGACTTTCGCAAAAGTCGGGTCGAACGAAATCGGCCGACTGTAGTGAAAAGTCGGAGGATGGCTGAAACACGAAACCCAAAGCAAGTCAATGGAGAAGCAAAGTCGGCAGGGAGTGGAGGACAGTAAACACACCTACAGTGCCCATTTCAATGCCAAAACATCAATTCTTATTACTGAAGCTTGTCAACCTTAATTTACTTCATAATAATAGTTACGCATTGAAAACTGGGGGTTATTCGGCTTAAGTTGTGGGGGGGGTAGGGCTGGCTCCAGGTTTTCAAGTGCCCTAGGCAAAAGAGTGTCAGTGCGCCCCATTAACACATACCACAACTCATGATGCTCCGATATGGCACAGAAATATAGGTATAGTACAATGACAAATACTTCACTGCTTACATGACATGACTGATCTATTTTAAATTGTACAATAGCTCAAAAAAAGGACAGTATATTACTCCATACAGTATTATGGCCACCCTACTGTGCGCCATACAGAATAATGAGCCCCATATATTTCTCCATACAGAATAATTGGTCACATATAATGTTCCATACAGTATACGATGAGCTCCACATAATGCTACAGTATATTTTGGTCCCCATGGATGATGCTTCAGTGTCTTATGGGTCAAAATAATGCTCCATATATAATGGGCTCCATTTCTAATGCTCCAGTGTATAATGGGCCCCGTAAATGCTGCTCCAGTGTCTGATGTCCCCCATTTGGAATGCTCCAGTATATTATGGGCCTCATGGATGATGCTCCAGTGTATGATGGGCCCTAATAATGCTCCATATATAATGGGCTCCATTTCTAATTCTCCAGTGTATAATGGGCCCTGTAAATGCTGCTCCAGTGTCTGATATCCCCCATTTGGAATGCTCCAGTATATGATGGGCCTCATGGATGATGCTCCAGTGTATGATGGGCCCTTATATTGCTCCATAAATAATGGGCTTCATTTCTAAAACTCCATTGTATAATGGGCCCCATAAATGCTGCTCCAGTGTCAGATGTCCCCAATCTGGAGTGCTCCAGTATATGATGGGCCCCATGGATGATGCTCCAGTGTATAATGGGCCCTAGTAATGCTCCATAAAAAATGGGCTCCATTTCTAATGCTCCAGTGTATAATTGGCCCCGTAAATGCTGCTCCAGTGTCTGATGTCCCCCATTTGGAATGCTCCAGTATATGATGGGCCTCATGGATGATGCTCCAGTGTATGATGGACCCTAATAATACTCCATATATAATGGGCTCCATTTCTAATGCTCCAGTGTATAATGGGCCCCGTAAATGCTGCTCCAGTCTCTGATGTCCCCCATTTGGAATGCTCCAGTCTATGATGGGCCCCATGGATGATTCTCCAGTGTCTTATGGGCCCAAATAATGCTCCATACATAATGGGCTCCATTTCTAATACTCCAGCGTATAAAGGGCCCCGTAAATGCTGCTCCAGTGTCTGATGTCCCCCATTTGGAATGCTCCAGTATATGATGGGCCTCATGGATGATGCTCCAGTGTATGATGGGCCCTAATAATACTCCATATATAGTGGGCTCCATCTCTAATGCTCCAGTGTATAATGGGCTCCGTAAATGCTGCGAGAGTCTCTGATGTCCCCCATTTGGAATGCTCCAGTATATGATGGGCCCCATTTTTAATTAACCCAGGCATGGTATGTGAAAAGAGCTCCATGGAGTAATCTGGTGTGTGTTGCGCATCCTTCACTTTTGGTGTGGGTGATGGACACAAGGAATGGGGTTGCTCCTGACCAGAAGCCTGCTCTGACGACTCAGTGCTAGCATTTTTTAAAACTTCAGAAGAGGAGGCGATAGAGCTGGAGGCTGTTAAAGCATTGTAAGCCAAAAACAGTTCCTGATGCTCTGGCTTTAAAAGCAGTCTACCTACTCCCAGAAAAGGGAGCCTTACAGGCCTTCCAGAGCTACACCATGATGCAGGCTCAACACCTCCTACCTTAGCTGCTATTGTGTTTTTGGCACTTCCAGCAGATGCACCACAACCACCATCAGTACCATGTGCCCCCCACGCCCACGTCCACATTCTCTTCCACCATACTTCCTCATGTTTTGGAAAATGGACCCAAAATACCAGCAAATATATGGTACTTTATCAGATGCGTACAGCTCTATACAGTTTAGTGATAATAGTAAATCTCCATATATATTTCATGAGTCATACACAGATGCTCACAGGCTCAGTATGGATTACACAATAAAATAAAAAGTTGAAAAAGGGTACAATATCACCAGATACAAGGTATATATATAGTATAGTGCAAACATTATGAATCTCCGTATATATTTCAGGAGGCAGACACAAACGCTCTCAGACCCAGTATGGATTACACAAGAATGTGAAAAGCTGTAAATGGGTAATGTAACACAAGCGTACAGCTGTATACAGTGTTGGGGTCATCTTAAATCTCCAAATAAATTTCCAGAGTAACAAACAGACGTTCACAGGCTCATTATGGATTACACCAGAATCTAAATAGCAAAAAGGTTACTGTATCAGAAGCATACCACTGTATATAGTGTTGGCCAAATTTGAAATCTCAGTATATATTTCCGGAGTCACCCTCAGACGCTCACTCAGTCTGGGTTTGACCATAATAAAAAATGTTGTAACAAAGGTACTGGATAACAAGATAGCAAGTATATATATATATATATTATAGGGTACAATTGAAATCTCCGTATACATAGTCCCGTAGTCACTCTCAGATGCATACTCAGTATGGATTTGACCGTAATACTAAATGTTGATCAAAGGTACTGTTTAACATGATACAAGCTGTATTGAGTATAGGGTAAAAAATGGTATCTCCGATACACCGTATATATAGAAGGCGTAAACCACACACGCTCACTCACTATGGATGATACTGTAATAAAAAATTTTCAACAAAGGTACTGTATCAGCACATACCAGGTGTATCCAGTCTAGGGGTAATTGTAAATTTCCGTCTATACTTCCGGAGCCAGACACAGACACTCACAGGCTCACTATTTATTACACCAGAATTTAAAAAGTAGAAAAAGGGGAAGGCATTCGAAGCGTACAACAGTATACAGTGTTGTGGTACTTTTAAATCTTCGTATATATATTTCAATCTCAGTAAGCCAGTCCAGATTCTCTGCTACTGGAAACTACATGGATACAAGTACAGACGGAAAATCAAGTGTTAGCAGAAATTTGGGAATTACTCATGGCGGGAAAACCTCCCAGTAGATGTTGCAGAGGTGATGTAGACCCTCAATTACTGTCTCTGTGGAGACAGCGAAAACGGTTCTTTGTGAAGAAAGGATTGCTTTATCGCAGTAGCGAGGATCACATCACCGTTACTCGTCTCCATCAAATTGTGATCACAGGGAGAGATGTAGACATGGTCCTCACTGCCTATCATGATGTGTCTGGTCATTTTGGAGTGCAAAAGACAGAAGCCACAGGCCGTAGGCAATTCTATTGGATTGGCATGAGAGGAGACGTTGAAAAATGGTGGCAGGAATGTCACACGTCTGTGACTATCACAACTGTGAAAGGTGATCATAAAGCACCACTGCATCCGCTTGTAAGTTGATGTCCATTACAAATGGTAGCCATTAATCATCTGAAGGTAGAGGCCAGAAGTACAGGCCATAGCTACATCTTAACCATCATCGATCAATACATCAAATTTCTAGTGGCCGTCCCAGTGAAGGATTTAACTGGCCAGACTACACAGCAGTGGAGCAGGGAGAGGTAAGTATTGCAACTTGCAAGTGCTGTGGCCATGACCAAGCAGGTGGGGCACACTCATGGGCGATGGTACTGGCACAGGGCCCCTCATAGTACGCTGGTGTGTCTGATGGCGAGTGGCCCCCCACCGTCAGAGACACTGTATTGTACTATGAGGGGGCCTTGTGCCAGTGCCGTCGGCCATCAGTGGGCCCATCCACCTGTTCAGAGTAACGGCACTTGCCCGAGAGCGCCAGTGTTGACCTCAGCCCTTGGGGGATGGGCAGCCCAGTTAGGGAGGTTTAAAAAATGGCATATGTTGATGTGTAGGCTGGACATTCAGCTGCTGCAAATGGCGAAATTGGGCAAGTCCGAGGAAGAGGAGTACAAAAGCGAGGCAGTTTTCTGGCAACCTATGTGTCATCAGGGGAAGGTGGGACAAAATCCTTTAAAACCCATGCATGGTTCATTTTAATGAAGGTTAGATCATCAACATTTTGGGTCAACAGACGGGTCCTTTTTTCTGTCAGTATTGATCCAGCAGCACTGAAGACTCAGATAGCACACTAGCAGCAGGTGTCCAGTTTCGAGGTCCAATAGTCAAAGGGGAATGATCTGTGAGGGAGAACATCGATATGGGAGGAGAAGTAGTTTTTAAACATAGTTGACAACTGCTGTCTCCTGTCACTTGTAATCGATGCAGTATTTGCAGTCGTGTGAGCGGTACTAGAGAAATCATTCCACAACATGGTCATTAAACCCCTGTCTCCTGCGCCACATCAGCTGTGTGCACCACGAACACCTCTTCCATTGTGCCCACTACAGCTCGTGGGAGAACCAGCACCGCTGCTGTGAGCTGGGAAAGCCTCAAACAAACGGTTTACCAGAGTTGCTTGTTTGTTAGCCAATATTATCTCTAGGTTCTCCTGTGGCATGATGTTGTGTAATTTGCCTTTGCAGCGTGGATCGAGGATGCTGGTCAGCCAGTAGTCATCATCCTTCATCGTTTTGGCAATGCAGGGGTCCCTTTTTAGGATCCGCAAGGCATAATCGCACATGTGGGCCAATGTTCCTGTTGTCAATAATGCACTGCCACTGCTGGGTGGAGGAGCACTTTCTGGCAAATCCACATCCCTACAGTCACGCACAAACACTGTACCTGACCTTGGAACGCCAACATTTTCTCTTGCCCCCTGAGAAGCATCCTCCTGCCCAAAATAATCATCCCCTTCATCCTCCTCCTCCTCTTCCTCTTCTTCCTCCACCTCGTCCAGGACAGTTCCCTGACCAGACAATGGCTGACTGTCAGCAAGGCTTCCTTCCTCCTCCTCCTGTTCCTCCTCCGCTGCAGATGCCAGATCCTTAATGTGCGTCAAACTTTGCATGAGCAGATGCATAAGTGGGATGCTCATGCTTATGATGGCGTCATCTGCGCTTACCAGCCATGTGCATTCCTCAAAACACTGAAGGACTTTACAGAGGTCTTTCAGCTTTGACCACTGCACACCCAACAATTCCATGTCTTCCCTCAAACTGCCTGCCCGTGTATCCTCCCACAAATGCATTACAGCCTGCCTCTGTTTGCACAGCCTCTCAACCATGTGCAGGTTGGAGTTCCACCTTGTTGTAATGTCTACGATTAGGCGGTGCCTGAGGTAGGCGGAGCAATCGCTGCAGCTTCTGCATACGAGTGGAGTCGACATTTGAGCGACGGATGTGCGAGCACAGTCTTCGCACCTTATGGAGCAGGGATGTTAACTCTGGATAATTATTAAGCAAGCACTGCACCACCAGGTTCAAAGTGTGAGCCAGGCAAGGTATGTGTGTGAGTTTTGCACGGGATATGGCTGCCACAAAATTACGTCCGTTATCACTGACTACCTTGCCTGGCTCAAGATGTAGAGTGCTGAGCCATGACTTAGTTTGTCGCTGCAAGTAGTCGGCCAGTACCTCCGCGGTGTGTCTGTTGTCGCCCAAAGACATCATCTTTAAAACAGCCTGCTGACGCTTACCACTAGCTGTTCAATAGTGGGATGTTATGATGAGTCACCGAAGGAGGAAAAAACAAAATACCAGCTAAGTCCAGAAAAACCAGCGAGGTTGGCAGCTATCGGATTGCAGACCCCTGGACCTATCCACAACAACTAGCAGTAGCTGTGGGGGGTTCCTACGGTGCCCTAGACCCCTCGATCACAGCCGGAGAACTAGATAGCCTAAAGACAGAAAGGGGAAAAACTAAACTGCCCCAGAGCAGACCCAAAGCAATAGGCAGCCCCCAACATATAATGACGGTGAAGCAAGATGAAAACACTAACACAGATAGAAAGATAGGTTGAGCAAATGATGGGGCCCAAGCTAACTACATAGGACAGGATAGGAAAGCTGCTGTCTGCCATCCGCAAAAACCCTATCAAAATGAGCCAACCGACTGATAGGAAAAACAGGCCCTGAAGTCGCTAGGCTTCAAAAGACTACATCAGCACTCAGGTATATTCTGAAGACAGAGCAAAAGTTCAACAGATCAGAGACAAAAATGGAATTCAGCTCACCCCCGGCCGTGGATGGCAGAACTCCCCAAAAACAAGGCAAAACAAAAACAAAACTGAAGAGTACAAAGCAGAGCAGAAAAACTTAGCTTTGAGATGCAGGAATCAGACTGGTCTCCAAGAATCCAGCAGGAAAATCACCAGCCAGGAAGAAGGGCGTCAGCAGCCTTATATCCAGTCCTCAATTCCAGCCACCCAGTCATCATCTAGCTGCCCAGGTGTTTGATAATCAGCCTCACTACCTTCCTTCACCAGAGGAGGGAGTTCATCAGACCTCAATGGTGAAGGGAAAAATGAACTCACAACAGTGGGACACCTCATGTGCAACACAGCCAGCTGCGGATGGAGTGCTCGTGCGACTGCGCTCTGTGGACTAGCTTTCGCTTATGGAGGACTAGGAGGAGGAGGATCGAAAGCCTACAGCCAACTGTTTCCTATACCGTGGGCTAGGCAGCACTGTTCCACTGCCGCTGTCCCCTGTGGAGCATGCATCCACCACATTAACCCAGTGCGCAGTGATGGACATGTAACGGCCCTGGCCATGCCTAGTGGACCATGCATCTGTTGTGAGGTGCACCTTTCCACTCACTGATTGCTTGAGTGCATGGACAATGCGGTCTTTCACTTTCAGGTGGAGGGCTGGGATGGATTTTTGAGAAAAGAAGTGCCGACTGGGTAGGTCATAGCGTGGGACTGCATAGGCCATGAGCTTGCGGAAAGCTTCTCTTTCAACCAAACGGTAGGACATCATCTCTATTGAGATTAGTTTGGCAATGTAGGCGTTCAAACACAGTGTACGTGGATGAGAGGATGAGTACTTTCTTGTCCTACTCAGAGTGTCTGGTAGGGTGAGCTGGACTGGAGAGCTGCATATCGTGGAAGTAGCGGTGGACCGGACGGAGTGAAAGGGGGTTGGTGATGGTATTGGTGGTGATGGCCAGATTCAGTGTTGTGTTGCAAAACCATTGTGATTCCCTGAGTGCTTTGGCCTTGCGACAAGACCTCAACATTTAGTGCTGGTGGTGTGCTTAACAGTGGCGGTGGTCTTACAGTGGGGGAATGCTTGCAAGTGCATGTTGATTAAATGTCTAAGCATGCAACTGGTATTCAAATTTCTGAGTTGTTTACCTCGGCTAAAGGTTCTTCTGCACTTCTTACAGGTAACCTTTGCCTCATCAGTAGGATTTTGGACAAAGAAGTGCCACACTGCACTCTTCCTACTATGGTATACATTTTCTGGCCTTGCACGCTTTGCTAAGTTGACCGTCTGGCCAAGCTGTCCTGCAACTCTTTTAGTTTTTGTTCCACGTTTTTGGACAGCTACGGGCCTGCCAGATAACCGCTGCTGTGATGTCAATGCCTGCTGCGGATCCTTCTCCTTATCTGAACTATTGTCAGCGCCACCCTCCTCCCCCAAAGGATGCCAATTCGGGTCAAGAACTGGGTCATCCATCACCTCCTCTTCAAAGTCATCTGCACCTTCCTCTTTACCTTCCTCTGTGTCACCGTGTAAGGTGGTATAGCATGCGGGAAGGGGCACCTGAGTTTCATCAGGGTCAGATCCTGGCTCAGTAGACTGCAAGGGCAATATAGTGCTCTTGGTCAATGTACCAGCAGAATCATCTAGCAGTGGCTGTGTATCAGTGCACTCAAAGTCAGATTGATCTTGGACTGGGGAATTCAGGATTTGACTGGATAACCCAGGCATGGTATGTGAAAAGATCTCCATAGAGTAATCTGAAGTGTGGGCTGCCGCATCCTTAACTTTTGGTGGGGGTGAATGATACAAGGAAATGTTTTTCCTGACCAGAACCCTGCACTGACGACTCCGTGCTTGCAGCTTTCGAACATTCAGAAGAGGAGGCAATAGAGCTGGTGGCTGCTTCAGCAATGCATGCCAAAACCTGTTCCTGATGCTCTGGCTTTAAAAGCGGCTTTCCTACTCTAAGAAAAGGGAACCTTACAGGCCTTCTTGGGCCAGACGATGACGCAGGCTCAACATGACCTGCCTTCGCTGCTATTGTGCTTTTGCCAGAACCAGCCGATGCACCACCACCATCAGTTCCAGCTGCGCCCCCCTGCCCACGTCCACGCCCTCTTCCACCATACTTCCTCATGTTTGGGAAAATGTACCAAAAATACCAGCAGAGAGATGGTACTGTATGAGGAGCGTCCAGCTGTGTAAGGTGTATTAAAAAAATTAAATCTACGCATATATTTTGCTAGTCATTGCCGCTCCCCCAGTATGTAGTTGACCGTAATCCAACAAGCACATATACGGAACTGTATCAGAAGTGTACAGCTGTATACACTCACTGGCCACTTTATTAGGTACACCTGTCCAACTGTGTGTTAAGACTTAATTTCTAATCAGCCAATCACATGGCGGCAACTCAGTGCATTTAGGCATGTAGACATGGTCAAGACAATCTCCTGCAGTTCAAACCGAGCATCAGTATGGGGAAGAAAGGTGATTTGAGTGCCTTTGAACGTGGCATGATTGTTGGTGCCAGAAGGGCTGGTCTGAGAATTTCAGAAACTGCTGATCTACTGGGATTTTCATGCACAACCATCTCTAGGGTTTACAGAGAATGGTCCGAAAAAGAAAAAAAATCCAGTGAGCGGCAGTTCTGTGGCCGGAAATGCCATGTTGATGCCAGAGGTCAGAGGAGAATGGGCAGACTGGTTCGAGCTGATAGAAAGGCAACAGTGACTCAAATTGCCACCCGTTACAACCAAGGTAGGCAGAAGAGCATCTCTGAACGCACAGTGCGTCGAACTTTGAGGCAGATGGGCTACAGCAGCAGAAGACCACACTGGGTACCACTCCTCTCAGCTAAGAACAGGAAACTGAGGCTAAAATTTGCACAAGCTCATCGAAATTGGACAGTAGAAGATTGGAAAAACGTTGCCTGGTCTGATGAGTCTCGATTTCTGCTGCGACATTCGGATGGTAGGGTCAGAATTTGGCGTAAACAACATGAAAGCATGGATCCATCCTGCCTTGTATCAACGGTTCAGGCTGGTGGTGGTGGTGTCATGGTGTGGGGAATTTTTTCTGGGCACTCTTTGGGCCCCTTGGTACCAATTGAGTATCGTTGCAACGCCACAGCCTACCTGAGTATTGTTGCTGACCATGTCCATCCCTTTATGACCACAATGTACCCAACATCTGATGGCTACTTTCAGCAGGATAATGCGCCATGTCATAAAGCTCGAATCATCTCAGATTTGTTTCTTGAACATGACAATGAGTTTACTGTACTCAAATGGCCTCCTCAGTCACCAGATCTCAATCCAATAGAGCATCTTTGGGATGTGGTGGAACGGGAGATTCGCATCAGGGATGTGCAGCCGACAAATCTGCGCCAACTGTGTGATGCCATCATGTCAATATGGTCCAAAATCTCTGAGGAATGCTTCCAGCACCTTGTTGAATCTCTGCCACGAAGAATTGAGGCAGTTCTGAAGGCAAAAGGGGGTCCAACCCGTTACTAGCATGGTGTACCTAATAAAGTGGCCAGTGAGTGTACGTTTTTTGTGTAACTAACAATCTCTGTAAATGTATTTATGGAGTGTCACACACACAGACACTGACTCTGTATAGATGTGACTGTAATGCGAGCGGCAGATATACAATACAGTTTGAGAATCGGACAGCTCTATACGGTGTCTGTATGGAAAATTGTCAGTCTCCGTCTATTTTCATACGGCGCGACACACGCTGTCTCTGTATAGTTTTGACCATAATTAAACAGAAGATATATATGAAACTGTTTGAAAAGCGGACAGTTCTATAAGGTGTAGGTCTGGAAAAATGGAAAATCTCCTCAGTTTGTTTTTCCAGAGTCACACACAGATAGCTTGTATTTGTCCGTGATACCAGTCGGTACATGGTAGTGTGTGAAGAGTGTACACCGCTATACGGTGTCTGTATGGAAAATTGTCAATCTCCGTCTATTTTTATACTGAGTGACACACGCTGTCTCGGTATAGTTTTGGCCGTTATCAAACAGCAGGTATGCGAAACTGTTTGAAAAGCAGACAGCTGTCTAAGGTGTAGGTCTGGAAAAATGGAAAATCTCCTCGGCTTGTTTTTCCAGAGTCACACACAGATAGCTTGCATTGGTCCGTGATACCAGCTGGTACACGGTAGTATGTGAGGAGCGTACACCGCTATACAGTGTGTGAAAAAATGAACACTCGGTAGCTCACCAAAGCAAAATAATAAAAGTTGGAGTGCTTTGAAAAAAGCAGTTTGAACAGCAGTGTGCACACAGCAATGCAGCTATCAGGTAGCCTTAAAAGGCAGCCTAATCACCACCAGCTCTGCTGCACACAACAAAAATCCTCCCCTTTCACTGCACACTAACTGTACAGTGAAAAGCGCTATCAGCAGAAGCAATTTTTTTTTCTTCTTCCCTGCCTAACGCTCTCCCTTATTCAGAATCAGCAGCAGCACCTCTCCCTA
Organism: Dendrobates tinctorius; assembly: GCF_039654945.1. Classification (NCBI taxonomy): domain Eukaryota; kingdom Metazoa; phylum Chordata; class Amphibia; order Anura; family Dendrobatidae; genus Dendrobates; species Dendrobates tinctorius. The sequence goes on from NW_027361811.1 coordinate 16,887,097, forward strand.
TTCTAAGATCGGCAGAAGCAAGATGGCAGTCAGCGGTCACGGCCTTTTATAGCCACTGTGATGCCACACAAAGCCAGCCAATCACTTCAATGCCCTTCTCTAAGATGGTGGTGGCCGCTGCAAATGTAATCGCGTTGCCCACAGTGTGCGTCCTCCGTCATTGGCTGAGAAATGGCGCTGGAAGCATTATTTGAAACCCGACTTTGGCGCTCGGCGACCTCATGGCCGACGTCACACTATGGTCGGGTTTTGATTGGTGAAACCCGACTTTAGCTAAAGTCGGCAATTTTTTAATTTGACCGACCCGTTTCACTCAACTCTACTCATCCCGCAAAAATCAAGCTTTCCTCCACACGAATCCTCTCTATCAACAGACTGGTGGAAGAGGAGGATGTGACCAGACCTGTCCATCAACCTTGAAAAAACACTTCATCTACTGTTTTTTTTATTTTAGGAAGCTGACAGACAAGTCTGGTCACATGCTCTTCTATGATAAGCGATTTTGTGGCCAGGAGAGCTGTGCAGTTTATGAGGAAAGCTTCACTAACACATTCAGAAGGGCAACCTGTAATACTTAAATTTTAGTATATCCACCAGCATGTGTTTAAAATATAAAGATGTGGATAATCTCTTTAAAATAATAGATATGTAAATGTGCTAACATTTTCAATAAAACGTTGAGATGAAGTTTATAATGCATACTGTATAATGGAAGCCTTTATTGAATTGTATTTATTCCAAGAAATTAGTGTAGATACAATGATGCTTTGCAATTCAGTATGGCCGATCCTTTTCTCTCCTGACATCATGTATTTGAGAGATTTGGGAGAGCCCCATGCATACTTGATGGCCATTCGGTCCTGCCAATATCGGTGGGTTTGGCCACTGTATATGCAGGCCTAAAGGCTTTATCTGCAGCTCATGAAATGCTATCCCTAGTAAGACAATGGGGCTACAAACACTGAAATCAGAACTATTATTTATTATAATTTGTCACCATATGGGGCTTACGCTTTTTAACTATAGAAATCAATTGATGACATTAAAGATATAATTACCACATATAACATGTTCATGGATGTTCTAAAATATCATCTGACAGGTTCCTGTTCCCACCCCTGACTGTTACTTTTTATGCGTCTATTACCACATTTAGGAATCTGTAAGTTACAAATAAACATTTTTAAAAGAAACTATTGGTTTGTTGAGCAAACAATACATTACATACCACATTCCTGTGTACAGTAAACCTCTCATTTGTGTTAATATTTTACTATGCAATTTATAACCTAGTTGAATTCCTGACCCTTCAAACCAAATAGTATACACACAGCTATGAATACGAGCTATGGATCGCGCAAATATTCTCTTTTTCCCCTCCAGATATTCTGCTATATTGTCTCTTCTGATAACAGTACCTTTTTTCACTTTTCCATTGCTACTTATTTTAGTTAGTGTTATAACATGTATTTTTCACATTATTTACACATTTTCTTTCCAGTTTCATAACTAGAGTAGTATATAATTTGTGATTCAATTTGCGTAAATTGCTACAAAAAATGCCCGTTTTCATTTTCACATTAGAGAAACAAAAAATGGACAGAGCAAATAATATAGATCAAACCAAAATGAGAGTATCAAACAAATGTCTACTGTAGGAGAATGGTGACACGTACCTGCTAGGATATGACTGGCAGACCATTCGGAAATAATCGGAAAGGGGAGTGTGCCACGCTCGGTACCCTGGTTCACCATATGCTTCTGCTTAACTTAACCTTTCTGGTTTACATTTCTTTCACTATCTAACCAGGCCCTTGTGATGTTTTCTACCTATAACATCTAGCCAGCATCTGCTGGGCACCGGCCAAGCCCTCCGTTTCACAGCCTGTCACATAAGCACTTTCTGCTGAACTGCCTGTCATACATTACTTTGTTTGCTAGTGATTAGGTGTTGTGTGTACTTAGTCGCCCCTTTTTTTAATTACTTAGTACATATTGTTTTCATTACTGGTCACTGACCCCCTCTATAATTATTTTTCACAATAGGGATTTTTTGCTGACTTCATCATCTGATTTGCTTGTGTGGGGCTATATCATATCTAAAATTATTTAATGCTACAGCATTCAGGGCCATATGATATCTGCAATTGTTTTAGGCTACCGTATGTTCATTGACTTGCTGTACTAGGCATAATGCACTACATGCTTGGCCTTATCTTACCTGTACAAGACTTACTCCTTTGTGGTTCTGGATTTTTTTAACCCCTTGTGTCCCCATATAATTACTGTATTTTATGTAGTCCGGTCACCTATTTTCTTTAGTGCCGCCATGTAAACAATTGCTTGTGAAATAAAAGTTTTTTACTTTTTCAGTTTCTGACCTTTTATGACCATATGTTTGGTATTTTTGCTTTTGGGTTTTCCCATTCTTCACATTGCAAAAGCTTGCATCGGCCACAGAAGATTCATATGACCTCAGGCTTGCCATTAAGCCTTGAAACTATCACATGGTATAGCCACAGTACAGCAAATCAGCAGGGATTAGCCTAGCCTGTATAAAAACCAAAGCAGGAAATGCAGAAACCATTTTATGTTAATTTAGGAATGCGAGAGGATGTCACAACTTAAAACTTAACAATAGAGATAGAAAAGGACACTCTAAAAAACTTTAGACAAATGCTTCAGACTGTAATGTGTTGTACAACTGCAGCAGTGAAGAAGATGAGTGTAGTACTCTGCAAATAAAGCAGAGATTCAAATGATAAGGGGTAAAAGAAGTAGGAGAGGTGAAAGCAGCAGTACCAGACTCGGTGTGATTGACTAAATCCATTTTGAGCTTTGCTACAACCTTCTCTTCTTAATTTTCTGTTGCTTTTGTACATGTAGATGACAATGTGATTTAGTGCTTTCTATTTACAGAACTTTTGGTGAATGTTTTTCCCAGCAATATGCGCTCCTGAAGGATGATGATGGATCTTGATATCAAGTTCCATCATCATCCTTCAGGAGCGCATATTGCTGGGAAAAACATTCACCAAGTGTTATAACCTATGAAAGCACTGTCCAGTGCTCTCACTAGTTCCCAGATCTTTGCAGCAAACTGAATGGAAAGAGGAATGGAGTGATCCATGGATTGGATCTACATGCAGAATCTCAAGACACCAAATAGGTGAGTGTATTCACACCGAATATATATGTTTGATAATTAACTACTACACTTAGAAGCTTGCGCTTCCCATTTTTCTCCCTATAATCCCCTCTTGTTTCATTTACAGAACTTTCCAACTCAGTACCTATAAGGCGATGTGCTAAATTGAAGGCTCTACAGGATTTTTACTATTTTACTTTCATGGACCATCTGTTTATTTTTGGTTTATCTCAGTTCTGAGAACTATTTTATAAGTTTACACACTGATCAATGATTTTTTTAACTATTTTTTAAGTTTACACACTGATCATTGATTTACTGATCAATGTTTAAGCTAGGAATGCTTGTCCAGGCCCTGTCCCATGCTAAAATGTGGCCTGCTGGCTGGACTACACAATTAGCATAAAGGATTTATATACTTAAATATAGTCTGAGTTCTGGAGAACTCTATTAGTACAACCAATTTAGATTCACTTATGTGAAGTTATATGCTGAAAATGTGCCCTGGTGTCACACACAATGAGCAAAAATGATTGCTCTGCTGGAAGGTCAATTTCACAGCCACACAGGGTCCTATGTATCTGAACTAGCCGACTGACAATCAACCACTTAGATAACTTTCTGACTATACAGTAGCAGATGGAGCGGCCTCTCTGTTACACTGATAAAATGGTGCCAAAAACAACCTGCTCACTCTTTAAATGGAGAGAGAAATGTGACTTCGGCAGCCAATGACACAAGCCCTTGCGTATAGATGTTGTGGATCGTTTCCGCACCCTGATTAGCTGCCGGAAGCTTCACACATAAATTTAAGGAAAAAACTCTCCCCAACCCCTCCCCTCATGAAACCCATTTCCCCATCCCTCCTGCTCTTCATACAGCACCACTATACTAGCCAAAGTCCTAACAAAGGCTTTAAAGTGGAAACATGATGATTTACTGTGACCGAATTTTGGCAACACTGAGTAAAAATGTTCAGAAAACAGAACACGGATCCGAATATGCTACGTTTGTGCCGAATTTGAGAATGGCGAACATTTTCCGAACAAGTTCGCTCATCTGCTTTGGTAACGGTGCATATGCAATGGCATCACTGCACAAGTGCTGGCATGTACGCTCGCTGTCATACCAGAGCTGAAACTGCAGGGGATTTTATGAGAAGTATAAAAAAGTTTTTTTTTTATAAAATGAATTTAATGGGCTTTGAGGAGCAAATGATGATGAATTGAGGGTGTGGGATGGGGGACAGTGAATGATGAAGTATTAAGGTGGGGGAGTGCAAATAATGATGAATTGCGGTTGGGGGACAGCAAATGTTGAATTGAGGGTGGGGGACAGCAAATAATGAATAGATGTGGAGGACTGGGAAAGCAAATGATGAATTGAGGGTGGAAGGTGGATAGATCAAATGGCAACTTGAGGGTGGGGTGGGGGAGAACAAATAATGATGAATTGAGGTTAACTTACAGCATATGATAATAAACTGATGATGAGGGGGAGATCAAATGATGAATTAAGACTGGGGGATGGGGACAGCAAATGATAATGACTTGAGGGTGGGGAGAGTAAATGATGTATTGAGATTGGTGGATGGGGAAAACAAATGATGACGAGTTGGGTTGGAGGAGAGTAAATGATGAATTGAGAGTGGGGAGAGCAAATGATGCTATATTTAGTATGTGGACAAGGCATATTAATTTAAACACTGCCTGATTGTGGTGAGCCCTGCCTGCACAATAAGAGGTGAGAGGGATTCTCTCTGCACTGTTGGAACACGTGTCGCATTAAGGGAAAAGTTGAGGGCGCAGGTGGAGGCCCTAAAGGAGAGGTGGAGGAGGCAGAAGCACTGGAGGAAATGTTACATACAGAGGTTTGCCCAGCAAGCCTCAGGTATTCCAAAACTTGTGGAGCTGCCCCTTGCCCTCCTGCCCCCACAGCCACCCAGTGCCCAGTAAGCAAGATGTATTGTACCTGGCTAAGTTTGCTCATCCAGGTGTCAGTGGTGAAATGCAATCTGGCAGATATAAATTATTTCAAGGAACAGGTGATGTTGTCTGCGATATACTGGTGTAGTGCAGGCACAGCTTTTTTAGAGAGGTAATGGTGACTGGGCAGCTGGTAGTGAGGGACTATGATCGCCATCAGCTTTCATAAACCATCTGTAGCCACCAGGCAGAAAGGCAGATTTTCCATGGCCAACAGATTGGAAATGGTGGAGTTCAAGCTCTTAGCTTTGGCATGTGTAGGAGGAAACATTCTTTTATGTGACCACAACTGTGGGACCATGAGCTGACTTCTGTGCTGAGAGAGGTGGAGCAGGGTGAACACGACAAACTGCTGTACTGTGATTGAGGTGCAGGGGGAAAGGTTATGTTGGAATGAGAAAGATGTGATGTGCTTGGCGAAACAAAAACAGCAGGCATGTCCTCTACCGTAACAGCTAGTTCTCACTCATCCTGACTGTAGGGGGTAAACAAGTTGAGTTTCTGCAATTGGAGACCTGTGTGAGAACATTTGCCATGGTGATGGAGGAGGAAGAATCAGAAGACGCGGTTGATTGCACAGCTAGTGGTTGGTGAGGCCTGCTAGTTGGCATTTTCGGCCAGTAAGATTTCCAGACTAACACATGTTGATCGCGCATGTGCCGGTTCATGCATCTAATAGTCAAAATATTGTCATTTTTTCTCTATTGAGTTATTTTTTGTGAAATGAGCAGATAACATGAATTGGGTCACCCTTTTTGTTCTCAAAAAAGGCCCAGACTAGGCAACCCTTGCCACCCCTGCGAACTTCTGCTTGCCACCCCTGCGAACTTCGGACTTGCGACTGCTGCTGGCCACAGCCAGAGTTGTGGCTGAGGATGCAGTGCTTGCCTTGGTTGCACCACTCCGTGTCTGAGCGGTGAGCCGCAGCGTAACCTCATCGTCTTCCTCCCCCTCCACCTTCTCTGCTGAGCTGCTCAGCTGCATGCCTCTGAGTTCACACCAACTGGGATCTACAACCTCATCGTCATCTTCTCTGTTCTCCAACTCTTCACCCTGAGAATCACCCTCCTACTCTTTCTGCCCAGACAGCACATTACAGTCTGCTTGCATCTCAAATATCTGAGTTTCATCAAGATCACCTTCACCCACAGAGGTAAACGTCTGGTGACGAAGGAAGGCATTCTGCTCGGACCCTACTTTGTCTGGCCCCTGATCCAACAGGAAAAGATTTTGACCGTTGGTGCAGATGTTTTCCTCCTCCTAATTCTGTGAATATTTGGAGCTGACTAAACCATAACGTGAATACCCCTTAAAAGATATACACAAGGATAAAAAACAGGGAATCAGGGCAGCAATCTTAAGGGGGTGATATAATATACCTAAAGATAAAGCTAGTAGACCCTAGGATCTGATGGCCTACCTAACATCGTAGGTTGGAACCCTAATTTTGCGATGTGGCACCCCCACTCAATGACGGCTGTCCCTTCAATACACACAGAAAAACAGATACACTCAGATCCAAAATTGAATCCAGAGCATCAGTATCAAAATTGAACACACTTGGCTACTGCTTTGTATACAGACTGGGCAATCACTTGTAAAGCAATAGTCAAAGACAATTAATAGATAAATGCTTGAGTGATTAATATGGATATAACCTACAATGCAACAGACAGAGATATAGTGTTACATAGATATACACTGATGTGATGACCTGGACTGTCCACTCAAACACGATGTCTCCAGAGTACAAAATCTGAAATAGCACATTGAAAGGCTTAATATGCAATTGGTCTTTCAAACTATATTATCCATCTAGACATCTAGCAGCATGTAGCAATATGATAGCAATAAGTGGTAAAATCATGCCACAAGTGCATGAATATCAGGTTTAAGATGTAACAAAAAGGCTGTAATCTCAGCCTAATCTAATGACCCTTGTGTGAAGTAGCAGCCAACCAGATACAATAAAGAGAAATACTCCAATAATTAAAGTGCTCAAAAAATTCACATGCTCAAAAGGTAAAAGGACTTAGCTGCATATTCAAGATGAATCCCTTTTTCCAGCTGTATAAATAGATTCATCCCTGGTCTCGATGCATTTCTCCCCATTTATCTTTGCTTGGGGGTTTATCAGGGGACTTGCATCCTAAGGAATATCTCAATGTGTCCAAAAGTTGGGGATGGGTATCAGTCTACCCATCCCAAAAGATTCTGAGCAGAGCAAAGCTCCAATTTCAGTAGCCAACAAACAGCCCCAAAGCATAATGTTGCCTCCACAATGCTTCACTGTGGGTATGGTGATCTTTCGGCAATGTGTAACGAGGTACTGGGTGGTAGCCATGGGCAAGGTTCTCGTCTCTTGAGCCCCAGCATGTTACATGAAGGAGTACTGGCTGGGTGTGTGGACTTGTGCTGTGAGGGCGCTATGCTGATACAGGACACATGTAAATGTTGATTTTAACCAGTTCATGAAAAGAGATCACCAGTAGAAATGAGCGACTTTGCCTCCGGGACGGTCGAGTCGGGTTTTGGACCACCCGACTTTACCAAAAGTCGAGTCAAACGAAATCGGCCGACTATTGGCAAAAGTCGGAGTTCCGACCGAAACCCGACCCCAGTGCAAGTCAATGGGGAATAAAAGTCAGCAGTGAGTGGAGGACAGTGAACACACCTACAGTGCCCATTTCAATGGCAATGACATCAATTCTTATTACTTAAGCTTGTCAACCTTAATTTACTTTATAATAATAGTGTCATGATACCAGTGCTGGGTGACCGGCACTTCTGGGGTTAATGTTTTGATGTCAGTGCAGACTCTCACCTGTACACCTGGGACCTATTATGGTGGCCTCTCATTGGTTCTGGGAAAGCTTTTTATAGCCTCAGGAAGCTCCCATCCCCCGTCAGTTATACTTTCACCCTTGGCATTGTGTGGTGACCCCTGAGTGTGTTTGTGCTGTGTTCTGGTTGCTTGATTCTCTGTGTACTACTTGGTCTGTTCTTTGGATATTGCTTTGGATTCTGCTTGGTACCTTCTATGTCTGTTTGGTTTTGACTTCTGCTTGGCCCTGACTATCCGTTCTGTCTCATCCCTGGTACTTTACTGATATCTCTGTGTATGACCTCCGTTTTGTCTGACTCTGAGTATTTCTGTATAGTGTCCTGCCATCTCTGAAAGCAGGACGCTAAGCCCCGCCCCCTTGCAGTCACATGACCGTAGGTCCTGTGACTGCTTGCTAAACTTCAGCATCCACAGGTTCTGTGTATCTGTATTTTCCAGCTGTACCTGACCCCGGGGCCCCCTACAGTGCGGGTGAGTCCCTGCTCAGCGGAGGGTGCATGCCGGCGCTGACAAGATCCTGACATTGTAACTGACCATTAAGTTTTCGGTGGATTTTTGTGCAGAGAGTTATTGATCCCACACAGTCTCTGGTTGACCAGATGAAAAGTCTGACTCAGATGTTTCAGGGTTTATCTCTGGAGCAGCAAGCTCTGGCTTGTTCTCAGCAGCAGGCTTCTACGACAGGCCAATGGGCTTTATCTGCTGGGTCTCCGGGGGCTGGGGCGAGGGATGTTGTTCTGGTGTCCCCGGAACCACCTGTTAAACTGCCTGACTTTTTTTCTGGGAACAAAAAGGAGTTCAGGGTCTTCATGGAGGGTGCAAACTTTTTTTTAGTTTGAGACCACGTTCCTCTGGGGATGAAAACCAGAAAGTAGGGGTCATTATGTCGTTATTAAGAGGGTCCCCAAAAGCTTGGGCTTTCTCCCTCCCTCCCACTGCCCCTGAGAGACTGTCTGTGAATGCATTCTTTGAGGCCCTCGGGTACATTTATGATGAGCCTGACCGAGTGCGATTGGCAGAGGACATGGTGATGAGCGTCTGTCAGGGGAAGCACACGGCTGTGTGGTTTTGTTATGAATTCCGCCGCTGAGCTGCAGAGGTCTCTTGGGACGCCGCCGCACTCCGAGGACTCTTTCGCAGAGGCTTGTCCGAGCGGCTGCAGGATGCCTTGGCGTTACATCCCCCACCAAACTCTCTCGAGGACACCATGACCCAGGCCATCCGGATGGACTGCAGGCTGTGGGCCAGAGGGGTGATGCAGGTGGAGACTCCATTGTTCCCCAGTGGAAAAGAGACTGCCCCTGAGCTCACGGATGTAAGCGCCCTCTCCCTGAAGGATACGGAGAGGAAACGCCGGAAGAACAAGCAGTTATGCTTTTAGTGCGGTAAAAGGGGACATTGGAAAAGAGAGTGTCCTGATTGCCCGTCTTCGACCCGGTCGGCGGGAAACGACTAGGTCTGGGTAGTCAACAGGGAGACTACTCAGACCCTCAGGTACCCTTTTCCTCGTTTTCTAAAGTGCTACTTCATGTGGAACTGTTTGTGGACGGTAGTTCTTTTCCCTCTACAGCCTTCGTGGACTGCAGATCATCGATTAATCTCATTGACTCCCAATTGGTCACACACTGCAAGATAGGGACAGTTAGGCTCAAGGTTCCGATCAAGGTGGTGGCCATTGACTCCTCTCCCCTCACTAAGGAGGGAATTCTCCTTATGTCTGACTTGTTTTCATTCAGAGTGGGCACTACTCATGTGGAAAACCTTAGTTGTTTTGTTCTGTACAATCTACCTGCAGGGTTGGTGTTGGGCATGCCCTGGTTACAACGCCATAACCCAGTTATTAACTGGAAAACATGGGAGATTGTTCAATGGGGGTTTAATGATTTTAAGTTATGAGATAAATTCACACTGCTGGTTGAACCTGTTAAATCTGTGTCTGTATCATCTGTCGAGCTGGAAGGTATTCCGGAATGCCTGAAGGACTTCAAAGATGTATTCTCTGAAAGCGAGGCCGAGATGTTACCGCCACATAGACCCTTTGACTGCGCTATCAAGCTGGTCCCGGGAGCTAAATTACCTAAAGCCCGTCTGTTTAATTTATCCAGCCCTGAGCGCTTGGCTATGAAGGAGTACAATGCTGAAAGTCTGTGCAAGGGACACATTCGTCCTTCAGTCTCACCTGTGGCGGCAGGTTTCTTTTTTGTAAAGAAAAAAGATGGCGGGTTACGTCCCTGTCTCGATTTTCGGGAGCTCAATCAGATTACTGTATGGAATACGTACCCCCTTTCGTTGATTCCTGACTTGTATAACTAACTATCAGGGGCAAAGTGGTTTTCTAAACTGGATCTTCGGGGGGGCATATAATTTGATAAGGGTCCGAGAGGGGGATGAATGGAAAACTGCGTTCCTCACGTCCAAGGGACTGTTTGAAAATTTAGTCAAGCCGTTTGGTTTTACCAATGCCCCCGCCATATTTCAAAATTTCAACAACGTGGTATTCACAGATCTCATTGGTCGTTTTGTCGTTATCTACTTAGATGATATTTTGATATACTCCTCTGACAGGCATTCTCATCTGTTACATGTACGAACTGTTCTCCAAAGACTGAGAGAAAATCATCTGTTTGCCAAATTGGAGAAATGTGTATTTTGTGCGCAAGAATTGTCTTTTTTGGGATTAATTGTATCCTGTGAGGGTTTTCGCATGGACCCCAAGAAGGTACAGGCCATTGCGGATTGGGTGCCACCCCGAGATCTTAAGGGTCTTCAGCGCTTCTTGGGGTTCGCCAATTATTACCGCAAATTTATCCGGGGGTTTTCGCAGGTGGTCAAACCTCTCACGGATCTAACATGCAAAGGTGCGGATGTGAGAAATTGGTCCTCGCTCGCAAAAGAGGCCTTTGCGACGCTGAAAAAATGTTTTATGTCTGCTCCTGTGTTGGCACAGCCAGATCCGTCCAAACCATTTGTGGTGGAGGTGGATGCCTCTGAGGTGGGGGTGAGGGCAGTGTTGTCCCAAGGGCCTGCCACTCTAACCAACCTCAGGCCATGTGCTTTCTTTTCCAGGAAGTTTTCTGCTGCTGAAAGAAATTATGATGTAGGCAATAGAGAGCTTCTTGCGGTCAAGTTAGCGTTTGAGGAGTGGAGGCACTTTTTGGAGGGGGCCAGTCACCCGGTTACTGTGATCATTGATCACAAAAATTTGTCATACATTGAGTCTGCTAAAAGAGTAACGCCGAGACAGGCCCATTGGTCACTTGTTTTCTCGTTTCCAGTTTACTATTACATTCCGTCTAGGGTCAAAGAATGTCAAGGCTGATGCCTTATCTCGTATTTTTCACCCTGTGTCTGCCCCTGAGCCACCGTCCTCCATTCTGCACCCTGGGGTGGTGTTAGCAGGGATCTTGTCTGAATTGGGACAGGAAATTGAGGTGGCCCAGTCGCTGGCTCCTGCGGCCAAGCCAGGGGGCAAGTTGTTTGTCCCAGAGCAACTTCGCCTTAAACTCTTGCAAGAGTTCCACTATTCCAAGTTGTGTGCTCACCCTGGTATATCAGCCACGCAACTGGTGGTGGCTAGAATCTTCTGGTGGCCTACCCTTGGTTCTGATATAAAGAAATTCATTTCTGGTTGTGGGGTCTGCGCTCGTTCTAAAAGCTCCCATAGCCGGCCGGCAGGGGAGCTGATGCCCTTGGAAGGTCCCGAGAGATCATGGACCCACCTGTCCAAAGATTTTATTACCAATCTTCCCTCTTCCAGGGGTAATACGGTGGTATGGGTAGTGGTGGACAGATTTTCAAAGCAGGCTCATTTTGTTCCCCTGTCCGCATTACCTTCAGCTGAGACCTTATCCAGATTGTTTGTGCAGCATGTGATCCGGTTGCTTGGGGTACCCCTGAATGTGGTGTCTGATCATGCTGTGCAGTTTGTGGTTAAGTTTTGGCGTGCTTTCTGCAAAAAAATAGGGATATCTCTGTCCTTTTTGTCCGCATACCATCCTGAGAGTAATGGTCAGACGGAACTCACTAATCAGTCTCTGGAACAGATCCTCAGATGTCTGACTTCTGCTAAACAGAGTGACTGGTGTGATATACTGCCGTTGGCTGAATTTGCCTTCAATAGTCGGGTGAGTCAATCCACTGGTATGTCCCCTTTCTTGATCAACTATGGGTTCAGTCCTCATTTTGGTGAGTTTTCTCGTCTGGATTCGGGGTGCCCCGGGGCTGAGGACTCTGTTCAGCGGTTAAAAGATACATGGGCAGAAGTCCAGCAGCGTATATCTAGGTCTCAAGGCAGGTATGTTTTTCACGGACAGGAAACGAACACCTGGTCCCATGTTTCAGGTTGGAGAGAAAGTTTGGCTCTCCACGCGAAATATTAAGTTAAAGATTCCGTCAGCCAAGTTGGGCCCCAAATTCATTGGCCCCTACAAGATTGTGGAAAAAATCAATCCAGTGGCGTACAGGCTGTGCCTTCCACCCTCTTTCAGGATCCCTAACGTCTTCCATAGATCTCTACTGAAACCTTTTGAAACAGTCTGCTGCTCCTCCGGTTTCGGTTGAGGGACATGTGGAATATGAGATTGGTCACATCGTAGATTCTAGGTTGGTACGGTGGTCAGTACAGTACCTAGTTCATTGGAAGGGGTATGGGCCAGAGGACAGGTCATGGGTGCCCGCCCGGTTGATGCATGCGGATCGCCTGGTTCGAGCTTTCCATGCTAGGTACCCGGGCAAGCCTGGGGTTCAGAGGCCCCCCGTTGAGAGGGGGGTACTGCCATGATACCAGTACTGGGTGACCGGCACTTCTGGGGTTATTGTTTTGGTCTCAGTGCAGACTCTCACCTGCACACCTGGGACCTATTATGGTGGCCTCTCATTGGTTCTGGGAAAGCTTCTTATAGCCTCAGGAAGCTCCCGTCCCCCGTCAGTTATACGTTCACCCTTGGAATTGTGTGGTGACCCCTGAGTGTGTTTGTGCTGTGTTCTGGTTGCTTGATTCTCTGTGCACGACTCGGTCTGTTCTCTGGATATTGCTTTGGATTCTGCTTGGTACCTTCTATGTCTGTTTGGTTTTAACTTCTGCTTGGCCCTGACTATCTGTTCTGTCTCATTCCTGGTACTTTACTGATATCTCTGTGTATGACCTCCGTTTTGCCTGACTCTGAGTATTTCTGTATAGTATCCTGCCATCTCTGAACGCAGGACGCTAAGCCCCGCCCCCTTGCAGTCACATGACCGTAGGTCCTGTGACTGCTTGCTAAACTTCAGCGTCCACAGGTCCTGTGTATCTGTATTTTCCTGCTGTACCTGACCCCGGGGCCCCCTACAGTGCGGGTGAGTCCCTGTTCAGCGGAGGCTGCACGCCGTCGCTGACAAGATCCTGACAAATAGTAATGCATTGAAAATTGGGGGTTATTTGGCTAAAGTTGTGGGGGGCTACAGCCCAGTTAGGGAGGTGGAAAAACTGGCATATGTTGAGGTGTAGGCTGGACGTTCAGCAGCTGCAAATGGAGAAATTGGAGAAGTCGGAGGAAGAGGAGGACAAAGAGAGCCATTTTGCTGGCAACCTATGTGTCATCAGTTGAAGGTGGTACAAAATCCTTTGAAACCCAGGCATGGTTCATTTTAATGAAGGTCAGATCACCAACATTTTGGGTCGACAGCCGTGTCCTTCTTTCTGTCAGGATTGATCCAGCAGCACTGAAGACTCTTTCTGATAGCACACTACCAGTAGGGCAAGTGAGCTCCTGTAAGGCATATTGTGCCAATTCTGGCCAGGTGTCCAGTTTACAGGCCCAGTAGTCAAAGGGGAATGAACTGTGAAGGAGAACATCGATAGGGGAGGAGAGGTAATTTTGAAACCTAGTTGACAACTACTGTCTCCTGTGTGTTGTCGATTCAGTATTACCACTCGTGTGAGCGGTACTTGAAAAATCAGTCCACAACATGGTCATGAAACCCCTGTCTGCAACGCCACTTCGGCTGTGTGCACCACGAACACCTCTTGCCCAGTACGGCTCATGGTAGAAGCTGCACCGCTGCTGTGTGCTGGGAATGCCTCTAACAAATGGTTTACCAGAGTTGCTTGTTTGTTCACCAATATTAGTTCTAGGTTCTCCTGTGGCATGATGTTCTGTAATTTGCCTTTATAGCGTGGATTGAGGATGCTGGCCAACCAGTAGTCATCATCCTTCATAATTTTGGCAATGCGGGGGTCCCTTTTTAGGATCCGCAAGAGATAATAACACATGTGGGCCAATGTTCCAGGTGTCAATGATGCACTGCCAGTGGTGGGTGGAGGAGCACTTTCTGGCAAATCCACATCCCTCCTGTCACACACAAACCCTGTACCTGACCTTGGCAAGCCAACATTTTCTCTTGCCCCCTGAGAAGCATCCTCCTCCCCAAAATAATCATCCCCCTCCTCCTCCTCCTCCTCCTCTTCTTCCTCCACCTCATCCAGAACAGTTCCCTGAGCAGACAATGCCTGACATCAAGGATTCCCTCCTCCTCCGCTGCAGACCCCTGATCCTTAATGTGCGTCAACGTTTGCATGAGCAGACGCATAAGTGGGATGCTCATGCTTATGATAGCGTCGTCTGCGCTTACCAACCGTGTGCATTATGCAAAGCACTGAAGGACTTTACAGAGGTCTTTGAGCTTTGACCACTGCACACCCGACAACTCAATGTCTGCCCTCAAACTGCCTGCCCGTGTATCCTCCCACAAATGCATTACAGCCTGCCTCTGTTCGCACAGCCTCTCAACCATGTGCAGGGTGGAGTTCCACCTTGTTGCAACGTCTATGATTAGGCGGTGCATGGGGAGGTGGAGTGATCGCTGCAGCCTCTGCATAAGACTGGAGTCTATGGGCAAGCGACAGATGTGCGAGCACAGTCTTCGCACCTTATGGAGCAGGGCTGGTAACTCCGGATAATTATTTATGAAGCACTGCACCACCAGGTTCAAGGTGTGAGCCAGGCAAGGTATGTGTCTGAGTTTTGCCAGGGCTATGGCCACCATAAAATTATGTCCGTTATCACTGACTACCTTGCCTGGCTCAAGATGTAGACTGCCCAGCCATGACTCAGTTTCTCGCTGCAAGTAGTCGGCCAGTACCTCCGTGCTGTGTCTGTTATCGCCCAAAGACATCATCTTTAAAACAGCCTGCTGACGCTTACCAGTACCTCGTGTAAAACAATGGCAGCTGCGGATGGAGTGCTCATGCGGCTGCGCTCTGTCAACCAGCTTTCGCTTCTGGAGGCGGAGGAGGCGGAGGGTCGAACGCCTACAGCCAACTGCTGCCTATACCGTGGGCTAGGCAGCACTGTCCCACCGCCGCTGTCCCCTGTGAACCCTGCATCCACCACATTCACCCAGTGTGCAGTGATGGACACACAATGGCCCTGGCCATGCTTACTGGCTCATGCATCTGTTGTGAGGTGCACCTTTCCACTCACTGATTGTTTGAGTGCACGGACAATACGGTCTTTCACATGCAGGTGGAGGGCAGGGATGGCTTTTCTAGAAAAGAAATGCTGACTGGGTAGGTCATAGTGTGGGACAGCATAGGCCATGAGCTCTCGGACCGCTGCGCTTTCAACCAAACGGAAGGGCATCATCTCTAATGAGATCAGTTTGGCAATGTAGGCATTCAAAGCCAGTGTACGTGGATGAGAGGATGAGTACTTTTTTGTCCTACTCAGAGTCTCTGCTAGGGGGAGCAGGACTTGAGAGCTGCATATGGTGGAACTAGCGGTGGACATGGCGGACTGAGAGGGGATTGGTGATGGTGATGGTGGTGGTGGTGGTGATGGCCTAGATGCAGTCTTTCGTTGGAAAAATATTGTGATTCCCTGACTGCTTTGGCCTTGCGACAACACCTCAACATTTCTTGCTGGTGGTGTGCTAAGGCCTGTTTCACACATCCGTTTTTTGGCATCCTCATGCATCCGTCAAAGTGTGAAAAAACGGATCCTTTTCCGTATTGCCGCAAACGGATGCAAACGGATCCGTTTTTTTGACGGATCTGTGGTAGCCGCTAATGGAAGTCTATGGGACAAAAAATCTGATCGTCCAAAAAACTCTATGGTGTAGGTCTGGAAAAACAGACAAACTCCTCGGCTTTCTCTTCTAGAGTCACACCCAGATAGCTTGTATTTGTCCGTGATACCAGCCGGAATACACGGTAGTGTATGAGGACCGTACACCGCTAGACGGTGTCTGTATGGAAAATTGTCAAGCTTCGTGTATTTGTATAAGGACTGACACACGCTGTCTCTGTCTAGTTTTGACTGTAATCAAACAGCAGATATACGAAACTGTTTGAAAAACGGACACAACTCTAAGGTGTAGGTCTGGAAAAACGGACAAACTCCTCAGCTTTTTCTTCCAGAGTCACATCCAGATAGCTTCTATTTGTCCGTGATACCAGCTGGTACACGGTAGTGTGTGAGGAGCGTACACCGCTAGATGGTGTGTGAAAAAATGAACACTCAGTAACTCACCAGGACAAAATAATAAAAGTTGGAGTGCTTTGAAAAAAGCAGTTTGAACAGCAGTGTGCACACAGCAATGCAGCTAGCAGGTAGCCTTAAAAGGCAGCCTAATCACCACCAGCGCTGCTGCACACAACAAAAATCCTCCCCTTTCACTGCACACTAACTGTACAGTGTATCAGCAGAAGCAGTTTTTTTTTTCTTCTTCCCTGCCTAACGCTCTCCTTGTTCAGAATCAGCATCAGCACCTCTCCCTATTGTAAGATCGGTAGAAGTTAGATGGCGGTTGGCGTTCACAGCCTTTTATACCCACTGTGACGCCACACAAAGCCAGCCAATCACTTCAATGCCCTTCTCTAACGTGGTGCTGGCCGCTGCGCATGTCATCTCGTTGCCCACAGTGTGCGTCCTCCATCATTGGGTGAGAAAAGGCGCTGAAAGCATCATTTGAAACACGACTTTGGCGTGCTGATCGGCGACCTCATAGTCGACCTCACGCTAGGGTCGGGTTTCGATCGGCGAAAGTCGGCGATTTTTGAATCTGACCGACCTGTTTCGCTCAGCTCTATAAAAGACACATAGGCATGTTTTCTTCAATATCTGACAAGAAATCAGAATAAACCTTTCCCGTTTTAGGTCAATTAGGATGACCATAATTATTAATATTTACCAAATGCCAGAATAATGACAGGGAGAATAGTATGACAGTAACCATGTGTATATATTGAAGAAGTTAACCACTCAAAAACAGTGGATAGGAGGTTACAGAGCATTGAAACAAATCATGGAGGCATTATACTAGTTATTTGTATCAGAAGCAAGACTATGCTTTTTGTTTTACAGATTTTGCGCAAAATCAAAACTTTAAATCAAACTGTTGCAATAAAGCAAACAGTCTAAATTTGTGTTCTTTTATTATACTAATATTCATACACTGTCAATATTGCAACAAGCAAAATGAACATTTTATAGAGTTACTACTATTAATTTACTAATTTAGGGAAAAGTGTAGAAGTGGAAGGTCTAATATAAAAATTACCGTATCTTTCTGCTATAACATTATTGAAAAGAATATCAAGTATCTCTAACATTTATTATAGCATGCAGACAGGCATTACGTATGGACTCTTGTGCTGAATGTGAATCGCCTTTCTTAGCAAACCTCATTCCCATGGACTTTCTTCTAGTAGCTAATATGGAATAATTTGTATTTTTAAGAAATCCCTCCTCCCCAGAAGAGAAAATGAATTTGCATTTAGCCTAATTTACATCTCAGTATTGAATTTCTGAAACTAAAAGTAGACTAACAGCAGGTTCATCTGTCTATCAAGCCTCAATCTTAACATTTTGCCCACTCTGTAACTTTTTATAGTTTTATTCTAAAGGGTGTAAAACAGTGAGAAATCCCAGACTTAATACTTTCAATAATAAACTTTTTTTTTTCGTCTAGTGAGATTTTTTTTTCACACATTTTTCATACTTTTGTAATTAATACAATATTTCATGTATCTCCTGACAAAAATAAATAAACAAATAAATGAATAAAAACAGATTTCAAAATACATATCATGAAATAAATTACCATTAAAAATTTTAACACATTTTAGGAGAAAATATATTTAATCAGATGAATATTCACAAGAAGCGCTAAACAGCAGAAAACAAATTATTCTCAGTTTTTGACTGGCAATCTACAAAATTTACATAAAAATAATGCAATAATGGTGTAAAGAACTTGAGGTCAATATCCTTCTCTTTAAATTTTAGCTAGAAGACCAAGATGCAGGGTATGGGCACTGTTACAGTAAGTTGCATATTGTCTGAAAGTAATAGACATGATTGCAAGGAGTGAGGGAATTTTTTATTTCTTTAACCCCTTAATGACCAGGGGTATTTTTGGCTTTGCATTGTAATTTTTCGCTCCCCTTCTTTCCAGAGCCATAACTTTTTTTATTTTTCTGTCAATATGGCCATGTGAGGGCTTATTTTTTGTGGCACGAGTTGTCCTTTTGATCGACGCCATTGGTTTTACCATGTCGTTCACTACAAAATGGGAAAAGAATTTCAAGTGCAGTGAAATTGCAAAAAAAAGTGCAATCCCACACTTGTTTTTTGCTTGGCTTTTTTGCTACGTTCACTAAATGCTAAAAGTGACCTGCCAATATGATTCTCCAGGTCATTACAAGTTCATAGATACCAAACATGTCTAGGTTCTTTTTTATCTAAGTGGTGAAAAAAAATTCTAAAATTTGTTAAAAAAAAAAATTGTGCCATCTTCCGAGACCCATAGCGTCTCCATTTTTCGTGATCTGGGGTCGGGTGAGGGCTTATTTTTTGTGCGCCGAGCTGATATTTTTAATGATACTACTTTTGTGCAGATACATTCTTTTGATCGTCTGTTACTGCATTTTAATGCAATGTCAGAGCGACCAAAAAACGTAATTCTGGAGTTTTGTTTTTTTTCCCTCTACGCCGTTTAGCAATCAGGTTAATCCTTTTTTTATCGATAGATCTGGCGATTTTGAATGAGGCAATACCTTATACTTGTATGTGTGTTTTTTTATTGTTATTTTTTGAATGGGGCAAAAGGGGGGAGATTTAAACTTTTATTTTTTTTTATTTTTTTCATATTTTATAAAACATTTTTTTTAACTTTTGGCATGCTTCAGTAGCCTCCATGGGAGACTAGAACCTGCAATTATCCGATTGCTTGTGCTACATAGAACAGGGCTTCAGCCCTGCTCTATGCAGCAGAAATGTTCACTTGCTATGAGGGTCGACTGCTGGACGGCGTTCATAGCATCCCAGCAATAACAACCACAGGGGTCTGTTGCAGACCCCGGTTTGCCATGCCAACCCATCAGTGACCTGTGGTCATGTGACACGGGTGCCAATGGGTGGAATCAGTGACACACTTCCGACGTCATCCCATTAAATGCCGCTGTCAGAGATTGACAGCGACATTTAACCCCTTAATGACCTTTTAACGGCGGCAGTTAAGGATACTGAAACCACAGCGCCGCTTTTTAATGGCGCTGAGGATTAAGTATATAGCGCCCCCAGCGCTGGAATTTCTCTGGGGTCTCGGCTACCGGGGGTAGCTGAGACCCCTGTGAATATGATTTGGATCAGTTTTTTCTGACCCCGGTGTTACGATCGGCGTTGTTAACGGTATAACGGTGACCGCAAAAAAAAGTCAGATTTTCCATTTAATTTCTCTTTCTTTTTATGTGATCGCACATCAGAGTAGAGAGAAATAAGGTCCCCCAAGCCCCCCACAGTACCTTATGTACCTGATCAGTAGTCCTCCGTCCCCCAGCCCCCCTCCTTTCTCCAGAAGAAAGATCTGCATGCGTGCACCTGGCAACCGATGAGAATTTTCTCATTGATTGCTGGGTTTTGATTACTGTGATAGACCCTATCGTAGTGATGACAGAGATCAAAACTCCCAATATTTTGTAAATATGGGAACACTTGGGCTGTGCCTCTCTCTTCTCTCCTTTTAGTTGTTCTGGGAGAGAAGAGAGAGAGACTACGTTCAAGCGCTGCCCTGTCAGAAATATAGAAAATAATTTCTGCATCCGCAAACACCATAAAACGTTCAATTACCCACCCCCGTTCTCCGTGATCTCCGCATCCCCGTTGTCAGGAGATTACTAAAAAAAATATAAGGTATATTTTAAAAAAAAATTTTAAATAATTTTTAGCAGTTTGGGTTAGGGTTATTAGGGTTAGGGTTACACGTATTAGGGTTTTTATTACAAGTATTAGGGTTACACTTATTAGGGTTAGGCCGGGATCACACTACCCTGTGTGAAGCGAGAAACTCGCATGAGTTTCTCGCATCAACACCTGCCACCGGCACTCTGGACTAGAGCCGCGGTTGCATGTATTTCTATCCAGCCGCAGCTCCAGTCGTGAATGCTGGCGGCAGGGCCGGGTGTTGATGCGAGAGACTCATGCAAGTTTCTTGCATCACACACAGTAGTGTGATCCTGGCCTTAGGGTTAGGCAGTAAAAAAGTAAAAAAATACTAGTGGTAGATTAGGGTTAGTTTTTCGTTAGGCAGGTGAATAAATGACCTGCAGAACATTCAGCGCAGAGCAAGCATACTGCCTGCTTTGCTCCGGCTGCTCTGGCAGTGAAACGGAATCAACTTCTGAATTAGAGCAGTTTTCAGGCAGTGATGATGACTCTTCCTCCATGGGATCCCGCAGCCCAATGGTAGCGGAGTTGGTCTTCACTGCTGAAGCTTCCGAAGCAGGACCAAGTACCGCAGTCCCCCCACCGCTGTGATATAATGACACTTCATATTCCTGTCAAATTCCCCCTTTTTCTGCAGCCCTGGAATAAGAGTAGATGTCACCAACTTTACCACCATTGAATTTTTCCAAATTTTCATTAACCCAGAAGTCCTACAATTAATCGCCCACCAAACAAACTTATATGCCCGACAATGCATCTCCCAAAAACACACTGCCTTTCATTGCCGTTCCTGGATCTCCACAAATGTCCCCGAAAAAAATTTTTTTTTTGGGCCTTACCCTGAATATGGGGTTAGTATAAAAAACACACGTCACTCCTACTGGGCAACAAAAACTGTCCACAGCACCCCTGTGTTTGCAGTTGTCATGTCCCGAGTCCGTTATGAATCCCTAATGCGATTCCTCCACTTCAGTGACAGTTAATAAGCCCCCCAAGAACTGACCTCAACCATGATTGGCTAAATAAATTGAGACCCCTAATTTCGCTCCTACAAAATTCATTTCTAAATTCCTATACCCCAGAAAAAAATGTGGCAGTAGATGTGTCCTTGATGAGCTACAAGGGCCATCTAACATTCTGCCAATTTATCCCCTCCAAGCGAGCCACGAATGGCATCAAATTGTACAAAACATGTGAATCCTTATGGATGAGATATTTTTCGGACTTACTGTGCGCTGCTTGACAAAGTTCAGTGGTACAACATGAAAGGTTTTAACTGTTTAATTCCCAACGCGTTTCGAAGTTTCTAATACTTCTTCCTCAGGGATGACAGTTAAAACCTTTCATGTTGTACCACTGAACTTTGTCAAGCAGCGCACAGTAAGTCCGAAAAATATCTCATCCATAAGGATTCACATTGGCGGTCACGGAGTGGACCTTCGGGCATGCAGCAGCTGACAGTCGATTTATGTGCTCTAATCTCTCCTGGAAAAGGTGAGTGAATTTCTTATCATTCATTTCTAACACCACCCGGATAAGACCCTATTGCGCTTTCTTATTTCCTTCAGCCTCTCTTATACATTGTACAAAACATGTGAGAGCTCATCAGGGTACACTTCCATTTTCCTAATTTATGAAGGTAGGGCCGCCAAATTAACTCCCCAATCTGTCCCCAGATAATTGACATCCCAGGCAAAATTGTCTGGGAGCTAATGACGCCCTTTCTCCATCAAGGGTGCCACGTGTATATGGACAACTATTACACGAGCATCCCCTTATAAAAATCTCTACATGCTGCAAATACAGGTGCCTGTGGGACAGTCAGGGAAAACCAAGTGGGATTTCCATCACAGTTGGTGTCCAGATGTTTGGAGAAGGGGTATCATTCTCACTCACAAGTGAGCAACTTCATGCAGTGAAGTGGAATGAAAGGAAGGATGTCTACATGCTGCCAACACTGCATGTGGACACCACTGTGATGGTCAGAGACAGGGGCACCACCAGGGACAAACAAAAACCAATCTGTGTCACAGATTATAACAAATTAAGTGGCATTGACCTATCAGACCAGGCTCTGCAACCATACCTGGTGAAGTGGAAGACCAGGGCCTGGTACAAAAAGGAGGTAATCTATCTTATCCAAACTGCCACATACAACAGTTTTGACCTGTACAAAAAGTCCCAAGGACCGCTTACATTCCTCCAGTTTCAGGAAAAAATTGTTGAGGGCCTCATGTTTGAGTCAATGGTACAGGGGGAAGCCTTCGAGACTGAGGATTCCTGGAGACTTGCAGAGCGCCATCTTCCTCGCCCTGTCCTTGTCACTCCCACTCAAAAGTATCCTCAAAAAAGATGCTGGGTTTGTAAGAAGCATGGTAGACGAAGTGCTTCCCGATACTATTGCCCCACATGCCCATCCCAACCAGGCCTTTGTATCTCCCCCTGATTTGAGACCTACCACACCTCTTACAATTAGGTTTTTTTTTTCAATAATCTTTATTTTCTACTTAGTGGCCCCAGTAGAGTAATTTGGAACAAGCAATATAGGATATTTTCATCAGTAGATCCCATTTTACCCCAATTTCACAATTACCGGTGATTCCAGGACTTGATCAATTACTTACCAAACTTCTATTTTAAACAAATTCTCATTCACGTACCCACAACTGTACACTTCAGAGTGTGGACCCCACAAATGTTTCTTGAAAAGTCAGGACATCTGAAAATGAATTCTAGGACTTGATTATTCACAAACATTTTTGACCATTTACTGTATCTAACCTTGACTGTTTTTACGACTGTCTTCCTACACAAAACTTTGGCTTCCATTTATATTACTTATATTTATGTTGGTGATAGGGGCATAATCATTTTATTGGAGGGTCTCTAATAATGAGGAAGTTCCGTACTTATACACTATGGGCTTTACTTTATGGTTCTTGCCGAACCTCTGGTACCAGATAATACTGGTTGTTTTGTGCATATAGCGGTTCCTACCTTGGTGGCTGGGAGCTTGCTATGGTGTACCATGTCTATTGGTACATTCTTCTCTCAAATAGGCATTGATAGAGCTAAACGAACGTTGTACGACCAGTTTCTGAAAGTGTCTGAAATTCTAGCCCTGCTGGTGTACTTTCATCTTTGGAACAAACTCAGCTATCTACAAATATCTAAAGGGCTGTCACATTGTAGAAGGATCATCTTTATTCTCATTTGCACAAGGAAATACTAGAAGCAATGGGATGAAACTGAATGAAATGCAAGCCAAAGTTTTGTGTAGGAAGACAGTCGTAAAAACAGTCAAGGTTAGATACAGTAAATGGTCAAAAATGTTTGTGAATAATCAAGTCCTAGAATTCAGGGAGAGGTAAGTATTGCAAGTGCTGGTGCCCTGAGCAAGGGCACCAGGGGGGGCCCACTCGTGGGTGACAGCAGTGGCACAGGGCCCCTCATAGTACGATGGTGTCTGTGATGGTGAGTGGGCCCCCCACTGACAGAGACACCGGCGTACTGTGAGGGGCCCTGTGCCAGAGCCATCACCCACTAGTGGGCCCCCCACCTGCTCAGGGCCCCGGCACTTGCCCGGGTGCGCCAGGTGCTGACACGAGCCCTGGGGGGGTACAGCCCAGTTAGGGAGGTGGAAAAACTGGCATATGTTGAGGTGTAGGCTGGACATTTAGCAGCTGTAAATGGAGGAATTGCAGACGTCTGAGGAAGAGGAGAACAAAGCGAGCCTCAGGGGAAGGTAGTACAAAATCCTTTGAAACCCAGGCATGGTTCATTTTAATGAAGGTGAGATCACCAGCATTTTGGGTCAACAGCGGGGTCCTTCTTTCTGTCAGGATTGATCCAGCAGCACTCTTTCTGATAGTACACTACCAGCAGGGCAAGCTAGCTCCTGTAAGGCATATTGTGCCAATTCAGGCCAGGTGTCAAGTTTTGAGGCCCAGTAGTCAAAGGGGAATGACCTGTGAGGGAGAACATCGATAGGGGAGGAGAGGTAATTTTAAACAATAGATGACAACTGCTGCCTCCTGTCTGCTGCAATCGATTCAGTATTAACAGTCGTGTGAGCGGTCCTCGAGAGATCAGTCCACAACATGGCCATGAAACCCCTTCTCCAACGCCAATTCGGCTGTGTGCACCACGAACACCTCTTCCATTTGGCCCTGTACGGCTCGTGGTAGAACCTGCACCACTGCTGTTTGCTGGGAATGCCTCTAACAAACGGTTTACCAGAGTTACTGGTTTGTTCGCCAATATTAGCTCTAGGTTCTCCTGTGGCATGATGTTCTGTAATTTGCCTTTATAGTGTGGATCGAGGATGCTGGCCAACCAGTAGTTGTCATCCTTCATAATTTTGACAATGCAGGGGTCCCTTTTTAGGATTCCCAACAGATAATCACACAAGTGGGCCAATGTTCCAGGTGACAATGATGCACTGACAGTGGTGGGTGGAGGAGCACTTTCTGCCAATTTCACATCCCTCCAGTCATGCACAAAACCTGTATCTGACCTTGGCAAGTCAACATTTTCTCTTGCCCCCCGAGAAGCATCCTCCTCCCCAAAATAATCATCACCCTCATCCTCCTCCTCTTCCTCCTCCGCTGCAGATCCCTGATCCTTAATGTGCATCAAAGTTTGCATGAGCAGACGCATAAGTGGTATGCTCGTGCTTATGATGGCGTCGTTTGCGCTTACCAGCCGTGTGCATTCCTCAAACAATGAAGGACTTTACAGAGGTCTTTCAGCTTTGACCATTGCACACCCGACAACTCCATGTCTGCCCTTAAACTGCCTGCCCGTGTATCCTCCCACAAATGCATTACAGCCTGCCTCTTCGCACAGCCTCTCAACCATGTGCATGGTGGAGTTC
This sequence comes from Dendrobates tinctorius, assembly GCF_039654945.1. NCBI lineage: Eukaryota > Metazoa > Chordata > Amphibia > Anura > Dendrobatidae > Dendrobates > Dendrobates tinctorius. Next base: position 16,912,154 of record NW_027361811.1, read on the forward strand.
CACCTTGTTGCAACGTCTATGTGTCACGGTCACGCGTGGCTGGACACAGCGCCTCCAGCAGGGCGGATTTGGATGACACGGGTGACCCTGGATACACCGCCTCCAGTGGGGCAAATTTAAATAATAAAACGTGCAGCTGGATACGCCGCCTCCAACAGGCGAATTTAGGTAATACACGTAGCACGTAAATCTGGAAACCCCACCTCCAGTAAGGCGAATTTAAATAATAAAAGGGGAAAACCTGGGTAACAATAACAATAGTGGCCCTGCGATAGGGAACAGGGAAGTGGAGACCTCCTGCACTCCCTGAGTCAGTGTCTCTACACTCCTAACGTTCCCTAGGCCGGTTCCGCACCGGGCGACGATCAGGAACCTAAAAACCCTGACTCGCCCTGCACCGAAACCCTCACTAGGGAAATGGTCGGTGCGGAAACTAATCCCACCACTGCACTAAAACACACATAAGGAAAAGTTACACAACAGGGGAAACACCACTTAGCTTTGCTCTGTTGCTTACACTCCCAGCAATAGAGCCCACCAGCTGCGTGCATCTTTTCCTCTGACTGGATCCAACACCATAGTGCAGCCTTGGAGCAAACAGAGTCCACTACCTGTGTGCAGCTGTCCAGAAACAGTGTCCAGCAAATGAGTCCCGCTTTCCAGCAACAAAGTCCAGCATCATAAGTGCAGCTCTATAACATAGCTGCCACTCCACCAAGCCATGCAAGAACTCCTTGCTGACACCATAGCTGCGACTCCACCAAGCCATGCCAGCCCTCCTTGCAGACACCATAGCTGACACGACAGGACTCTCACTGAGCTGCCCTTGACTCTCCTTCAGCTCCATTCTTCACCAAGGCTTGCTTACAACTGAGGAACTATCACCAACAGTGATTGACACACCTGATACTCCTTTATAGAGCAGTGACACCTGCTTTATAATAATGTGCACAAACTAAGATAACCACAGTGCAATGACCCTAAAGGCCACCGGGGGCAAAAAACACACTTTAGCACACAGCTAATGGAGAAAAAAGGTTACTTGTGCATTTTCTCTGTCATATCCAACCAGGATCATGACACTATGATTAGGCGGTGCTTGGGAAGGTGGAGAGATCGCTGCAGCCTCTGCATGCGACTGGAGTCTACGGGCGAGCGACGGATGTGCGAGCACAGTCTTCGCACCTTATGGAGCAGGGCTGTTAACTCCGGATAATTATTTAGGAAGCACTGCACCAGGTTCAAGGTGTGAGCCAGGCAAGGTATGTGTCTGAGTTTTGCAAGGGCTATGGCCTCCACAAAATTACGACATCATCTTAAAAACAGCCTGCTGACGCTTACCACTAGCTGTTCGATAGTGGGACACGTCATGTGCAACACTGGCAGCTGCGGATGGAGTGCTCGTGCGACTGCGCTCTGTCGACGAGCTTTGGCTTCTGGAGGAAGAGGAGGAGGGTCGAATGCCTACAGCCAACTGTTTACTATACCACGGGCTAAGCAGCACTGTTCCACCGCCGCTGTCCCCTGTGGAGCCTGCATCCATCGCATTAACTCAGTGTGCAGTGATGGACACATAACGGCCCTGGCCATGCCTACTGGCCCATGCATCTGTTGTGAGGTGCACCTTTCCACTCACTGATCGTTTGAGCGCATGGACAATGCGGTCTTTCACATGCAGGTGGAGGGCAGGGATGGCTTTTCTAGAAAGGAAGTGCCGACTGGGTAGGTCATAGTGTGGGACAGTGTAGGCCATGAGCTCTCGGAATGCTTTGCTTTAAAAAAAATGGAAGAGCATCATCTCTAAAGAGATCAGTTTGGCAATGTAGGCGTTCAAAGCCAGTGTATGCGGATGAGAGGATGAGTACTTTCTTGTCCTACTCAGAGTGTCTGGTAGGGTGAGCTGGACTTGAGAGCTGCATATGGGGGAACTAGCGGTGGACCTGATGGACTGAGAGGGGGTTGGTGATAGTGATGGTGGTGATGGCCTATGTTCAGTCTTTCGTTGCAAAAACATTGTGATTCTCTGACTGCTTAGGCCTTGCGATGACACCTCAACATTTCTTGCTGGTGGTGTGCTTACCGGTGGGCTTACAGTGGGGGAATCGATGGAGCGTTGCTGGCTACCTTCAGTCAGAGCAGGTGCACATGTGCTACCTGAAGTTTTGTAGTACGTCCACGCTTGCAAGTACATGGTGATTAAATGTCTAAGCATGCAACTGGTATTCAAATTTCGGAGATTTTTCCCTCGGCTAAAGTTTCTTCCGCACTTCTTACAGATAACCTTTGCCTCATCAATAGGATTTTGGTCAAAAAAGTGCCACACTGCACTCTTCCTACTATGGTATAAATTTTCAGGGCTTGCACGCTGTGCTAATTTGACCGTCTAGCCAAGCTGTCCTGCAACTCTTTTTGTTTTTTTAACATGTTTTTGGACAGCTACGTGCCTGCCAGATAACCGCTGCTGCGATGTCGATGCCTGCTGCGGATCCTTCTCCACTTCTGAACTATTGCCAGCGGCACCCTCTTCCCCCAATGGATGCCAATCCGGGTCAACAACTGGGTCATCCATCACCTCCTCTTCAATTTCATCTGCACCTTCCTCTGTGTCACCGTGTAAGGTGGTATAGTATGCGGGAAGGGGCACCTGAGTGTCATCAGGGTCAGATTCTGGCTCAGTAGACTGCAAAGGCAATGTAGTGCTCTGGGTCAATGTACCAGCAGAATCATCTAGCAGTGGCTGTGCATCAGTGCACTTCATGTCAGATTCATCTTGGACTGTGGAATTCAGGATTTGACTTGATAACCCAGGCATGGTATGTGAAAAGAGCTCCATGTAGTAATCCGAAGTGTGGCCTGCTGCATCCTTCACTTTTGGTGGGGGTGAAGGACACAAGCAAAGGTGTTGTTTCTGACCAGAAGCCTGCACTTACTCAGTATTTGCAGTTTTTGAAACTTCAGAAGAGGAGGCGATAGAGCTGGAGGCTGTTTCGGCAATGTATGCCAAAGCCTGTTCCTGATGCTTCAGCTTTAAAAGCGGTTTACCTACTCCCAGAAAAGGGAGCCTTCCAGGCCTTCTTGAGTCAGATGATGATGCAGGCTCAACACCTCCTGCCTTAGGTGCTATGGAGCTTTTGGCAGTACCAGCAGATGCACCACCACAACCATCAGTACCAGCTGCCCCCCCTTGCCCACATCCGCAACCTCTTCCACCATACTTCCTCATGTTTGGGAAAATGTACCAAAAATACCAGCAGATATATGGTACTGTTTGAGGAGCGTACAGGTGTATAAGGTGTAGGGGAAAATTTAAATCTCCGTATATATTTCCTTAGTCACACACAGACGCTCTCCCAGCATGGATTTGACCGTAATCCAAACAGCAAATATACGGTACTGTATCAGAAACGTACAGCTGTATACGGTGTAGGGGAAAATTTAAATCTCCGTATATATTTCCTTAGTCACACACAGATGCTCTCCCACTATGGATTTGACCGTAATCCAAACAGCAGATATACGGTACTGTATCAGAAACGTACAGCTGTATACGGTGTAGGGGAAAATTTAAATCTCTGTATATATTTCCTTAGTCACACACAGATGCTCTCCCAGTATGGATTTGACCATAATCCAAATAGCAGATATACGGTACTGTATCAAAAATATACAGCTGTATAAGTTGTAGGGGAAAATTTAAAACTCCGTATATATTTCCTTAGTCACACACAGACGCTCACTGTCACGCCGTGGCGACATACTCACCCGGCCTCCACTCCCACGCCATCTCTGCATACTCACCCGGCCATCGCTCCCACACCGCAGCCCCCCGCCGCCCGACGGCCATGGCGGTCGCCTCTGACAAGCGCGCGGCCGACGGTGTCTCTGCATGCAATGCGCATGCGCCATAGGCCGTGGCCGCACCTCCCTTCTGCCTCTTGTGCTCCGGCTGTGCCCTGACCCGGAAGCACCCCCTGACCAATAGCAGACTAGACAGGGGCATATCAGGCTGCTTCCCCCTGAGGGAGGCGCCTGATCGTTGTGTTTCCTAGCACACTGGGCCCCGCTTCTTAGTTTGCTCTCTGCAGTCTCACACTCCCATTCTCGTGTTCTACCTGCAGCAGCCTCGCAGTCCTGTTCCATCCTGCTCCAGTCCTTCCGTCCTACTCCAGTCCTGTCTCCAGTGTTCCTGTTCCATCCTGCTCCAGTCCTGCCATCCTGCTCCAGTCCTGTCTCTGGTGTTCCTGTTCCATCCTACTCCAGTCCTGCTGTCCTGCTCCAGTCCTGCCTCCGGTGTTCCAGTTCCATCCTGCTCCAGTCCTTCCGTCTTCCTCTAATCCTGTCTCCTGTGTTCCTGCTCCAGCTATCCCTCCACGTTCCAGTCTACTCTCTTACTCCATTCCTGTTTCCTGTGTTCCAGCTCCGTCCTGTCATTTACACTTCAGTCCCTCCACGTTCCAGTCTACAATCTTACTCCACTCCTGTCTCCTGTGTGCCAGCTCTGTTCTGCCATCTACACTTCAGTCCCACACTCCTATTCCAGTCCATCCTGAGCCGCCCCTCTCAGTACCGGCTACCATGGTACTCAAACCCCTGGGCCTGCTCCTAACGGTCCCTGTATAGGGGTCGGTTCCACCTGGCAGCTCGCCTGGAGCCCCTCGGTCCCACGGCCCAGAAGGTCCACTACTGGAGATTCCGGCTTCAGACCAGCTACGCTAACACTTTCCCAGTATGGATTTGACAGTAATCCAAACAGCAGATATACGGTACTGTATCAGAAATGTACAGATGTATACGGTGTAGGGGAAAATTTAAATCTCCATATATATTTCCTTAGTCACACACAGACGCTCTCCCACTATGGATTTGACCGTAATCCAAACAGCAGATATATGGTACTGTATCAGAAACGTACAGCTGTATACGGTGTAGGAGAAAATTTTAATCTCCGTATATATTTCCTTAGTCACACACAGATGCTCTCCCACTATGAATTTGACCGTAATCCAAACAGCAGATATACGGTACTGTATCAGAAGCGTACAGCTGTATATGGTGTAGGGGAAATTTTAAATCTCCGTATATATTTCCTTAGTCACACACAGACGCACTCCCAGTATGGATTTGACCATAATTCAAACAGCAGATATACGGTACTGTATCAAAAATGTACAGCTGTATATGGTGTAGGGGAAAATTTAAATCTCCGTACATATTTCCTTAGTCACACACAGATACTCTCCCACTATGGATTTGACCATAATCCAAACAGCAGATATACGGTACTGTATCAGAAACGTACAGCTGTATATGGTGTAAGAGAAAATTTTAATCTCCGTATATATTTCCTTAGTCACACACAGATGCTCTCCCACTATGAATTTGACCGTAATCCAAACAGCAGATATACGGTACTGTATCAGAAGCGTACAGCTGTATATGGTGTAGGGGAAAATTTAAATCTCCGTATATATTTCCTTAGTCACACACAGACGCACTCCCAGTATGGATTTGACCATAATTCAAACAGCAGATATACGGTACTGTATTAGAAACGTACAGCTGTATACGGTGTAGGTGAAAATTTATAACTCCGTATTTATTTCCGGAGTCACACACAGATAGTCAGCATGTATTTGTCCGTGATACCAGTCGGTACATGACAGTGTGTGAGGAGCTTACAGCTCTATACGGTGTGGGAAAAAATGAACAGTCGGTAACTGTGCAGAAAAAAAGAGTAAAAGTATTAGTGCTGTGTAAAAAGCAGTCTGCACAGCAGTGTACACACAGCAATGCAGCTATCAGGCAGCCTAATAACCAGTGCTGCTGCACACAAAAAAATCCTCCCCTGTCACTGCACATGAACTGTACAGCACAATTTCTATCAGCACAAGCACAGAATCACTTTTCGTTCCTGTCTAACTCTCTCCCTACTGAGAAACAGCGGCAGCAACCACTCCCTACGCTAAGATCAGCAGAAGTAAAATGGCGGTCGGCGGTCAGGGCTTTTATAGCCACTGTGACGCCACACACAGCAAGCCAATCACTGCAATGCCCTTCTATAAGATGGTGGTGGCCGCTGCCCATGTCATCTCGTTGCCCACAGTGTGCGTCCTTGCTCATTGGCTCAGAAACGGCACCTGCAAGCATTATGGGAAACGCGACTTTAGCGCTCGGGTTGACGATTGCATGGCTGACCTCACGCTATGGTCGGGTTTCGCTCGGCGAAACCCGACTTTGGCGAAAGTCGGCGATTTTTGAATCTGACTGACCTGTTTCGCTCAACTCTAGTGCCTTCCTGTCTGAGCCCTGCAGTTTGTCTAAACAAAACTTTTTTACTACATATGGGATATTGCGAAGCTCATAAGCGGATAACAATTTGTGGGTTCGACTTTTTGGTGTAATTTCTGACAAAAGTGAGAAATTCAGGTCTAAAACAAGATTTTTGTGAAAAAAAAGAAACTTTTTCAATATGACGACCTAATGTTATCAAATTCTGTGGGTTCAAATTGCTCAAGTTTACAAAATGGAGTCGGTTGTGTGGGTTTCTGCTGTTTAGGCACATCTTCAAACCTGACATGGCATCCACTCCTTCCCTTCCAAGCTCTGCCATGCACCCAAACAGTGGTTCATCCCCACATATGGGATATCAGCATATTCATGACAAATGGCCTAACAACCTTTCGGGTCTAACGTCTCCTGTTACCCTTGGGAAAATAAACATTTGTGAGTGAGAAGATTCTGTGAAGCACTTAGGGGTTCAAAGTGCTCACCACACATCTAGATAAGTTCCTTGAGGGGTCTAGTTTCAAAAATGGTGTCACTTGTGGGGGTTTCCATTGTTTAGCCATATCAGGAGCTCGCCAAATGCAACATGGTGTCCAATCTCAATTCCTGCCAATTCTGCATTGAAAAAGTCAAACGGTGCTCCTTCCCTTCCGAGCTATGCCATTCTCCCAGACAGTGGTTTACCCACACATATGGGATATCAGCGTATTCAGGAGAAATTTCACAACAAATTTTGTGGTTCTTTTTCTCTATTTACATTTCTGAAAATAAAAAAATTGGTTCTGAAGTAAAATGTTTGTGAAAAAAGTAAAATGTTAATTTTTTCCTTCCACATTGCTTCAGTTCCTGTGAAGTACGTAAAGCATTAGTAAACTTTTTGAATGTGGTTTTGAGCACCTTGAAGGGTGCAGTTTTTATAATGGTGTCACTTTGGGTATTTCCTGTCATGTACACCCCTCAAAGTGACTTCAAGTGTGATGTGGTTCCTAAAAAAAGGTTTTGTAAATTTTGTTGTAAAAATGAAAAATTGCTGGTCAAATTTAACCCTTATAACTTCTTACAAAAAAATTGCTTCCAAAATTGTGCTGATGTAAAGGTGACATGTGGAAAATGTTACTTCTTAAGAATTTTGTGTGACATATCTCTCTGATTTAAGGGCATAAAAATTCAAAGGTTGAAAATTGCAAAATTTTAAAAAATTTTCGCCATATTTCCATTTTTTTCATACATAAACGCAAGTCATATCGAATATTTTTTACGACTAACATGAAGTACAATATGCCATGAAAAAACATTATCAGAATCAGTGGGATATGTTGAAGCATTCCAGAGTTATAACTTAATAAAGTGACAGTGGTCAGAATTGCAAAAATTGGCTTGGTCATTAAGTACCAAATTGGCTCTGTAACTAAGGGGTTAACAGATTAACAGCCGAGGGTGGAACGCAATTCCACCTGCGGCCATTAAGGGCACATGTCAGCAGTTCAAATCAGCTGACTTTTTCCAGGAAAGATGTGGGCTCATCGGCAGAACCCACATCAAGGAGAGAGAAACAACATGCGCTGTACATGTACGTTGCATGTCATGAAGGGGTTAAAACAACTTATTATAATGCTCTCTTTCATTTAGACCCTCCATTACTCTAATATCATGGTGTATCCACACACAAAAACTGCATAATTCCATACACTTCCTTTCTGCTGTCATCTTATCTGCTCCGTACACAACCATTTAAATTACTTTTAGGCCAAGTGCACATGTTGAGTATTTGGTGAGCTTTTTACCTTAGTAGTCAAAAACAAACCCAGGTGTGGGTGAAAAATGCAGAAGAGCTGCCGGTGTTTCTATTATACTTTTCCTCTGATCGTTCCGCTCCTAGTTTTCGGCTTACGATCAGGACTATTTCACACGACTTGACAGTTCTAGAACAGGAAAAAATAGTACCAGAGATATGTGTGTGTCATACTTGTGGCATAGGTGTGTCGCCTGTGTGCCACATCAGTATGACACATACCGGCACCTGGGAATCAGCGATACTGCTTGCGCTGCTCCCTGAAGACAGCTCTCATCATTCTCCCCTGCTCACGCTGCAATCAGCTGGGGACAATGTTGAGAGTTGTATTCAACTGATAACAGTGAGAGCAAATGGCGGCTGATGAGAGTATTCATCAGCTTCCGCCTGCGCTATAAATAAATAAATTTAACAAAAAATGACATGGTGTTCCCGTGTATTTTTGATAACCAGCCAGACAAATCTGACAGCTTTGGGAGTGTGAAATAACATGTCCATCTGATGGCGCGTGTTAAATACCACTGTCAGTGGGATTTAACAGGATTACAGCCAAGGATGGAGCTCCAATCCACCGTGGATAGAAGCACATGATGGCTAATTAAATCAGCTGTCATGTGCGGGAAAAGATACGAACTTGGCGGGCGACCCTGCATCAAAGGCACGGACACAACTGTTTATGTACAATCACATCAAAGGTCGTGAAAGGGTAAAAGAGCACAAATGACAAAAATATTTTAAAAAATATTGTGGCTGGACTAGCGCTTCATTGCTAGTAAAAAAATAGGACAAGTCCATTTGCTAGAAAAGTTTAGCAAACATAAACTTGAAACCGCTTGTCCATAACTTTCGATGGAAAACTGAGCTCCTGCATAAAGAGGTACGACCTCTTTTCTGGAAGTTCTTTTTTGGAAGTGCAGTGCTGCTCTTACCTTGTTCATTCTCTAGGAGTTATTGATTAAGGCAGCTTTGCTAAGGTAATCAAGAATAATTTGAAATACAAAAAAATATATACAGTGGGAAAGTATTCATGCCCCTTTAAATTTTTCACTCTTTGCTTCATTGCTGATGTGTTACTTAATTATGAGTGTCTGAGCAAAGGGTCTGAATACTTATGGCCATGTGATATTTCAGTTTTTATTTTTTAATAAATTTGCAAAAATTTCTATATTTCTGTTTTGTTCATTCAAGATGGGGTGCAGAGTGTATATTAATGAGAAAAACATGAACTTTTTTGAATTTACCAAATGGCTACAATGAAACAATGACAAATTTAAACGGGTTTGAATACTTTCAGTACCCACTGTATAATTAAAACAACTACACAAAAAAACTTTTTTTCTTGAGACAAGGAGAAAAATCCAAAAGAACATCTACAAATAGATGCAAGGGGCACATACTGTAAGGGTTTGTGCACATGTTCAGTAAAAAAATCTGTTGCATATACTGGAGTGTTTGCTGAGTAAAATATGCATGTTTTTGCTGCATTTTTTACTTGAGTTCTTTTATACATTTTGTCCTTGCATATTTCTTAAGACGTTTAATGAGTAAAAAATTGCAAAAACAGTGAAAGAATTGGTTTGCTGCAGATTTCAAACTGCTTCAAAACAGCAAGGAAAAAAATATGTGATGTGTGCATGAGACATCAGGAGTTGCTGGTTCTAAAAAAAAATGCTTCAGTTTTTTTGTGAAAAAACTGGGCAAGGAAAAAGCAACAAAAATGCAGCAAATCCTTAATGTGTGCTCATACGCTCATATGCTAAGTTGATATGGTTCAAAATCTTAAAGATCAAGTTCTGGTTTTGGTCAGAATGGGGGTAGAGACCATGACAAATTTCTGCCAAAGAAACTTCTTCTGCTTGTCAAAGTAGGCGAGTTCAAGGACTTCATACACACCTATCCTGGGCAAAAACAGTCCGTTGTTTGACATCCAGTGAAGTGGTTTTGACATTGCAATTCTATACTATTCAATTTCACTTTATTTTTCAACCTAACAACTTCTTGGGACAATACACAGCTTAGGCTGGTTTCACACTAGCGTTTTTTTGTGCTGCTCTGCGTGAGCTTACATGCGCATGCACAATGCGCCCCTATGTTTAACAGGGGTGCGCATTGTCTAGCGTTTGTATGCGTTTTTGTGCGCATGCATTTTTTTGCAGTGTGCGCCTATGCGCACCAGACGCACCCTGTTGCATTTTCTGTGCGTCCAACCTGTGTAAAAATCCGCATGCGCACAAATGGGTACGGAATGCGCAAAAAAAAACACAGTACAGTCTATGGGAACGCTGACGTGCGCATAGATATGCGCACGTCAGCGTTTAAAAACGCATGCGTTTTTAGAGTCAAAGTGGTAAAAATGCATGTGCAAAAAATAAGCAAACGCATGCAAAACGCTTGATGCGTTTTTTGTATGCGTTTGCACTGCGCATGCTGCGCAGCACAAAAAAACGCTAGTGTGAAACTAGCCTTACTGTGTCATTTATCTGTGGATCCATAAATTTGGATATAATACGTATTATGCATATGGCATCAATTTTTTTTCCATGTCCATAGGCTCAATGGGGTGAGTATTATCTAAAATACAGAAGAGATCAGTGCATGACGAGATTATTTTTCGCACGACACTTGCTGCATTTTTTAACCTGACAACACAGTCATATAAAACACTTGTCTGTTTGAGATCTTATGGTAAGGGCTCATACTCACTTGCGAGAGACTGGCATGATTCTCGTGCGAGTCTCTCGCATGAAAACCTGGCACTGCCGCTGGCACTCAGACTGGAGCATGCAGCTACATGTATTTCTATGCAACCGCACACTCCGGTCCCAGTGCCGGCAGCAGTGCCAGGTTTTCATGTGAGAGACTCGCACGAGAATAGTGCGAGTCTCTCGCAAGTGAGTATGAGCCCTAAAATTAATTGTTTACAATAGATACCTGTCACACAATCTATTCCTTTATTGCCACACCAATGAGTGCTGCTCTTTGTGCATGAGAATTAATAATTAGTCAGTAAATCCTACTGCATTATCTAGGCAAAATGTCAGCCACCTATTTTATATACACCTCATCACAGCCATATTTAGATGCTTTAACAATAGAGATGTGCTAATCAATTCTATGCACATTTACATAGAATTTTTAGGAATTTGCTAAACTCAGCAAATTCAACCAATTTGCCATTCAATATTTTACACAATCCAAAAACAGAAACTACATGTCATGCTGCTGCAATACTGGTAGGTGCAGGCCCCACTAGATGGCAGTAGAGTGAAAGTGGGACTTACATTTACAGATCAGGCCTGCAGTGCAGCAGTGAGGCTACCAAGGGTGGCAGCAGAATAGTCAAACAAGCAGGGTCAAATCCTAGACTGTATCGCAGTACCAAAGGAATAGGCAAACTCATGGTCAGGGACAAGCCAGGAAATCAGTAACAGTCAGGAGCGAATGAGACAAAAGACAAAAGACAGAAGCTGGTCAGGATACAAGCCAAGTCAAAACCAGGAAGTCAGCACACTAAGGGGAAACACTGAGTCAAGATGGAAATAAGGGAAACCAGAGACACGGGTTCAGACAGCAAATGCAGAAGGACAAATCAGAGCAACCATAGTCAGCTACAGCAGCCCTTGGCAAAAACTATAGCTGACATCGCCTGCAGGAAGCAGCGGTGATAAATAGCCAACCTGAACCCAGACTGAGCCTGAGAAAAGTTAACTCTTGACATGACCAGACTGGGAAAAAGGGAAAACAGGACTCAAAACCCGGTTTGGAACATGACAATACCATTTTATACTTTGCAGGCAATTTTATCATCCAGAGATGGCTTACATTACTTCGGGTGCAGCTGAAAGGGCTTCCACATTATGACTTGCATCATATGATAGAACGCAGGCAATCAATATTGTCTTTCATATCCTATATAAAAGCAGAAGCAAGGCATGCAGAAGCCATTTTTATGACAAAATTGGACAGTGAGAGGATGTCAAAGCTTATAGCTCAGGAATAGAAAGAGAAAGAAAGCCATAAAGAGTGAATAAATTCTACAGATATTGTGTGACAAGCAAGCAATGAAGTACAATTACCCTCTTTTACCCATAACCATGTATGTTGAAGTCACTTTAACATTACCACTGAATTGAAAAGAATGAAAGGGGCTTAATACAGTCATAGGAGATTGCATTTGTAGAGCATTTGGAGTACTTTGCAATCCAAATTGTTTGAAAAATTTGGTGAAGCTGGCAAATTTGAATTTAAAAGATTCACTTATCTATACTAAATATTATTTTGATTCTTATTATTATTTATTATTATTCTACTTGCAGGAAAGGATTGAAAAACAGATCGCATCCAGAAGGAAGAAGTTAATTGACATACAGACTAATCACCTATCGGTGGTGATTGGAAGGCAATTCTCTTCCTGTTGAGTGTGAGTTGCTTTACAAGTACATACATAAAAATAAACCGAGCAATGTCACTATACATTATAATTTAATTTTTAGTAACTGATTTTAGCAGTAATATTAAATATCGCTTATTGCATGTCATAATTATGTAACTTAAAATGATTAGAACTTTTCCTGTGACATAATTGCCTGTATCCTGTAGGAAATTGCATTATTAGTCAAAGGAGAAAGCAATCTCCACCTTTATCTCCTTTTAATTCCTGCAAGTATTGACAAATGATGTAAATTATATTGTGTAAATCTAATAAAATCAAGCTTCTGGAAAGAAATAGCAAAGACTGTTTCTTAAGATGTAGCTAATCAAACGGCAAATTCTCTTCTAGCTTTCCATAAACCACTGGCTGACATTTAGCAAGACTTGAAGTCTGTTCTCCAACAATTGTTGACCCCAATTATAGGTTACGGTGACATCATCTGTAGACTGGCTGCTCCTCTGGAAATCACATAACTTAATTGTTCATTTAATAGACTATATTACTCTGAATTGCTCTATGGCAGATCATTGTGTTATGCACAGGAAATTCAAGTGAGTCTCTGAAATACATTTATTGATCACCCACATTACTTAAACATGCAAGGCCAGCATTCAGAAGATAATTGTTATTAGTCTAGTCAATTAGATGTTGTATGTTTAATCACTGAGTCAATACCAGATGGTTTATTAATAGCAATTAAATAGTAATTTCACTTCAATATTTTACAAGGTTGTGGGCTGGTAACTGTGACTAAAGGAATAAAGTTGCATTTATATGGGCAGATTTCCTGGCCAATCAACACTGTATGAAGTTGTTGCCGCATTTACATTAGCCATTGATTATGAATGGCTAATGTAAATGCTTGTGTGAAAGGGCCTAAAATTGGTTGTTACCTTTCAATAAAGTTTCTATCCTCGCAAAACAACAAGCTGTGCTGTACTCACATTCCCTGTCTTTGACACTGCTTCCAGTCGCAAAACAACAAGCTGTGCTGTACTCACATTCCCTGTCTTTGACACTGCTCCCAGTCTGGCGCTGGCTGCGGCAGTGACATCATCTTGACAATGCAGTAGCCAATCAGTGAGCTGTGTAGATGAAATGCCTCCATCAGAGCCGCTGAACTTATTGATTGGCTACCGTACTGTAGATGTGATGTCAGCACCGCAGACAATGTCAGGAGCAATGGCAGAGACTCGATGGACCAGAGGAAGGAAGAAGTTTGCAGTTTATTGGCAAACTGCAACCCGGATAGAAAGCTAATGGAAAAGAATAACCCCTTTAACTTATCCCGTTAGCTATTTTCTAAATCCTGAAAGTTTCTATTGGGTTTATACTAACTGGGACAGATTCCAAGGTTATAATCTAAGCTAATAGTTGTGTTGTTTAAATCCATCTTCCTGTAATTAAGCTTTTCTGCTTTCTAGGTCAATAGATATGAGACATCAGCGGTTTTGTTCTTCTAACAAAAAATAAAAACAAATGAATTGGTCAGAGTTCTGCACTTTATTTTTCCAGATGCCCTCCACACCCATTCAGTTTCTACTCCCATAAAATTGATTCCACTTTGGTGGTGTCTGCCACTAATTTTTGAAATAATAATAATAATAATAATAATAATAATCTTTAATTTTATATAGCGCTAACATATTCTGCAGCACTTTACAGCTTACACACATTATCATCTCTGTCCCTGATGGGACTCACAATCTAGATTCCCTATCAGTATGTCTTTGGAATGTGGGAGGAAACCGGAGTACCAGGAGGAAACCTACACAAACACGGGGAGAACATACAAACTCCTCGCAGATGTTGTCCTTGGTGGGATTTGAACCCAGGACTGCTGCAAGGCTGCAGTGCTAACCACTGAGCCACCATGCTGGAAATGTGAGCACTCCTGGTTGAATGTCAATCTGCGGGGTTGGCTGTCGTGGAAAATATTTCACTCCCCATTATACTATTGTTACTATGGTGAAATTGGTGCCACTTTGTTGGTGTTTGCCACTAATTTTTTTTAAATGTGTACACTCCTGGTTGGGTGTCCATCTGCAGAGTTGGCTGTTGTGGAAGACTTGACAGTCCCCATTTTTCTAGTTATACTGTATTGAAATCAATGCTACTTTGGCAGTGTCTGCCACTAATTGATTGAAATGTGCACACTCCTGATTGGGTGTCCATCTGCTGGTTTGGCTGTAGTGGAAGAGGTGGCAGTCATTATTATACTATTTCTACTCTCGTGAAATTGATGCCACTTTGGTATTGTCTACTACTAATTTTTTGAAATGTGTACTCTCCTGGTTGGGTGTCCATCTGCTGTGTTGGCTGTTGTGATAAATGTGTCAGTCGATATTATACTATTTCTACTTTGGTGAAATAGATGGCACTTTGGTGGTGTCTGCCAATAATTGTTTGAAATGTGAACACTCCTGTTTTGGTCTCTCCATCTGCTGAGTTGGCTGTAGTGTAAGAGCTGTCAGTCCCTATTATACTATTTCTACTCTCATGAAATTGATGCCACTTTGGTGGTATCTGCCACTAATTTTTGTAAATGTGTAGACTCCTGGTTGGGTCTCCTTCATGTGTGTTGCAGGCCTACACTGATCCTTTGCCCACCTAGTCTTAATTTAAAGGTCAATTCAAAGCTGTAAATGCTGGCCCAGACCATGTTTCCTCATGCATGGCTGATTGCTGAAGTGCCATTCTAAAATTTGTACTGTGGGTGAATTGAGGCCACTTTCCTGGTGTCTACCCCTAATTTGATGTGCCTTGGCAGCTTTTGGGCCAGTTTGAAGATGTTGTGTATACGTTTGTTTTTGCCTCCCATTGACTCCAATGATGTTCAGCTATCCTCGGCAAATATTCAACAAATAAATTGGTGAATATTGCAAATTTGGTGATTGTAATCTGAACGAATTATTGAAATATTTGCTCATCTCTACTTGCAACTGCCACCTCACCAACTGTTTAAGACCTGCCCAAGGGCTGGAACTCAACATTGCATATGTTGGCAAGGAATGGGAGCAACAGAGGGCAGTAGTTGAAAACCAGATCCAACAAGCCTGTTGGTATTCCACTCAGCCTCCACACATAACAACTAATGAGTGGCCATGGATGTCTGATATCTCTGCAGTACTCGAAAATTTCAAAGGATCAACTATGATGGTGAGCGGCGATGACGACTTAATTAGCATGACCATCATGCTTCTGTGTCTACTCAAACACTCACTGCTCACAGTGAAGCATTAAAGCTTTGCATGCAGACCAGGAAGTGATGGAGGAAGGAAGTAGACAAGGTGATATTACCCAGCACAGCCTCATCTAATCTTCTCAGCATAGATTGGGTGATAATAAGGAGGAACAGGAGATTGTTAATTGCACTACAGAGTTCTACCAACACCAGCTTCTCGTCTGTTCAATGTGGATGACCTGAAGAGGAGAAGAGGGAGGAAGAGGAGGAGATGGAGTGTCGTCCTCCTGGTGGGGACACTGAACTCTTGACTGTTGGGAGTTTGGCACACATGGCAGACTTTATGTCCCTCTGTCTTTCACGTGATTCTCGCATTATATATATTTTGGGCACTAGCTATTGCTGGTTGTTTACCCTTCTTGAACTCCGTTGCAAAGAGAACTTTCCATCTCTCCTTCTGGCGTCAGAGAAGGTTAATAAAATGGTGCAAAACCAGAAAGACTTAGTAGAAGAATTGGTCCAAAAATTCCCATCTGTCAACAATGGCAGCAGAGTTCAGACTTCTTTGGACAACCAAGGAGTAGAGAGGAGGGAGACACACAACAGGTCTACCAGGGGCATGGGAACACTATCAAAGGTATGGGACACTTTCATTAGACTCTTCCAGCACACAAGCCATGATTTGCGGGGTTCTCTGAAAAGAAGGGAAAAGTTAATGAAGTTGATGAAGGAGTATCTAGCCAACCATACCAAAGTCCTCTGTGATTCCTCTGTGCCATACAACTACTAAGTGTCCAAGCTGGACATGTGGCATGAACTGTCCCTCTACACCTGGGAGGTGCTGGCCTGCCATGCTGCTATTGTTTTGTCATAGAAGGCTTTTAGTGCTGTCAGGGGCTTAATAACTGATAGACACATCCGCCTGTCAACTGAAAATGCTGACAGGCTGACTCTTGACAAAATGAACAATGTCTGGATTGGCAACGACTTTGCAACACCAACGGATGAGAGCAGCGGAACATACAGTCAAATAATATGTTCCTTTTTAAAAGGGTGCATTCCCAGGCAACCCTTCCCACCCAAACAAGAAAATACATTTCTGGTTAGGTAATTTTTAGTGTCCTCCTACTCCTTCACCATATCTACAGGGTTATGATCTGACTCTTGCTTCTAATATTTCAAGGGTGTGACTGATGCCCCACTATCTGATTTGTAAAGGCATACCTGTAAAATCATATTACATATAAAGTATATGTATACCCCCCAAGAGGTAAATGTTTCTCAGCTGCTGCACAAAGTGCCTTGGCTTTACCAGTGTAAGGAGTCCCTATCTTTCCAAACGGTAAAAACGACTTTTCAGAGACACTCCTCCATGTTTCTTCCAGGGTGTATCGCAGTGCCTCCTAATTTTTGACATCACTTGCACATAGTGCATTGGTTTTACCAGTATATGAGTCAGGTTCTTTGGGTGTCATTATAAAACAGCCTCTGTGTGGGAACTGTGCACCAGGCTGTGTGGGTGAAATTTTTAAAATGCAGTGTTGCTTCTTTCAAAAGCTGCAATGAAAGCAAGAATCATTTTCTGGCACATTAGTTTACAGAACCAAATTGACTCCAAGATGGATAGAAAAAATCCCGCAGGGAAACCAATAAAATTAAGATTTAAAAAATGTGTCTGTGTCCATACAATATAAAATTATTATGTTTATAATGGAAAAATTCCAGGAACACAATGCTCAATAAAAAATGCCTTTATTAAAATTATGGCACAACATACAAGTGCATAAAAAGAAATACACAACCACATTAGCAATATATGTATGTAAACAGAAAATACCAATCCATAACATAAGGCTTAATTAATAAACCAGGTAATTAATCATAATGTGTACATAATTAATTAACCATGACTATGTGTAAAAACATGTGCTCAAAGTGCTATAGTGCAACTGTGCAAGCATTAATACACACTAAAATAGCATAACCTAATCACACAAAGAAAACACCGTGTCATGTGATAAATAATACCTGTAAGCCTGTATGCACTGTGTGGAGTGTCCTAGAACACGCCCCGACGCGCATTTTGGAAAATAGATCTCCTTCGTCTCCTTCTCCTTCGAAGGAGATCTATTTTCTGAAACGCACGTCGGGGCGCGTTCTAGGACACTCCACACAGCGCATACAGGCTTACAGGTATTATTTATCACATGACACGGTGTTTTCTTTGTGTGATTAGGTTACACTATTTTAGTGTGTATTAATGCTTGCACAGTTGCACTATAGCACTTTGAGCACATGTTTTTGCACATAGTCATGGTTAATTAATTATGTACACATTGTGATTAATTACCTGGTTTATTAATTAAGCCTTATGTTATGGATTGGTATTTTCTGTTTCCATACATATATTGCTAATGTGGTTGTGTATTTCTTTTTATGCACTTGTATGTTGTGCCATAATTTTAATAAAGGCATTTTTTATTGAGCATTGTGTTCCTGGAATTTTTCCATTATAAACATAATAATTTTATTTTGTATGGACACAGACACATTTTTTAAATCTTAATTTTATTGGTTTCCCTGCGGGATTTTTTCTATCCATCTTGGAGTCAATTTGGTTCTATATATACCGGATGGTCTGCCATCCTTACGTTTTTGGAGGGGATTGGTTCAAACACACTTAGTAAATTTTAAACTATTTTGTGTAAATATATGTTATCAATTTTATTTTGATTTTATTTGGTAGGTTTGATTTCTGGTTTCTCCATTCACATTAGTTTACAGGTTTGCAAAATTTTTAAGGAATCTGTTTCACTGGCTCTTTGCAAAATGTTTGATAATTTGGACATCATCATAAATTCTAAAGTTTTAGCAGCACTTGTTGTAACAGATGCAAATTCTTTGCTTCTTTTTCCTTTGGGTTAGTTGTTGTAATTAAAGGGAATCTGTCACCCCATTTTTGACCTATAAGCTGTGACCACGTCCATCAAGGGCTTATCTACAGCATTCTGTAATGCTGTAGATAAGCCCCCGATGTAACCTGAAAGAGAAGAAAAACAAGTTAGATTATACTCACAGAGGGGCATGGTCGGGTGCGGTGGGTGTCGCGGTCTTGTTCGGCGCCTCCCTTCTTCTAGAGATGACGTCCTCCTCCTTACTTCTGTTGTGGCTCCTGCGCAGGCGTACTTTCTCTGCCCTGTTGAGGGCAGAGTAAAGTACTGTAGTGCGCAGGTGCCGGGAAAGGTCAGAGAGGTCCGGCACCTGCACACTGCAGTACTTTACTCTGCCCTCAACATATGGTTCTAGTAAGAGATGAAATCCGTTTCTTGTCTTGAGAAAATATTCTTTTACAGGCAAGTCCTACCACCTTCTTTGCTTTGGACTCTTCCACAGTTCACAGCATGAGGCCTTCTTTCCATGTATACATTGCCCTATTCTGTCTCTTTATGGTCATGTATAGACAGAAATTCCCTAAAGAATGCAATCCAATTCACAATCTAATTCAAATCGTCACAAAAATGAATTCTTCATCCAATCCACTTCACAATCTAATTCAAATCGTCACAAAAATGTATTCTTCATCCAATCCAATTGACAATCTTTTTAAAATTGTCAAAAAATGTATTCAGGGCCCCCCCTTTACATGTCTTGCTGGCTGTATTGCAATGCCACCTTGTAAGTTTAGCTAGGTCTTGCAGTGACTGCATAGCCTTTGCCAGGTTTGGAGTCAGAATTTTCTTAAAATTATACCAGAATTGTATCAGAGTCCCTCCTCTATGTGTATATGCGTCTCAGGACCTCACCTGCATGTCTTGCAGGGTGTATGATCTGACTCTGGCTCCTAATTTTTCAAGGGTGTGTCTGTTGCCCTGCATGTCCAGTAGGGTGTATAGGAGCATCTCCAATAGTTTTGTTAGCCCTTGCACATTGTGCATTTTCTTTATGAGTGTAGGAGTCACAGTGCCTAACTATTTTAACATAATGTGTAATACAGGGTGCATCTGAGTCCCTCCTTCTTCTAATTTTTGCTGGTTTCTGCATTGTCTGCATGGGCTTGGTGGCATAACATAATCCCTGCTTTGTCCAGGCAAAAGAGAGAGTGGCTGGGTATAGTACTGCCGGTAAGGATTATGATGCCACCAAAAGTATTATAAAACTTGTTTTTTATTTATTGCTAAGCATTTCAGAGCTGATATATCTTCTTCCTCAGGCAAGTATCCATACAAAATGCTTTAAAAATATTATGCACACTCCTCAAAGGGAGGCATAAAACAGGTTCAACGTTGGAATTAATTTCTGAACATCTTTGGCATTATGAATCCTGTTAGGCATCCCTGTAAGAAAAAAAAACCCAAAAACTTCCTGTTAAATGTTCTCTAATTCTATGCTGCGCTGTCTATCCACTCGTTCAAACAATTGGGTTTGAGTGTGGAAAGCTTATAGGTCCTGTAAGACTCCCTATTAATTAGTCTTTGTAATCTGTTGGATACATTGTCAGGTATTTGTTCAAGTATGGTGAGATGCAGGTTGGTGGGGTCTTTGTTATGCTCAGTGAAAAAATACCTAGAAAGACTATGGCACTTTCTAATGTTATGTCTATGTCCATTAATCCTGATATGTGTTGCAGTGGATGAATTGTTTAATAGGGAACACTTCTTCTGTGGATGTGGAAGAAAAGGATTTCCTCACATTTATAATCATTTTGCAGCAAAGACAATTTTTTACATTGTAACAAAAATTTAGCGTGCACTCGGTCTGAATTGTGAGGTGCCGCTGCAATGGACCAATTGGTCCCAAAAGCAATATAGTTTAAATTCACCGCACACTCATATTGATTTCATGCTGATTAGTATAATTATATAGTATAATATAGTATAAATATTATTATATTTTGTTCTATTTTGTTATGATTGTTTTTGTCCTTGTCTGATATATCCCCTTTTTTGTATTTTCAGCGATAAAGTGATTAAGGCTCTGGCAGAGCCGAAATGTTGAGTATTTATATCGCTTGTACGATATATTCTTGTTTGCTCCCATAAAATTGTATATAATAAAATTTATACTAATCAGCATGAAATCCATATGAGTGTGCGGTGAATTTAAATTAATTTTTTGCATTGCACCGATAAGAACCTTTAATTGCACAGGACGTGGATGGAATCAACGGACAGGACCTCTGTGTCTTGCTAGTTCTAATTCGCAGGGAGCAATGTGATTCCTTAGGGTCATGTTCCTATGAAAGAGAATATTGGGCTGAACAGTAATATTTCCATATGGTATGGGATCATTGGTAAGCAGTACCCAGTATTTGGAAAGAACCTCTCTTATTGTTCTATAAGGTTGATTGTAAGTCGTTATGAAACTGTATTTGATCTTATTCTTTAGTTCTACATTGCTTACTATTGATTGCTTGCTATATCTTTTGATTTCAATAGACAATCATTTTTTGTAACCTGAATGTAGAATTGGAGGCATCATCTGGTAATTTTTTGGGGGTAGTGTTTTGCTTTAAATCTCTTTTTGAGAATACAAGCTTCTTTTAGGAAATCAATATTGGTTGTATAATTTTTCGTATTCTCCTGTACTGGCCATATGGAATGTTAGAAATCCATTTGGGATAATGGCCACTATTAAGATCGAGATAGTCCCTCCTTGATGAATTAAACAGGCTGTGTCTCACCATGTCACACACACCACATTCCCAGATAAGGTAATAATGTTAAAATTACATTTACCAGGAAATGTTTTTTTTTTATCAATTAAAGCAATGAGAAAACACAGCAGAAACACAGCAAAAAAAATGACAGCTGCTTTCCCTCCAAATTTTATGAGTGTATATATGAGTTCTCCTCGGAGCGTAGGTTGAGATGGGTGAACAATCAGCAGTCAGTGTTGTACAAACCTCATATAACATGTGGGTCACGGGAAATGCAGCGGTACATAAAGTTAGCCATGTTTGACAGAGTTCCAACAGTCAAGACTTCCCTATCCAAACAATGAGGAATTCTCTCCATCTCCCTTAACATTTCAGTCTTCTTGCTAGCCCAAAACTTTTAAAATTTTTTCAAAAAGACTGTGAAGCAGGTAATAAATAGTAATTGCTACAGTGTGAACTGCTGATCTGCCAGAAAATGATTCCTGCCACTCATAGCAAACTTTTTCGATGTTTGTTTAAAAAAGGCCCTTCCAAAATAGAGTGAGGATTACCTTAGGGCCC
Source organism: Dendrobates tinctorius (assembly GCF_039654945.1). Classification (NCBI taxonomy): domain Eukaryota; kingdom Metazoa; phylum Chordata; class Amphibia; order Anura; family Dendrobatidae; genus Dendrobates; species Dendrobates tinctorius. The sequence goes on from NW_027361811.1 coordinate 16,934,064, forward strand.
GCCCAAATTAATGGTAGAGGGCTGTGTGAGGGCCCTCACAAGTGTATGGTGGAGGACAGTATGAGGGTCCTCCCAAATGTATGGTAGAGGGCAACATGAGGACCCTCTAAAATTTGGGAGTGTATTTATGAGTTCTCCTCAGAGTGTTGGCAAGAAGGGTGAAGAAGCAGGAATCAGTGTTGTGCAAACTGCTTATAACACATGAGTCATGGGAAATGCAGCAGTACATAAAGTGAGCCATGTATGCCAAAGTTCCAACAATAAAGACTTCTCTGTCCCCACAAGGACTCTCCATCTCTCCCTCCCTCTACTCCTCCTAAGATTTCAAACTTGTTGCTGGCCCCAAAAAGTTTAAACATTTTTCAAAAAGCCTGTGAAGCAGATAATAAATAACTATTGCAATATTGAGAATCGCTGATCTGCCAGAAAATGATTCCTGCACTCATTGCAAACTTTTTCATTTTTTCTAAAAAGGTCCTCCTGAATGCCCTCCCAAATTAATGGTAGAGGACGGTCTGGGGTCCCTTCCAAATGTATGGTAAAGGGCCGCTTGAGCGTCCTCCAAAATTTAGGAGTGTATTTAAGAGTTCTTCTCAGAGTAAGGATTGAGAAGAATGAACAAGCAGGAATCAGTGTTGTACAAACTGGCTGTTTGCCAAGGAAGAATGGGCAAGAATTTCAGTCTTTCGATATACAAAACTGATAGAGACATATCCCAAGTGACTTGCAGCTGTAATCGCAGCAAAAGGTGGCCCAACAAAGTATAAAGCCGAATAATATTGCACGCCCCACTTTTCAGTTTTTAAAATTTCACAAAAATTTAAAATAACCAATAAATTTTGTTCAACTTCACAGTTGTGTTCCACTTGTTGTTGATTCTTCACCAAAAATTTACATTTGGTATCTTTATGTTTGAAGCATGATATGTGGGAAAAGGTTGAAAAGTTCCAGGGAGCCGAATACTTTCGCAAGGAACTGTATGTTTAAATAAATTTGCTATATTGTTGTCGATATTTTGTTCCTTCACTATCACTATTGGTGTTTGAGGTTCATATATAAAGGGATCATTACAGTGTATTATCTATGATGAATTCTTTTGGTTGTAATTTCTGTTAGTTGTTTCACACATTTTTAGACCAGTCTGTGCACCAGGAGAATAGAGATAAATCTGACACGTTGTGAAAGACTGGAGAGGATAGTGCAGAAGTATCTCGAGCTCAATATCAATGCCATCAGGGGGAATTTAGACCCTTTTGCATTTTGTCTTCAAAATTGGAAGAGTGGCCTGAGCTTGCCTGTGACACCTTGGAGGTTTTGTCATGCCAGGCAGTCAGCGTTCTCTCTGAACATGTCTTCAACGCTGCTGGTGGTGTCCTGATGGATAGGCACATCCAGCTGTCTCTGAAAGTGTAGACAGCCTAACTTTCATCAAAATGAACAAGTCATGGATCTCCAATGAATTTTCCACCCCAGTAGCAGACTGGGCAGACTAGGCGATGGTGTCGTTTCAGATATAATAACGACACAGAAGTAAAATCACAATAGAACATAGAAAAAAGAAATTCAATTAATAGGAGTATATAACAATAGTATAAATATGTTAGTATAAATATGTTCAGTAATAGGAAACAGTAGTGCTAGTATGCTGGGACACTCTTCAGCTGCAAATACAACAATAACCACAAGATTGCTATAAAATTTTTTTTAAATAAATGTTCAAAATATTTGCTCTAAAAAGTGGCTATCCTGAGGGAGATGGTGACTATCCAATGGCTAACACATAAGGTTTGATGCAAAAGTGCAAAGGCTAGAGATCAGTAGTAGGAGAGACAGATGGATGTTATGATTGAGTCACCGTAGGAGGCAGACACAAAAATAGAAGCTACGTCCAGAAAACCAGAGAAGTTGGCAACTATCAGATTGCAGACCCCTGAACCTATCAACACAACTAGCAGTAGCTGTGGGGGGTTCCTACGATGCCCTAGACCCCTCGATCACAGCCGGAGAGCTAAATAGCCTAAAGACAGAAAAGGAAATCTAAACTGCCCCAGAGCAGACCCCAAAGTAAAAGGCAGCCCCCAACATATAATGATGGTGAAGCAAGATGAAAAAACACTCACACAGATAGAAAGATAGGCTGAGCAAACGATGGGGCCCAAGCTAACTAAACAGAACAGGAAAGGAAGGTTGCTGTCTGCAATCTGCCAAAACCCTATCAAAGACATAAGCCAACAAGCTGATATGGAAAAAGACCCTGAAGCAGCTAGGCTTCAAAAACTAAATCAGCACTCAGGTATTTTCAGAAGACAGAGCTAAAGGAATTCAGCACACCCCAGCAGGGAATGGCAGAAATCCAGAAAAACAAAGCAAAACAAAGTCAAAGCACCAATGCAAAAAGCCGAGCAGAAAACTTAGCTTTAGAAGAGCAGGAATTCAGACTGGTCTCCAAGGATCCCACAGAGAAATCACCCGCAGGGCAGAAGGGCATCGGCAGCCTTATATCCAGTCAGTAACTCCACTCAGCCAGTCATCATCATCAGACTCAGGTGTTTGATAATCAGGCTCACTACCTTTCTTTACCAGAAAAGGGAGTCCCTCGGGCCTCAGTAGTGAAGGGGAAAATGAACTCACAACAGATGGAGACAGATCTCCCTATACAGTGGGGAAAAAAGTATTTAGTCAGCAACCAATTGTGCAAATTCTCCCACTTAAAAAGATGAGAGAGGCCTGTAATTGACATCATAGGTAGACCACAACTATGAGAGTCAAAATGAGAAAACAAATCCAGGAAATCACCTTGTCTAATTTGGCAAGGGACAGATGCTGTAAGCAGTTCTTCCATCCTGCCGTGCGGCCACGGCTCCCCCGCTGTGTCTGGGTACTTGTGTCATTCAGCATCCAGCCAGCAAGGACCTGTGTGACATGGAGGGTCACATGAGGCTCACGTGACTGGTGGTCAGTAAGGAGCAGTAAAAGTACCAATTGAAAATGTATTTTAATAGTATGAATATATCTATAAACAGTATATTGTAACACACCACTCCATATCTGTGTGGGAAGCCACAATGTAACCTCCTTAACTTCCTCCTCCTCCACCTCCTCTGCTGAGCTACTCAGTTGCGTGCCTCTGGGTTCACACCAAATGAGATCTACAACCACATCATCATCCTTTCTGTTCTCACACTCCTCATCCTGAGATTCACCATTCTTCTATTCCTGCCCTGACAGCACAGTATAGTTTGCATGTGCCTCTTGTATCTGTGTCTCAACAGTATCACCTCCTCCCCAGGGGGTTAACGTCTGGTGATGAGGGTCTGGATTCTTCTCGGACCATACTTAGCCCAGCCCCAGATCTAACAGGAAAAACTTTTGGGCAGCAGTGCAGATGCTTTCTTCATCTGGATTCTGTGGATCTTTGGAGGAGACCTGATTCCCATGGAATAGAATGTGTGAATAGCTCTGCAGATTGGCCCATCTGTGGTTCCCCACAGTCAGTTGGGTGGTTGCAAGGTTGTAACGTGGGGGAAACAAGGGAAATTGGGGTGCCACTTCTGAAGATTGTACTCTGTGTGAGGTTAAGGTGAAGGAAGAGGAGGAGAGGCAACTTGAAGCACTTGCCATCCACTGGAGCACATGCTCTTTCTGAGCCTCATCTACAAGGCATAATGCTGTGCGACTGCCAAAGGAAATGAGTCAAGTAGCCCCTCCAGTAACAGATAGTCAGTTGTGTTTGGATAGGATGAGACTGTGTTTGTTCAGTTGAGCTTTCAGTAACATTTAACACTTAACCTATGTACACTTCAAACACCAAGCCTATTCTCGCTTCCACCATGACCTCACTTTTCCCACTCATGTTATATGTACCCTCTTTTAACCCACTGTTTTAAAACCTTAAGTCCAGACTTGTCAGTCACCTGTCACTAAAAGAACAATCACTTTTCTTAGATAGTCTGCCAGAACAACACTGTTAGCCTTAACAATTTTGATTAGTAGACGTAAGGATTTTGATTAGCAAATGAGGCCCCATGATTCCTGACTGCAACACAGTTTAAGCCCAAATGATTTTCATTAGCAAATGGGGCCTCCTGGATAAACCCTAATATTAGGCCTAATGATTTTGATTAGCAAATGGGACCTCCTGATTCCTGACTGCAACAAAGTTTTAGCTAAAAGCTATTTTAATTTTAGCGAAAAACAATTTTAATTAGCAAATGCGGCCTCCTGGCTGAACCCCAATATTAGGCCTAATGATTTTGATTAGCAAATGGGGCCTCCTGATTCCTGACTGCAACACAGTTTTAGCCCTAAAGATTTCACTATTAGTACAAGCTAGTTAGATGCTGGAAGATCAATTTCACACAGGACAGGATCCCATCTAATTAAATGACAAGTTCACTTGCAGCTGCACTGTTATAATGAGAAAATAGCGCCAGCAAAACAAAATATCTACATTTTATATGGACAGTTGGGTCGCCCTCCCAGGGCTGTGGGGTACTCGGTACCAGGTCAGTATCAGCGGGATGTGTCACAGCAGCAGGGACCCGGTCCGTGGCCCTGGGCGCCCAAGTAATGGGGAAATGTAGTGGTTTGAATGAATAGTTCGTGACGCCACCTGTGGTGTTCAGCAAGTGAGATGTTAGGCCGACACTGCATGCAGATCCTCTGGGGCTGGTGGAGTGTTGCAGTCAAGATGGTGAAGCTCCCCACAGGTGGAGCTGTAGCCTCAGGGCAGTGTAGATATGGGGGAAGAGGAGAGGCACAAGCGGTGTAGAAGCTGGTACCCAGATGTAGCGGGGCTGGATGCGTTGGCGCAAGAATGAATGGAGGACACCAGGGCTTGCAGTTCCAAAGCTTTACTCACAGTCTGTAGTACACACAAGTGCCTGCCTCCGTGCCGTGTCCTCCGGGTCAGGGACTCAGTCAACCTCCAGGCAAGATGGAATGCTCCCTTCCAACGCTCTGCCAACATGTGCCTTTCTGAACGTCTCCTCTATAGCGCCTTTAAGTGTGAAGTACTCAGTTCTTCCTCTAACCCACGTCCTCTCTGTTCGCCTTTTACTCCTTCGTTCTGTTCTAATCTTTCTCTCTTATGTAAGATCAGGTTTCAGTTCAATGTCTTTCTCTTTTCCTTTCCCGTGCCAGCAGACCCAGGTCACTCAGGTCTGCTGCAGCACCTCCTTCCTCAATCCCTCTCTCAGGTATCTTCTTTCCTCACTCCTCTGAGTGGCTTCCTCTCCCCGACTGACCTCGCACTCCCTCAAATTCTAAATCTTCCCCTCTTTTATGTATTCTCAACTCCACCCGCCTCCCAGCACGTTTCGTGTTCCAAGCAGGGAACTACCAAAGGTGCTCTGCTACTCTCTAAGCAAAGAGCTGCAATGTGGCTTTGCTGAACTACTCTGTTGCGTGGGGTGTGAGTGTTGGAGCGTGGTCAGGAGCCTCCAACTTACCTGGATGGTGGGGCACCACACCTCAGGAGGAGGTGCAGTACCTCTGTGGCGACTGAGCCTCAGGGGCACCACATACCCCCCGTTAAACACAGCATGTCCGCGGGCTGCAAGGCAAACAAAGTTGACAACACAGGAACATACAACATTTTTGTAATGCTAAGCAAACATTTCTTATACTAAGCTTCCCAATGTGGGAGGCACTCATTCTTGAACGTTGCAAACAATTCTTAATTAACTATCTAAAATCTTAAGTCAAAAGTGCAATTTTCAATACAATACGTAATTCAAAGTGCTATTGTCTGTTACTCACTATCACTTCAGTATTCTTCATCAACACATTTCTTTCCATCTTTTAATGCACATTTTCTACTTTCTTTTAACTCTGAGTGACAACCGTGGTGCCTGGTTCATCACCTACATTTTCAATTCTTTATTCTTTATTCAAATTTCTCATCTCTCTACCAAAACATTCCTAATTCTATATATTCTATATATATATCTTTACCAATACTCTTATAAGACACATCATTATCAAATACTTCACATTAAAACTTTCAACAATTCTTGTAAGTGCTGGACACCGCTCCCAGCCGGGATCTCTTGCAGTGTCCTTTGATTGGAGTCATACTCCAGATGAGGTAGACCTCATGAGGTAGACCTTTGAAAAAAAAAAAAATTTTTTTAATTTTTTTTTTCTTTTTTTTCTTATTTCCTTTCCCCTCCTCTTCCTTTCAATTTATCTCTATGTTTCCAACTATTTTAGTATAATACATCAATTCATGCTTCAAATTTAATCCTGCTGGATATCTGGTGTTAAGTTTTAGAATCCATCGAGCTTCAGTCATGTGGAGTAGTTTAATTCTATCACCACCACGCCGAGGAGCAGGAACAAATTCCAAAGCACTTACTCGCAGGCTGCTCAATTCTCCCTTATGTTCATGCAAAAAAATGCTTAGAAGCCCCCGAAAGACTACGGGTAGTGATATTATTGATGTCATAAATGTGTTCCGACAATCTTCTTCTTATACTACGACTTGTGGATCCTACATACTGTTTTATGCATATCGTGCAAAAAATAATAAAAACACAGTAATCAGTAGCACAATTCATAAAAGTTTTGAGATTAAATACTTGACCCTCATTGCTTGTAACAGACTTATTATTATTTATCATGAATTTACATAAACCACATGACTTCTGCCCGCATCTGAATAAGCCTTTAGTAGATAACCATGTACAACCTGTTTTACCTGTGTTCTCACTGAGTTCACTGGGAGAGATTATATTTCCTATTGTCAAGGATTTTTTTGGAATAAATTTACAACCATTTTTTAGAAATTCCCTAAGCGTACTATCAGTAGTTAATAATGGTAGATGTTTTCGAACAACATTGATTACTTTGTAGTAATTATTATGATATGTAGTGGAAAAAATCATTTCATTGGAAAAATCTTTCCTATCTGATTTTTTTGACTGAAGTAAGTACTGATCTCTACTTTTTTCATTAGCCTTTATTTCAGCTTTTTTGACCATTTTATAATTATAACCCCTATGTTGTAACCTTTTTTTGATATTATCACATTCTTCCTTATATTTTCTATCATCGGTGCAGCACCTACGAGCTCTGATGAATTCCCCTGTGGGGATATTCCTGATCACATATTGTGGGTGTTGACTAGAAGCATGCAAAATGGAATTTCCTGAAATTTTTTTACGGAAAAGCTGACAATCCGATGGGTGCGGTGGTGTGCGCCTGTAATCCCATCCCTTCCTGATGAATTTATATATATAAAAATTTCTGACAGATGTTCCCAAGAACTCTACTTGTACGGCAGACAGCTGTAGCCTGCTTCAGGGACTCCCTACTCCTGAGTCCCGGCTCAGTATCCAAGATGCTGTTGTGCCCCCAAGTCTTAGATGGGAGTAGTGCATTTACAGCCCACTACTCCACCGATGTCTGCTGCAGAACCATTAGTGTCCATACAACCTTGGGGACCGGGCCCCGGCCTTGCGCTTAGAACTTCTAGGCAGGGTTCTTCCTCTAACCCACGTCCTCTCTGTTCCCTTTTACTCCTTTGTTCTGTTCTAATCTCTCTCTCTTATGGAAGATCAGGTTTCAGGTCAATGTCTTTCTCCTTCTTTCCTTTCCCGTGCCAGCAGACCCAGGTCACTCAGGTCTGCTGCAGCACCTCCTTACTCCATCCCTCTCACAGGGATCTTCTTTCCTCACTCCTCTCTGAGTGGCTTCCTCTCCCAGACTGACCTTGAACTCCCTCAAATTCTAAACCTTTCCTTTTATGTATTCTCAACTCCACCTGTTGTGAGTTCACTTTCCCCTTCACCGTCGATGTCTGATGAACTCCCTCTTCTGGTGAAGGAAGGTAGTGAGGCTGATTACCAAACACCTCAGCTGGTAGATGATGACTGGGTAACAGGAACTTCTGACTGGATATAAGGCAGCCGACGCCCTTCTGAGTCGCTGGTGATTTCTCTGCTGGATTCTTGGAGACCGTTCTGATTCCTGCTTCCCAAAGATAAGTTTTTGCTCTGCTATTGAACTTATTAGTTTTGTTTTGGTTACCTTGCTTTTTGGAGTTCAGCCATCCCCGGTCGGGGGTGTGCTGAGTTCCATTTTTGTCTCTGATCAGTTTGTCTCTTTGCTCTGTCTTCAGAATTTACCTGAGTGCTGATATAGTCATTTTGAAGTCCTAGCAACTTCAGGGCCTGTTTTTCCTATCAGACGGTTGGGACATTTTTTGGTAGGGTTTTTTACGGATTGCAGACAGCAGCTTTTCTATCCTGTCCTTTTTAGTTAGCTTGGGCCCCATCGTTTGCTCAGCCTATCTTTCTATCTGTGTTAGTGTTTTCATCTTGCTTCACCGTCATTATATGTTGGGGGCTGCCTATTGCTTTGGGGTCTGCTTTGGGGCAGTTTAGATTTCCCCTTTCTTTCTTTAGGCCTATTTAGTTCTCCGGCTGTGATCGAGGGGTTTAGGGCATCGTAGGAACCCCCCACGGCTACTGTTAGTTGTTGTGGATAGGATCAGGGGTCTGCAATCCGATAGCTACCAACCTCTCCGGTTTTCTGGACTTAGCTTGTATTTTTGTTTTTTCCTCCTTCGGTGACTCATTCATAACATCCACCCGCCTCCCAGCACGTTTCGTGTTCCAAGCAGGGAACCACCAAAGGTGCTCTGCTACTCTCTAAGCAAGGAGCCACAATGTGGCTTTGCTAAACTACTCTGTTGTGTGGGGTGCGAGTGTTGGAGCGTGGTCAGGAGCCTCCAACTTACCTGGATGGTGGGGCACCACACCTCAGGAGGAGGTGCAGTACCTCTGTGGCGACTGAGCCTCAGGGGCGCCACACAGGGATTTGTGACTTCAGCAGCCAATCACAAAAGCGCTTGTGTAATGATGTTGTGGATGGTTTCTGTTCCCTGATTAGCTGCTTGAATGTACACACATTAAGTTGTAAAAAAATGAAAAAAAATTACACTCTGCTGCTCCTCTGACTTAGACACACCTCCTCTCTTCATTAAACACCTCCCCCCTGTTCATGATACAGCACCACTTTCCTAGACAAAGTCAAAACAAAAGCATTAGTGGAAATGCAATAATTTACCAATCTTTGACCGAATTTTGCCAGCTTTAAGGAAAAATGCTTGGGAAACCGAACACAAATCCAAATATGCTAGATTTGTGCCAAATTTGAAATTGGTGAACTTTTTCTGTACAAGTTCACTCATCTTTAATCATAATTACTGGGATTGGTAGAAACATTCAAAAGTTATTACCACATAAAGAGACACATTTGAAATGAAAAATAGGGATTGGCTGCTAATGAATAGGCAGCACATTGACAAAAGAAACTGTTACATCAATAGGCCCTTAATAAAAGTTTTGCATCAAACATTTGTCTTTTAATGATTTTTCATGAACTACTAAGTCTAAAGACACAATTGCACTGACTGTCATTATGCTTCTATTCCATAAAATACCTATTAACTTCTATGCCACTAACAATGTGCCCTTGACATTTATAAGACAATAGTTCCGCTCTAGTTCTACATGTCCACACTAAGTGTTTAGTATAATTCTACTTACTTAGTCAATTCTTGACTTTTTTATTTAAGTGCTCTTGGCCCTATTGCATTTCTTGAATGTTTTAAATATATATTTCTACAGTAATACATGCATACATCCCTGAGAGCCAATTTTCTTGAATGGACTCTAAAGACACAATTAAATTGTAATTAGGTCAAGAAATTGATTATCCGCAACTGACTTTCAACCTTTCTTTGAAATTACAAGCCATTGGAACAGCAATTTCACATGTATTGAATCAAATTTTCTCTTTTGATTAGAAAGCAAACGCAACTTCTTGCTTTGCTACAGACTACCTGAAAAGATTAAGGAGAATTATAAAGCAGGACTGAAACAAGTTGATTGCAAGTGACAAATTTAATTATGGGTAGTTATGATAGCTGTTTTTCTGTTATGTTTCTCTGCTTGACTCAAAGGGGCATGTAAATTAAGAAACAATGTCTCCAAAACCAAGATATGGAACATTCATTGTATCTATTTTTCTACATTTTTCAGTTTACATGGAATGTGTCATCATAAAATGACCTATGGTTTAAATTAGGTTAATGTGCTACAAGAGATGTTTTTTGCCTGATCATGACTTTAAAGATCGTGCCCCATTTTTCAGATCTGACATGTGTCACTTTATGTGGTAATAACTCTGGAATCTCTATATATAAAAATGAATGTGTGTGTGTGTGTATCACCAACCAATCACGAAGCATCTTTCATTTCACCAGAGCTGTTTAAAAGAAGCTGAGCTGTGATTGGTAGCTATGAGCAACAGTTTTCCCACTCCAGAAAACACCTCAGCAGACACTGACATGATGAGAGAAATCTAGCATCCCTGGTAACATAAGCTTCCAGCCATTGTCTACCCCCCAGAAAGGAGCAGCAAGCACATGACAGAAATGAATCCCCCCTCCCATGCCTACAGTATATACCCATCACACATCCTACATCCAATAGGCACATCTTCCCTCTTTAAGGGCACCCCGGTATGGAAGTCAGGGCAAATCCTTCCAGCGCTGTGGTTCTAACCCCAGGCCTCTCTTAATGGGATCCCCGGTATGGAAGTTAGGGCAATTCCACTCGGTGTTCTGGTTATGACACCAGGCTCTCTTAAAGGTATCCCCTGTATGGAAGTCAGGGCAATTGCCTTCAAATGCTCTGGTACTGACCCCAGGCTCTCTTAAAGGGATCTCCTGTATGGAAGTTAGGGCAAATCCCTCAGCGCTCTGGTTCTGATCCCAGGCTCTCTTAAAGGGATCCCCCGTATGGAAGTGAGGGCAAATCCACTCTGTGCTTTGGTACAGACCCCAGACCTCTCTTAAAGCGATGCCTGGGGTCTGTACCAAAGCGCAGAGTGGATTTGCCCTCACTTCCGTACTGGGGATCGCTTTAAGCGATCTCCCGTATGGAAGTTAGGGTAAATCCCTCTGTGCTCTGGTACAGACCCCAGGCATCGCTTTAAGAGAGGTCTGGGGTCTGTACCAAAGCACAGAGTGGATTTGCCCTCACTTCTGTACTGGGGATCCCTTTAAGAGGGGCCTGGGGTCAGAATCAGAGGGCAGAGTGGATTTGCCCTCACTTCCATACGGGGGATCCCTTTAAGAGAGCCTGGGATCAGAACCAGAGTGCTGAGGGATTTGCCCTAACTTCCATACAGGAGATCCCTTTAAGAGAGCCTGGGGTCAGTACCAGAGCATTTGAAGGCAATTGCCCTGACTTCCATACAGGCTCTCTTAAAGGGATCCCCGGTATGGAAGTTAGGGCCATTCCAGTCAGTGCTCTGGTTCCGACCCCAGGTTAATGGGATGATGTGGGATATTAGGGGGAGTAGTCCGGTGGCTCTGGCTGACGGGATGATGTGGGATATTAGGGGTAGTAGTCCGGCGGCTGTGACGGGATGATGTGGGATATTAGGAGTAGTTGTCCGGTGGCTATGGCTGACGGGATGATGTGGGATATTAGGGGTAATAGTCCTGTGGCTTTGACGGAATGATGTGGGATATTAGTAGTCCGGTGGCTCTGGCTGATGGGACGATGTGGGATATTAGGAGTAGTAGTTTGGTGGCTCTGGCTGATGGGACAATATTGGATATTAGGGGTAGTAGTCCGGTAGCTCTGGCTGACGGGATGATGTGGGATATTTTAGTGAACTAGATGGTGCCCCGATTCTATCGCATCGGGTATTCTAGAGTCTCTGTTAAAATAAAAAATAATGATATACTCACCTCCCGACGGCCCCTGGACTCTTTCTCTCCTCTCACCATGCGCCCGGCATCTTCTGGTCCCAGTAATGCTTTACGTGAAACACCGCTGATGACGTCGTGCTCTCACAAGAGTGACGTCATCGCCAGCCCTTCTCGCTAAGCATTACTGGGACCGGAAGAGCGTGGTGAGAGGAGGGACAGAGTCTGGGGGCCGTAGGAAGGTGAGTATATAACTATTTTTATAACTATTTTTTATTTTAACAGAGACTCTAGAATACCCAATGCGATAGAATCGGGCCACCATCTAGTGTATTATACTCCTGTTACACCCGGAGCTGCTGTCACTGTTCTGCCATTACCTAATGTATTGTACTCCAGTTACACCCAGAGCTGCTGTCACTGTTCTGCTGTTATCTAATGTATTGTACTCTAGTTACTCCCAGAGCTTCAGTCACTGTTCTGCTTTTACCTAATTTATTGTAGTCCAGTTACACCAAGAGCTGCAGTCACCGTTCTGCTCTTACCTAATGTATTATACTCCTGTTACAGCCAGAGCTGCAGTCACTGTTCAGATCTTACCAAATGTATTGTACTCAAGTTACACCCAGAGCTGCAGTCACTGTTCTGCTCTTGGAGAAAAAAAGGATTTACTTCAGCTCACCCCTCATTGATGCTGCAGCAAGGTCCGAGCAAGGGCATGTCTCCACTTGGACGTCTTGGAATACTTCATAGAAAAAGGAAAGTCCAGCTCAAGGAGTAAAATCCAGAATTTTCTTTATTTATTTCATTAAAATACAAGCATGGCTGCTATAGTCATCATTGCGGTTTTTACCCTGACATGGGATAGCCGCACAGAAAGTGCCCAGGAGGTTCTGTATGCGTTTCGAGCAGTATATGCTCTTAGACTCAATATACCACTCGAAACGCGTACAGAACCTCCTGGGCACCTTCTGTGCGGATATCCCATGTCAGGGTAAAAACTGCAATGATGACTATAGCAGCAATGCTTGTATTTTAATGTCAGACACAGATGCTCACAGGCTCAGTATGAATTGGACAATACTATAAAAAGTGGTAAAAAGGGTACAGTAACACCAGATACCAGGTATATATAGTCGCTCTCAGGCCCAGTGTGGATTAGACAAGAATGTAGAAAGTTGAGAAAGGGTAACAGTATTACCGGATACCAGGTATATATAGCATAGTTTAAACATTCTAAATCTCCCTATATATTTCCAGAGTCAGAAACAGACTCTCACTGGCTCAGTGTGCATTAGACCAGAATATAAAAAGCAGTAAATGGGTAATGTATCACAAGCGTAGAGCTGTATACAGTGTTGGGGTAATTTTTAAATCTACATATATATTTCAGGAGTAACACACAGACTCTCACAGGCTCAGTTTGGATAACACCATAATATAAAAAGAAGATCCGCAGGAAATAATCACACATGTGGGCCAATGTTCAAGGTGTCAATGATGCACTTAGAGTGGTGGGTGGAGGAGGACTTTCTGGCACAAAGGGTACTGTATCGACATATACCAGGTATATATAGTATAGTGAAAATAGAAAAAATCTACGTATGTATTTCAGGAGGCAGGCACAGGTGCTCTCAGGTCCAGTGTGGATTCGACTAGAATGAAGAAAGTTGAGAAATGGTACAGTATTACCAGATACCAGGTATATATAGCATAGTTTCATCATTCTAAATCTCCTTATATATTTCCATAGTCACCCTCAGACGCTCACTCAGCATAGATTTCACCGTAATACAAAATGTCTAACATGTATCACAAGATACAGTAGGAGGTATATATAGTATAGGGTAAAATTTTTATCTCCTTATATATTGAAGGAGTGAACCACACACGCTCACCCAGTATGGATTATACCATAAGAAAAAAAATTGAACTAAGGTACTGTATCAGCAGATAGCAGGTGTATATAGTATAAGTGAAAATGTAATTCTCCCTATAAATTTCCTGAGTCACATACAGATAGTCAGCATGTATTTCTCCATGATACCAGCCGGGACACGGTACTGTGTGAGGAGTGTACAACTCTATACGGTGTGGGAAATGATGAATGGTTGTTCACTGTGCCGAAAAAAAAAGAATAAAAGTAGGAGTGCTATGTAAAAAGCAGTTTGCACAGCAGTGTACACACAGCAATAGTGCTATACGGCAGGCTAATAATCAACGCTGCTGCACACAAGAAAATCCTCCTTATCACTGGCAGGCAGACTAATAACTAGCTGTTATGAATGGGTCACTGAAGAGGAAAGCATAAAAGGCTATGCCACCAGAACACCAGAGAGGTTGGTCACTCAGCGGATTACAGACACCTGATCTTAACAACACAACTAGCAGTAGCCGTGGAGCGTTCCTACGATGCCCTAGATGCTTCATCACAGCCGAAGCTTAAAGACAGAAAGGTGAAATCTAAACTGCCCTGGAGCAGATCTCCAAAGGAATAGACAGCCCCCAAACGTATATTGTCGGTCAGACAGGTTGAAACACGGACACAGACAGAAAATAGACTGAGCAAATGATGGGGCCCACACTGACTAGGTAGGACAGGACAGAAAAGGCACTGTCTGCAATCACGCAAAAGCCCTAAAAATTCCAACACGACTGAAGCACAAAAATACTGAGGTTAGCACAACCTCGCCCCCACTATATCAGCACTTAGGTGTGAACTGGCGGCTAGCAACAGGCTAATACAGCAGGGGACTGAGCAAACAAACACAAGATACAAAAATACAGGGCAGGAGCCAGCAGCCCCAGGGGGAGCCAGCTGACTCCTGACAGCAAGGCAAAATCAGATGCATAGGATTTAGCAAAAGACACTTAGCTGGAAAATGCAGGATTAGGCAGGAGACAGATATCCTCACTATGCACAGACAAGAGTATCACCGGCAGCCACTGTGAGAAGCTTGCTCGCTTATGTACTCCCAGTCACTACCTCCACTTCTCCAATCATCTTCTGCAGCTGTTGGATTAGCATCCTGTTGACCAGCTCCACTATCAGCAGTGTCCACCAGAGGGAGCCCTGCCACAAAAGTCAGATTAAGAAAATTCACAACAACTATCACTGCTGCACACAAGAAAATCCTTCCTGTCACTGGCAGGCAGCCTAATAACTAGCGCTGATGCACACAAGAAAATCCTCCCCTGTCACTGCACAGTAACTGTACACAACAATTGCGTTCTGCACAAGCACATAATAACTTCTTTTTACAGGCCTAAGTGTCTCCCTAATGTTAAACAGCGTCACCAACCTCTCCCTACTGTAGTGGTGGTCAGAAGCAAAATGGCGGTCGGCGGTGAGGGCTTTTATACACACTCTGTATATACAGTATTTCAGGAGTCACCCTCAGTCAGTATGGATTTAACCGTAATCCAAAATGTAGAAAAAAGGTACTGTATCAGCAGATACCAGGTGTATCCAGTCTAGCGCTAAGTGTAAATCTCCGTCTATATTTCCGGAGTCAGACACAGACACTCACAGGCTCAGTATGGATTACACCAGAATATAAAAAAGAAGAAAATGGGAAATGTATTTGAAGCGTACAACAGTATACAGTGTTGGGGTACTTTTAAATGTTCGTATATATTTCAGTATCAGTAAGCTAGTCCAGACTCTCCGCTACAGGAGACTAGATGGGTACTAGTACAGATGGAAAATCGAGTGATTGCTGAAATTTGGGAATTACTAATCACGGGAAAACATCCCGGGAGATTTCACAGAGGCGATGCTGACCCTCAATTACTTTGTCTGTGGAGACAGCGAAAACGGTTCTTTGTGAAGAAAGGTTTTCTGTATCGCAGTAGCGTGGATCCCATCACCGTAACTCGTCTCCATCAAATTGTGATCACAGGGAGAGATGTAGACATGGTCCTCACTGCCTATCATGATCTGTCTGGTCACTTTGGAGTGCAAAAGAGAAGCCACAGGCCGTTGGCGATTCTATTGGATTGGCATGAGAGGAAACATTGTAAAATGGTGGCAGGAATGTCACACGTCTGTGACTAGGAAAACTGTGAAAGCTGATCATAAAGCACCACTGCATCCGATTGTGAGTCGACATCCATTATGAATGGTAGTCATTGATCATCTGAAGGTAGAGGCCCGCAGGACAGGCTATAGCTACGTCTTAACCATCATCGATCAGTTCACCAAATTTGTAGTGGCCGTCCCTGTGAAGGATTTCACTGCCCAGACTACACAGCGGTGGAGCAGGGAGAGGTAAGTATTGCAAGTGCTATGGCTGCCACAAAATTCTGTCCGCTATCACTGGCTACCTTGCCTGGCTCAAGATGTAGACTGCCCAGCCAAGACTTAGTTTGTCGATGCAAGTAGTCGGCCAGTACCTCCACGGTGTGCCTGTTGTCGCCCAAAGACATCATCTTTAAAACAGCCTGCTGCCGCTTACCACTAGCTGTTCGATAGTGGGACACCTCGTGTGCAATACTGGCAGCAGCGGATGGAGTGCTCGTGCGACTGCGCTCTGTCGACGAGCTTTCGCTTCTGGAGGAAGAGGAGGAGGAGGGTCGAATGCCTACAGCCAACTGTTTCCTAGACCATGGGCAAGGCAGCACTGTTCCACCGCCGCTCTCCCCTGTGGAGCCTGCATCCACCACATTAACCCAGTGCGCAGTGATGGACACGTAACGGCCCTGGAAATGCCTACCTGACCATGCATCTATTGTGAAATGCACCTTTTCACTCACTGATTGTTTGAGTGCATGGACAATGCCGTCTTTCACATGCAGGTGGAAGGCAGGGATAGCTTTTCTAGAAGAGAAGTACCGACTGGGTAGGTCATAGCGTGGGACAGCGTAGGCCATGAGCTCTCGGAACGCTTCGCTTTCAATCAAACGGAAGGGCATCATCTCTAATGAGATCAGTTTGGCAATGTAGCCGTTCAAATCCAGTGTATGTGGATGAGAGGATTAGTACTTTCTTGTCCTACTCAGAGTGTCTGCTAGGGTGAGCTTGACTTGAGAGCTTCATATGGGGGAACTAGCGATGGACCTGATGGACCGAGAGGGGGTTTGTGATGGTGATGGTGGTGGTGGCCTAGATTCAGTCTTTCGTAGCCAAAGCATAGTGATTCCCTGACTGCTTTGCCACTGCGACGACACCTCAACATTTCTTACCGGTGGGCTTTCAGTGGGGGGAAACGATGGAGCGTTGCTGGATACCTTCAGACGGAGCAGGTGCACATGTGCTACCTGAGGTTTTGTAGTCCGTCCACGCTTGCAAGTACATGTTAGTTAAATGTGTAAGCATGCAACTGGTATTCAAATTTCTGAGATTTTTACCTCGGCTAAAGGTCGTTCTGCACTTCTTACAGATAACCTTTGCCTCATCAATAGGATGTTGGTTACAAAAGTGCCACACTGCACTCTTCGTACTATGGTATAAATTTGCAGGCCTTGCACGCTGTGCTAATTTGACAGTCTAGCCAAGCTGTCCTGCAACTCTTTTTGTTTTTTTTAAACAAGTTTTTGTACAGCTACGGTCCTGCCTGATAACTGCTGCTGCGATGTCGATGCCTGCTGCAGATCCTTCTCCTCTTATGAGCTATTGCCAGCGCTACTCACTTCCACAATGGATGCCAATCCGGGTCAACAACTAGGTCATCCATCACCTCCTCTTCAATTTCATCTGCACCTTCCTCTATGTCACCGTGTAAGGTGGTATAGTATACGGGAAGGGGCACCTGAGTTTCATCAGGGTCTTATTCAGGCTCACTAGTCTTTGAGGGAAATGTATTGCTCTGGGTCAATGTACCAACAGAATCATCTAGCAGTGGCTGTGCATCAGTGCACTCCATGTCAGATTCATATTAGACTGGGGAATTCAGGATTTGACTTGATAACCCTGGCATTGCATGTGAAAAGAGATCCATGGAGTTATCTGAAGTGTGGCCTGCCGCATCCTTCACTTTTGGTGGGGGTGAAGGACACAAGGAAAGGGGTTGCTTCTGACCAGAAGCCTGCACTAACAACTCAGTGCTTGCAGTTTTTGAAACTTCAGAAGAGGAGGCGATAGAGCTGGATGCTGCTTCGCCAATGTAAGCCAAAACCAGTTCCTGATGCTCCGGCTTTAAATTCGTTTTAAGGGCTTGGTTTGCAGGGGAAGGGAGCAGACCTGTTTATCAGGAGCTCCTGGTATTCCCCTATTTAAGCCTGCAAAAGCGTACTAAAAGCGGAATTTTGGACTTAAAATCTTCTTGGAACATGCCTGTAGTATGAACGAAGGAAGAAATTCAGGATCCGATGAAGAAAAACTTTATTGATGGCCAAAGAAGCTCACTGAGAAGATTCGAGGTAGGCCTCCTCTCCCCCAGAGCAAAACAACTTAACCAGCCGTCTGGAGCTGCAGCGTCTGAACAGACACGATGGAAGCTGACGGCTCAGGAGGCTCTGGGAAATCCCCAGGCTGCGGGCGTGAAGAGGAGTCTGCAGGCCACAGCAAATGTGCCAGAGGAGACATGCTGGCAGCAGCGTCGGGAGACCGTGGGAAGGCGCGACTCAGGAAGACCGCCAGGTAAAGCTGTAACGTCATCATTGTCGGCGCTGGTCATAGGCGCTGGTCATGAGCGCCGGTAAGCCTGCTGCTGGGCAGGACACAGGGAGCCGGAGGTCAGGAGGAGCGGTATTATCTGCAGTGGCAGGGAAGTAAGCAGGCGGTAGCCCAAGGAAGGCGGCAGTATCCACTTCAAAGCCAAAACCGGTGACAGCGGGTGCAGGCAGGAACCCGGGAGACGCAGCGGTGAACTCTTCAGAGGGCGCAGGAGCCCAGGAGAGGCGGCGGTGGACTCATCAGCGGCTGCTGGAGTGGCTGGGAATCCAGGAGAAGTGGTTGTAAATTCACCAGGGGTGTATGAATAATCGTTGACAGCTGCAGGGAGAGGCTTGAGGTTTGCGGTGGAGATGTGGAGTGAAAGCAGCGCGACGCAGCAGTGGAGACAAGGTGGCAGAGACGCTGTGGATCAGAGGAGGGAGAAACTGCATCCTCCATACTGGGCAAGATTTGATGGCTTAGGGGAGAATTGTCACATATTGGACTTAGCAGTGCTTAAAGAGGAAAATCATTATGATTGTAATGCAATTTCTGTATGGCTAAACCCTGGCAGATCCCTTTCACCCAAATTGATTGCTGATGGCAGGCTCATGTACAATGCGCCGGTGTTTGTCCCGGGGAGGAATTGGGAGAATGATAATAGGATATGGGAAGGGGAGAAAGAAGAAGGCTGTAATCTTGAACTTCTAAAAGGGCGTAATAACACAGATAATTTATCAGACCACTCACATAACTCATATAAGTCCTACAATTCACTTGAAGATTTGCATAGTATACATTCGGCGGAATTTATGGAGGGTATGGGGTCACCTGAATCTGGGGGAAGTGACATATCTGCTGACATGGATTATGATGAATCTAATTCCTCAGGCTCAATCTCTGACGATATTGTCAAACATGACTACTGTAACTGTGATTATGAGTCCGAAGAAAATTATACCACCCAAATCGATATAGATTATTGGGATCATGAGAAGCCATACAACAATGGAAAGCATAATACTTCTAAGACATCATTAATTGATAAAATACCTTCTTCAGATGAATACCCTACAGAGGGGTTTAGGGCTAGAATGCTCAAAGCTTTGTTAAAATCCATGGTTTTTTTTTGGAAAAAAACCATTAGAGATAATGTTTACGAAACACTGATTGATTTTAATGCAAAAAACACAGGCTCTAAGCAAGCTAAGGCCTCCGATGCTTTAATGAAAAAGCTATTCCAAAAGACACTATTACTATTTGTAGAAGATTGTCATTTGAATGCTATCGAAATTTCAGATAGTCCTTCTCATGACTACAATAGGGTTAAATCTCCTTATTCAGAATATGCCTCTCTATGTGCTGGGGTAATTAAGATTTTAGCTACAGTTACAGAATCCGTGTGGAAAATTCAAAAGGACATAGATTCCTTTACAAACACTTTGGCCGCATATGAAGATTTTAAAAGGAGAAACAATATCAAGATTATGGATGGTCCACGAAAAAGTCCCGTCCTTCCACTTGAAAAGCTCAATTTCTTCTATGATTCACCCCACTATTCCAAACATTGAAGAGAGAAATCTAATCGAGAAAGCTTTTAGAATTCGTAGACACCCTTGTCTTCCACCTGATGTAGCCATGGACGTTAGCGTCTCATTCTACCCCAACTGGGTCAGGAACACGCTTCTAAAAATCTCCAAGGAACCAATATTTCTTTCATCTCCATATAGCCACTTATCCTTTTACAAATACCTTTTGCAAGACACTTGGATAAAAAGGAAATCATTTCAAACTACAACAAAAGAACTCCGTCGTGCAGGCATTCCCTACAATTGTACTCAACACTTTATTCTTCAAGTCCAATTTGCATAAAAAATGACTGGTATATCCTCACCAGAGGAGGATGCTAAGTTCTTGCAAAACACAGGAATATTATCTTCTATGGCTTCTCATGGACTCTCTAGACTATCTAAATCGGATCTTCACCCTAATTGAAAGCACTTGAAGATTGTAAGGATTCTGACATTAATGATGGTTTTATTTCTTTTTCTTTCTTCAGGAGTTAACTATTTGTGTCTAAACTATATAATTCACTTGATTAGTATTATATTTATGTAGAGTTAAAGAAGATTATTTCGCTTTTGTAGTGTTTGAATGCACCATTTTCTCTTTTGCCTCCACATCGGTCCTAGAACCACCAACGGTGTTCACGGACGGGACGGGGAATCATACATTTATAGGGAATATTTTGTTTTTTAGTTTAGGGATAGGTAATCAGTATGTGCGCTATGTAAGAATTTTTTATATTACAACGCTTTCTAAGGTCCTATATACATTATAAAGCTTAGGTGACAGTTTGTTTATTTATAGCTGATGGTATTAAGCAGCGGAAATTTTATGCTTTGGGATCTTTGTATTCGGATATCAAACATGATCATGAGACAGGTTGTTTATTTATAGAAGATGGTACAAAGCAGTGGACAAAAACAATCTTGGGGAACTTAATGTACTGAATTTAAATAGTGTAACATTATCGGTTATGTAATTATGTCATTCCTTTGTATGTATACCTGTCTATCCACCATCTGGGGGCTCCCTGTCTTCACAGGGGGTTTTCATTCCTAATCCTATCCCTTCCCTTTCTTTCCACTTAAATTTTTTAATTTAATACAAAATTTTGGAAATAAAAGCGGTTTACCAAATCCCTGAAAAGGTAGCCTTCCAGGCCTTCCTGAGCCAGACCATGGCGCAGTCTCAACACCTCTTGCCTTAGCTGCTATTGTGCTTTTGGCCATACCAGCAGATGCACCACCACCACCATCAGTACCAGCTGCCCCCCCACGCCCACATCCACAGCCTCTTCCACCATAGTTCCTAATTTTTGTTTAAAAAAAACCCCAAAATACCACCACATATATGGTACTTTATGAGAAGTGTACAGCTGTATACAGTCTAGGGATAATTGTAAATCTATGTATATATTTCATGAGTCAGACACAGACGCTCACAGCCTCATTATGGATTAGACAGTAATATAAATAGTTGAGAAAGGGTACAGTAACACCAGATACCAGTTATATATATGGTATAGTTTTAACATTCTAAATCTACGTATATATTTCAGGAGACAGACACAGATACTCTCAGGCTCATTAAGGATTATACCACAATGTAAAAAGCAATAAAAGGGTAATGGATCTGAAGCGTACAGCTGTATACAGTGTAGGGGTCATTGTAAATCTCCGTATATATTTCCATAGTCATAAATAGACTCTCACTGGCTCTGTATGCATTAGACTGGAATATAAACAGCAGGAAATGGGTAATGTATCACAAGCTTACAGCTGTATGCAGTGTTGGGGTAATTTTTAAATCTACATATATATTTCAGGAGTAAAACACAGACTCTCACACGCTCAGTATGGATAACCCCATAATATAAAAAGAAGATCTGCAAGAAATAATCACACATGTTGGCCAATGTTCACGTTGTCAATAAGGCACTTAGAGTGGTGGGTGGAGGAGTACTTTCTGGCACAAAGGGTACTGTATCAACAGATAGCAGATATATATAGTATAGTGAAAATAGAAAAAATTTCTGTATGTATTTCACGAGGCAGACACAGATGCTCTCAGGCTCAGTATGGATTAGGCAATAATATACAAAGTTGAAAAAAGGGCACAGTCTAAACATATCCCAGGTATATATAGTAGAGTTTAAACATTCTAAATCTCCGTATACATTTCAGGAGGCAGACACAGACGCTCTCAGGCTCAGTATGGATTAGGCAATAATATACAAAGTTTAAAAAAGGGCACAGTATTAACATGTCCCAGGTATATATAGTAGAGTTTAAACATTCTAAATCTCCGTATACATTTCAGGAGGCAGACACAGATGCTCTCGGACCCAGTGTGGATTCGACAAGAATATAGAAAGTTGAGAACGGGTACAGTAACAACAGATACCAGGTATATATGGTATAGTTTTAACATTCTAAATCTACGTATATATTTCAGGAGGCAGACACAGGCGCTCTCAGGCTCATTATGGATTACACCACAATGTTAAAAGCAATAAAAGGGTAATGGATCAGAAGCGAAAAGCTGTATACAGTGTAGGGGTCATTGTAAATCTCCATATATATTTCCATAGTCAGAAACAGACTCTCACTGGCTCTGTATACATTAAACCAGAATATAAACAGTAGTAAATGGGTAATGTATCACAAGCCTACAGCTGTATAAAGTGTTGTGTTAATCATAAATCTCCAAATATATTTACGGAGTAATAGACAGACAATCACAGGCTGAGTATGGATTACAACAGAATGTAAATAGCAAAAAAGGGTACTGTATCAAAAGCGTACAGCTGGATACAGTGTTGGGCTTAATGTAAATCTCTGTATATATTTCCGGAGTCACCCTCAGACGCTCACTCGGTCTGGATTTAACCATAATACAAAATGTTTAAAAAAGGTACTGGATAACAAGATAGCAAGTATATGTATTGTAGGGTACAATTTAAATCTCTGTATATATTTCCGTAGTCAACCTCAGACACTCACCCAGTATGGATTTCACCGTAATACAAAATGTCAAACAAAGGTACTGTATCACAAGATAGGAGGTGTATAGTGTATAGGGTAAAATGTTTTTCTCCATATATATCGAATGAGTAAACCACACATGCTCACTCAGTATGTATTATACCATAAGCAAAAATTTAGAACAAAGGTACTGTATCATCAAATACCAGGTGTATATAGTGTAATAGAAAATGTTAATCTCCCTATATATTTCCGTAGTCTCATACAGATAGTCAGCATGTATTTCTCCGTAATACCTTCCGGTACACGGTAGTGTGTGAGGAGCGTACAGCTCTATATGGTGTGTGAAATAATGAACGTTCGTTCACTGCAGGAAAACAGAATAAAAGTAGGAGTGCTGTGTAAAAAGCAGTCTGCACAGCAGTGTCCACACAGCAATACTGCAATAAGGCAGGCTAATAATCAGCGCTGCTGTTCACAAGAAAATGGTCCCTGTCACTGGCAGGCAGCCTAATAATTAGTGCTGCTGCACACAAGAAATCCTCCCATGTCACTGCACACAAACAGAACTCAACAATTGCGCTCAGCGCAAGCACATAACTTCTGTTTACAGGCCAAAGTGTCTCCCAAATCATAAACAGTGTCAGCAACCTCTGCCTACTGTAAAGATGGCCAGAAGAAAAATGGCGGTCGGCAGTGAGGGCTTTTATACACACTCCGTATATACAGGGTTTGGACAAAATAATGCAACCAAACACCTAACGTGTTGTCATCATAATCTTCAAACATGTTATAAACATGCAAACAGTGACATATGTTAATGTTTTGGAGTTGATTATTTGTGTCATGTGATATGTGTATGTAAATTAAATGTTTGTTTTGCATAATTCTAAGAACATTGCGGAAAACCTGAAACCAATGGCAGACATCTCTGATTTTCAAAGAGCCCAAATTGTTGATGCTGGTATGGCAGGCACTAGTGTAACAGAAAGTGACCGTATGCTTGGCGTGTCAAGCGGTACTGTCTCCAAAGTAATGACTGCATTTGAAAGAGAAGGAAAAACGTCCGTAGCAAAGCACAGGTCCGGCTGAAAGTCGAAGTTGACTGAGAGAGTTACTGCCTGACTGTAATGCAAATTTGGAGAGAGGATCGCAAGACCACTGCTCAGAAAAACAATGCAGAGCTCAATGAACACCTACAGAACACAGTTTCCACAAAAAAAATTTGTTGCGAGTTGCACAAATATCGATTCCACAGAAGAGTGGCAATTGTAAAACCGCTTCTCTCAATGACAAATGTTTCCATGCGTTTAGAGTGGTGTAGAAACCTACAGAAAAGGTCTCTTGAGCTGTGAAAACATTTTATAATTTTATATTCTCAGACGAATCATTATTTACCCTATTTACGACCTCCAGCCGAGTGTACGTTTGGAGATAGCCTAAAGAAGCATTCAATCCAGACTGCCTTCTCCCAACCATAAAACATGGCAGATGTTCTGTGATGATCTGGGGTGATATTTCATGGAGATACGCCGGGCCAATGATATCCCTTAATTGAAGAAGTAACAGCCACGATTATTTAGGCATTTTGGGCAACCAAGTGCATCATGTGGACCAAGCACTGTTCCCGGAGGGTATCGCCATCTTTCAGGATGATAATGCACCAATTCATACAGCTCGAATCGTTAAAGCATGGCACGATTAACACTGTAATGAAGTTGAGCATCTCACCTGTCCCCCACAATCCCCAGACCTCCACATTATTGATCATTTATGGCAGATTTTCTAGATTCAAGTTAGACATCGATTTCCGCCACCATTGTCACTCAATGAACTGGAAGGTGTTTTAACTGAAGAATGGAAACAATTCACACCTTGTATGAATCCACACCTCGGATAATTGAGGCTGTAATCGCCGCAGAAGGTGGACCTACACCATATTAACCTAAGTTTTGTTGATGTTTCTATGTGTTTCCATTATTTTTTCCAACCACTGGATTTCATTAGTCAACCACACCCCCTCACTCAGTCAGTATGGATTTAACCGCACTCAAACAAGTTGAAAAAAGGTACCGTATCAGCAGATACAAGGTGTATCCAGTCAAGGGGTAATTGGAAATATCCGTCTGTATTTCCGGAGTCAGAAAAATACACTCCCAGGCTCAGTATGGATTAGACAAGAATATAAAAAGTCCAAAAAGGGTAATATATTACAAGCGTACAGATGCATACAGTGTTGGTGTCATTTTAAATCTCCTTATAGTTTTGCAGAGTCTGACACAAACCCTCCCAGGCTCAGTACGGATTACACCAGAATATAAAAATTAGAAAAAGGGAAATGTATTAGAAGCGTACAACAGTATACAGTGTTGTGGTACTTTTAAATATTCGTATATATTTCAGTGTCAGTAAGCCAGTCCAGACTCTCCGCTACAGGAAACTAGATGGATACAAGTCCAGAAGGAAAGTCGAGTGATTGCAGAAATTTTGGAAATTACTAATCACGGGAAAACCTCCCGGGAGAATTCGCAGAGGTGATGCTGACCCTCAATGAATTTGACTGTGGAGACTGCGAAAACTGTTCTTTGTGAATAAAGGGTTGCTGTATCGCAGTAGCATGGATCCTATCCCCGTTACTCGTCTCCATCAAATTGTGATCACAGCGAGAGATGTACACATGGTCTTCACTGCCTATCATGATCTGTCTGTTTACTTTGGAGTGCAAAAGACAGAAGCCACAGGCCGTAGGTGATTCTATTGGATTGCATGAGAGGAGACATTGAAAAATGGTGGCAGGAATGTCACACGTCTGTGACTAGGAAAACTGTGAAAGCTGATAATAAAGCACCCCTGCATCCGATTGTGAGTCGACATCCATTACAAATGGTAGCCATTGATCATCTGAATGTAGAGCCCTGCAGGACTGGCCATAGATACGTTTTAAGCATCATCAATCAATTCAGCAAAGTTGTAGTGCTCGTCCCTGTGAAGGATTTAACTGGCCAGACTACACAGTGGTGGAGGAGGGAGAGGTAAGTCTTGCAAGTGCTTGGGCCCTGAGCAAGCAGGGCGGGGGCACACTCGTGGGCGCCGGTACTGGCACAGGGCCCCTCATAGTACGCCGGTGTGTCTGACGGCGAGTGGGCCCCCCACTGTCAGAGACACTTTATTGTACTATGAGGGGCCCTGTGCCAGTGCCATCGTCCAAGAGTGGGCCCACCCACCTGTTCAGGGCAACAGCACTTCCCCGGGTGTGCCAGGTGGTGACCCCAGCCATGGAGGGGGGCAACCCAGTTAGGGTGGTTGAAAAAATGGCATATGTTGATGTGTAGGCTGTACAATTCTCCGCTGCAAATGGAGGAAGTGGAGAAGTTAGGGTGGTTGAAAAAATGGCATATGTTGATGTGTAGGCTGTACATTTCACCGCTGCAAATGGAGGAAGTGGAGAAGTACGAGGAAGAGGAGTATCACGATGGCCCGACCTGTGTGACACGACCCGCAGGCCGGTAACTAAAACAACAAGACGCGGCACGTGATACTGTCCTGTGTGACACGGCCCGCAGGCCGGTAACTAAAACAACAAGACACGGGGAAAGGGGAAACAGTTACAATGGTGGGCCCTGCGATAGAGAAAGAGGACGTGGAGACCTCCTGCACTCCCCCTCCTAGCGTTCCCTATGCCGATTCCGCACCGGGCACCGATCAGGAACCTGTCGCTCTAGCACACCCTACACCTATCCCTTGCTAGGGAGCTGGGTGGCGCAGGCACTGGCCCCACCACTTTACTAATACACACTAAGGAAAAACACAAACAGGGAAACACCACTTAGCTTTACTCTGGTGCACTTGCTCCAGGCAGCAGAGTCCACCACCAGAATGCAGCTCTTCCCCTGAATCGCTGCCACCAAGCTCTGTCAGAGCTATAAGGAAATCCCCTATGACTCCTTCCACACCAGGACTAAGACAGTGCTACAAGGAACGCTCTCCAGCTCCTTCCTCCACCAAGGATGGTTGAAATGAACACTATCACCAACACTGATTGCAACACCTGTGACTCTTCTATAGCAGAGCCAGAGCAATCACAACTGTATTATAATCATGTGCACTAAACTAAAGAAACAAGAGTGCAATGACGCGCACCACCATCGGGGGCAAACTTAGAACAAAAGACACCACAGTGCAATAATCCTAATGGCCACCGGGGGCAAAAACCAAACTTAAGCACAGTTTAAGGAAAAAAGTTACCTGTGCTTTATATCAGTCCTGATCCAGCATGGATCATGACAAGGAGGACAAAAGCGATAGATTTTTATTGCCACCTATGTGTCATCAGGGGAAGGTGGGACAAAATACTTTGAAACCCATGAATGGTTCATTTTAATGAAGGTTAGATCATCAACATTTTGGGTCGACAGACGGGTTCTTTTTCTGTCAGGATTGATCCAGCAGCACTGAAGACTCATTCAGATAACACACTAGCTGGAGGGCAAGAGAGCTCCTATAAGGCATATTGGGCCAATTCAGGCCAGGTGTCCAGTTTACAGGCCCAATAGTCAAAGGGGAATGACCTGTGAGGGAGAACATCGATATGGGAGGAGAAGAAGTTTGTAACCATAGTTGACAACTGCTGTCTCCTGTCACTTGCAATCGATTCTGTATTAGCAGTCGTGTGAGCGGTACTTGAAAAATCAGTCCACAACATGGTCATGAAACCCCTGTCTCCAATGCAACTTCGGCTGTGTGCACCATGAACTCCTCTTCCATTTTGACCTCTATGGCTCGTGGGAGAACCAGCACCGCTGCTGTGTGCTGGGAATGCCTCCAACAAACGGTTTACCAGAGTTGCTTGTTTGTTAGCCAATATTATCTCTAGGTTCTCCTGTGGCATGATGTTCTGTAATTTGCCTTTATAGCGTGGATCCAGAATGCTGGCCAACCAGTAGTCGTCATCCTTCATCATTTTGGCAATGCGGGGGTACCTTTCTAGGATCCGCAAGGCATAATCACACATGTGGGCCAATGTTCCAGGTGTCAATGATGCACTGCCAGTGGTGGGTGGAGGAGCACTTTCGTGGAAATCCACATCCCTCCAGTCATGCACAAACCCTGGACCTGACCTTGGCACGTCAACATTATCTCTTGCCCCTGAGAAGCATCCTTCTGCCCAAAATAATCATCCCCCTCATCCTCCTCCTTCTCTTCCTTTTCTTCCTCCACCTCGTCCAGGTCAGTTGCCCTCGCTGACAATGGCTGACTGTCATCATGGCTTCCCTTCTCCTCTTCCTCCTCCTCTGCTGCAGGCACATAATCCTTAATGTGTGTCAAAGTTTGCATGAGCAGATGCATAAGTGGTATGCTCATGTTTATGATGGCGTCGTCTGCGCTTACCAGCCGTGTGCATTCTTCAAAACACTGAATGACTTTACAGAGGTCTTTCAGCTTTGACCACTGCACACCCGACAATTCCATGTCTTCCCTCAAACTGCCTGCCTGTGTATCCTCCCACAAATGCATTACAGCCTGCCTCTGTTCGCACAGCCTCTCAACCATGAGCATGGTGGCGTTCCACCTTGTTGCAACGTCTATGATTAGGCGGTGCTTGGGGAGGTGGAGCGATCACTGCAGCTATTGCATACGACTGGAGTGTACAGGCGAGCGATGGATGTGCAAGAACAGTCTTCGCACCTTATTGAGCAGGGCTGTTAACTCCGGATAATTATTTAGGAAGCACTGCACCACCAGGTTCAAGGTATGATCCAGGCAAGGTATGTGTCTGAACTTTGCAAGGGCTATGGCTGCCACAAAATTCCTGCCGTTATCACTGACTACCTTGCCTGGCTCAAGCTGTAGACTGCCCAGCCATGACTCAGTTTGTCGATGCAAGTAGTCGGCCAGTACCTCTGCAGTGTGTCTTTTGTCGCCCAAAGACATCATCTTTAAAACAGCCTGCTGCCGCTTACCATTAGCTGTTCCATAGTGGGACACCTCATGTGCAACACTGGCAGCTGCGGATGGAGTGCTCGTGCGACTGCGCTCTGTGGATGAGCTTTTGCTTCTGGAGGAGGAGGAGGAGGGTCGAACACCTACAGCCAACTGTTTCCTATACCGTGAGCTAGGCAGCACTGTTCCACTGCTGCTGTCCCCTGTGGAGCCGAAATCCACCACATTAACCCAGTGTGCAGTGATGGACACGTAATGGCCCTGACCATGCCTACTGTCCCATGCATCTGTTGTGAGGTGCACCTTTCCACTCACTGATTGTTTGAGTGCATGGACAATGTGGTCTTTCACATGCAGGTGGAGGGCAGGGATGGCTTTTCGAGAAAAGATGTGCCGACTGGGTAGGTCATAGCGTGGGACAGCTTAGGTCTTGAGGTCTTGGAAAGCTTCGCCTTCAACCAAATGGAAGGGCGTCATCTCTAATGAGATCAGTTTGGCAATGTAGCCGTTCAAAGCCAGTGTATGCAGATGAGAGGATCAGTACTTTCTTGTCCTACTCAGAGTGTCTGCTAGGGTGAGCTGGACTTGAGAGCAGCAAAGGGGGGAACTAGCGGTGGGCATTAAGGACTGAGAGGGGGTTGGTGATGGTGATGGTGGTGTTGGTGATGGCCTAGATTCAATCTTTCTTTGCAAAAACATTGTGATTCCCTGACTGTTTTGGCCTTGCAATGACAACTCAACATTTCTTGCTGGTGGTGTGCTTACCGGTGGGCTTCCAGTGGGGGAAGCAATGGAGTGTGGCTGACTACCTTCAGTTGGAGCAGGTGCACATGTGCTTCCTGAGGTTTTGTAGTCCGTCCATGCTTGCAAGTGCATGGTGGTTAAATGTCTAAGCATGCAACTGGTGTTTAAATTTCTAAGATTTTTACCTTGGCTGAAGGTCCTTCCGCACTTTTTACAGATAACCTTTTCCTCATCAATAGGATTTTGGTCAAAAAAGTGCCACACTGCACTCTTCCTACTATGGTATCAATTTTCAGGGCTTGCACGGTGTGCAAATTTGACCGTCTCGCCAAGCTGTCCTGCAACTCTTTTTGTTTTTTTAACTAGTTTTAGTACAGCTACGGGCCTGCCAGATAACTGCTGCTGCAATGTCGATGCCTGCTGCGGATCCTTCTCTTCTGAGCTATTGCCAGCGGCACCCTCTTCCCCCAATGGATGCCAATCAGTGTCAACAACTGGGTCATCCATCACCTCATCTTCAATTTCATCTGCACCTTCCTCTGTGTCACCGTGTAAGGTGATGTAGTATGCGGGAAGGGGCACCTGAGTTTCATAAGGGTCTGATTCAGGCTCACTAGACTGCGAGGCAAATGTATTGCTCTGGGTGAAAGTACCAGCATAATCATCTAGCAGTGGCTGTGCATCTGTGCACTCCATGTCAGATTCATCATGGACTGGGGAATTCAGGATTTGACATGATAACCCTGGCATGGTATGTGAAAAGAGTTCCATGGAGTAATCGGAAGTGTGTGCTGCGGCATCCTTCCCTTTTGGTGTGGGTGAAGGACACAAGGAAAGGTGTTGCTCTTGACCAGAAGCCTGCACTGACGACTCTGTGCTTGCAGTATTTGTAACTTCTGAAGAGGAGGCATAGAGCTGGAGGGTGTTTCGGCAATGTAAGCCAAAACCTGTTCCTGATGCTCCGGCTTTAAAAGCGGTTTACCTACTCCCAGAAAAGGGAACCTTAAAGGCCTTCTTGTGCCAGACGATGACGCAGGCTCAACAACACCTGCCTTAGCTGCTATTGTGCTTTTGACATAACCAGCAGGTGCACCACCACCACCATCAGTACCAGCTGTGCCCCCATGCCCACGTACATGGCCTCTTCCACCATACTTCCTCATGTTTGGGAAAATGTACCAAAAATACCAGCAGATATGGTACTGTATGAGGAGCGTACAGCTGTGCAATGTGTATGGAAAAATTTAAATCTCCGTATATATTTAGTTACTCACAGATGCTCTCCCAGTATGTATTTGACTGTAATCCAACCAGCAGATATACGGTACTGTATCAGAAGTGTACAGCTGTTTACGTTTTTGGTGAAACTGTCAATCTCCGTATATTTGTTTCCGGAGTCACACACAGACGCTCTGGCAGTATGTATTTGACCGTAATACAACCAGCAGATATATGGTACTGTATGAGAAGCGGACAGCACTATACAGTGTATTGAAAAATGGAAATGTCCGTATATGTATTTCTGGAGTCTCACACACACGCTGTGTCTGAATAGATGTGACCGTAATGCGAACAGCAGATATATGATACTGTTTGAGAAGCGGGCAGCACAATATGGTGTATGGAGAAATGGAAATGTCCGTATATGTATTTACGGAGTCTCACACACACACAATGACTTTGTATAGATTGGACCATATTCCAAACAGCAGATATACGAAACTGTTTGAGAAGCGGACAGCTGTATATGGTGTATGTATGGAAAATTTTAAATCTCCGTCTATTTTTTAACACAGATAGCATGTTTTTGTCCGTGATACCAGCCAATACACGGTAGTGTGTGAGGAGCGTACAGCTCTATACGGTGTATGTATGGAAAAATTAAAATCTACATCTATTTTTTTCCATAGTCACACACAGACGCTGTCTGTGTATAGATTTGACAGTCATCAAACAGCAGATATAGGATACTGTTTGACAAGCGGACAGCTCTATATGGTGTATGTATGGAAAATTTTAATTCTCCGTCTATTTTTTAACGGAGTCAAGCACAGATAGCATGTATTTGTCTGTGATACCAGCCAGTACACGGTAGTGTGTAAGGAGTGTACAGCTCTATACGGTGTATGTATGGAAAATTTTAAATCTCTGTCTATTTTTTACGGAGTCACACACTCACGCTATCTCTGTATAGATTTGACTGTTATCAAACAGCAGATATAGGATACTGTTTGACAAGCGGACAGCTCTATACGGTGTATGTATGGAAAAATTTTAAATCTCCGTCTATTTTTTAACGGAGTCACACACACACACTGTCTTTGTATAGATTTGACCGTCATCAAACAGCAGATATAGGATACTGCTTGACAAGCGGACAGCTCTATACGGTGTATGGAAAAATTGAAATTTCCGTATATGTATTTACGGAGTCTCACACACACACTCGGTCTCTGTATAGATTTGACCGCATACAAAGAGCAGATATACAATAAAGTTTGATAAGCGGACAGCTCTATATGGTGTATGTATGGAAAAATGAAAATCTCCGTCTATCTTTTTATGGAGTCACACACAGATAGCATGTATCTGTCCGTGATACCAGCCGGTACACGGTAGTGTGTGAGGAGCGTACACCACTATACGGTGTGTGAAAAAATGAACACTCGCTAACTGTACAGAAATAAGGAATACAAGTATTTTTGCTTTGAAAAAAGCAGTCTGCACAGCAGTGTGCACACAGCAGTGCAGCTATCAGGTACCCTTATAAGGCAGCCTAATAACCACCAGCGCTGCTGCACATAAAAGTGTGAAAAAATGACCACTCGGTAACTGCAGAAAAACAAATTTAATTTTTTTTGCTTTGATAAAAGCAGTCTGCACAGCAGTGTGCAAGCAGCAATGCAGCTATCAGGTAGCCTTATAAGGCAGCTTAATAACCACCAGAGCTGCTGCACACAAAAATATCCTCCCCTGTCACTGCACACTAACTGTTGTGTTGTACAGTGAAAATATCAGCAGAAGCACATTTTTTTTTTTCCTGCCCAAGCACTCCCTATTTGAGAACGAGCAGCAGCAACCTCTCCCTATGCTAAGATCAGCAGAAGTAAGATGGCGGTCGGCGTTCAGGGCTTTTATAGCCACTGTGACGCCACACAAAGCAAGCCAATCACTGAAATGCCCATCTCTAAGATGGTGATGGCCGCTGCCTATGTCATCGCGTTGCCCACAGTGTGCGTCATTGGCTGAGAAAAGGCACTGGAAGCATTATGGGAAACGCGACTTTGGCGCTCGAGTTGTCTACCTCATGGCCGACCTCATGCTATGGACGGCTTTCGATCGGCGAAAC
This sequence comes from Dendrobates tinctorius, assembly GCF_039654945.1. Classification (NCBI taxonomy): domain Eukaryota; kingdom Metazoa; phylum Chordata; class Amphibia; order Anura; family Dendrobatidae; genus Dendrobates; species Dendrobates tinctorius. The sequence continues at coordinate 16,966,970 of NW_027361811.1, forward strand.
CCGACTTTAGTGAAAGTCGGCAACTTTTGAATTTTGCCAACCCGCTTCGCTCAACTCTAGTTATAACTAACCATAGTTAGTTACTATGCCCGGGCAGCGCCTTGCTCTTCAGCTAGTACTTCAATATTTACCAGTAAATGTGAGACTGATTTTTTGGTTACTCCTTGTATTTATGTTAGCGTTAAATTTAAGTTGATGTGTTTTGTGCTTTTTATGAATTATATGAAATGTGAAGAAAATTTAAAAAGGTTACCAATTTTCAACCTTTGAATTCTTATATCTTTAAATTATTTTTACCTCACAAAACAGTCAATGACATTTTTCATATGTCTACCTTACATTTTTTTAAACATTGTTTTATTTTGTTAAGATGTTTGAATGGTTAAAATTAATCAGCAATTTTTTCTTATTTTTTTTCAAGGAAATTTACTTGATTGATAGTAGTATTTAAACGTTTAATGTCCCCAATCGGTTGTAAAACCAATTGGAACTGTTGCAGCTGGGTGTCATTTGTCATATATAGCTGACACCCACTGCATTTTTGCCCATCAGTGGGAACTATTCAATTATTGCTCAACTCATAAAAAAACTGCCGCTGATGAATTAAGCCCTTTTATGACAGTCATAAAAAGGCATATTGATGGCCGTTAAGGGGTTAAAACTTTTAACAATTTTTCTTTTCATATCACAATATTTGCAATGTGGAAGAAAAAAAAACACAAATTTTACTTTTTTCCACAAAAATGTTGATTTAGCCCCAAAATTTAAACACTTTCTCAATGGTAGTGGAAAACTACTCTTTTCTCTGAGCTGGGCTTTTACACCATGTTGAAAGACATAATTTTGAAAATCATAAAAGGGAAGACTTTAAATTATGAAATGCTAACCACTGTTGTGATACCTTAAAAATAAAAACCTCTGGAGTCTGCGTAATTTGTATAGATCTGTCATCAAGGACCTAACGAGCCACAAAAACATATACATGAAGAGATGGGAGTCCGATTTAGGTGCTGATATCCGTCTCGAGAATTGGAACGATGCCATCAAATTCACTTACAATTCCAACACATCAATGGGTCTTCACGAGGGTTATTTTAAACTGCAAAATAGGTGGTACTATACCCCGAGAAGGTTATCACATTTTAACACAGAATTATCTTCCTTGTGCTGGAGAGGCTGTGGACATCAAGGGAACCTTTACCATATATTTTGGGGTTGTTCAAAGATCAAAAACCTCTGGTTCCAGGTCACACAGCACATTAACCTCATTGCTAAGGACTTCACAATTACGCCTGAAAGAGCACTTCTTTCATTAGACATGGAACAATTTGATGATTCGGTAAGACATATTATCATCCACATCCTCTTAGTGACTAAGACCATGTCACCTATTAAGAGGTATTATATTTTGAGGCCTAAACATGGCCGTTGTAGTACCAGGATGTCGTATCTCCTTCCAAGAATGTTACCCCATAATAAGGATTGTCGATTTTCTTTTCCTTTTTTGTTGTTATTTGCTATATGCTATTTAATGCCTATTTGTGGGTTCTCTAGTTTTAAATTTTTTCCGTACCTGTACAAGGTTCTTTACTTCCCATTCCCTTTCCTCCCTTCCTACCTTCCTTCCCTTACCCTGTTTAATGACTGAAAACCAATAAAATTATTTGAAAAGAAAACTACTCTTTTCTGGAATGACAGGGCTTGGAAGGGAAGGAGCATCATTTGACTTTAAAAATGCAAAATTGGCTTGTCCTGTTTGCACAGCCCCTGATGTGCCTTAATAATAGAAACCCCCACAAGTGACCCCATTTTGGAAACTATGCTCTTCAAGTAGATTTTCTAGCACACATTAAACCCACAGGTGCTACACAGAATTTCACAACGTTGAGCAATAAAAATAATTTTAAAAAATCCTGCAAAAATGTGTTTTTTTTCCCAAAATTTTTCACTTTAACAAGGGTAACAGGAGAAAATGGTCCATACAATTTGTTGGTGAGTCTCCTGAGTAGATTGATACCTCATATGTGATAGAAAACTACTGTTTGGGAATATGGCAGGGCTCAGAAGGGAAGGAGCACCATTTGACTTTTGGAGTGCAATATTGACTTGAAATTACAATTTATTTACACTAAGGTTCAGATTTTGCTGGAATGGTTTGAGGCTGCCATGTCACATTGGCAGAGCCTCAGAGGTGCCAGAACAGGTGGACCACTCAATAAGTGACCCCATTTTGCAAACTACACCCCAATTTGAAGTCATCAAAGTGTGCCGTGAGCATGAGGACACTACATGTGCCTCACATAAATTTATACCATTGAGTGGTAAAGAAACAATAATTACATTTTTACCACTAGAATGTTTTTACTTTTTATGAAGACTAATAGGAAAAAATGAACAGCACAGTTTGCTGTACAATTTTTCCTGAGTGTGCCAATACCCTATATGTAATCAGGAAATTTTCAATCAAGAAACTTTTCAGGCTCAGTGGAAAGTACAGAAGGAAAGGAGCGTGTCATGCTTGCCATGTCTGTCATGTCCGCCATGTCTGTTTTGCCTCATGACCCCTGGAGCGGTGTGCACGTGCATCTCATGCCTGCTATCCTGCATATTCCCTATAGCAGTGTGCACACTCACCTCATGACTGTTGAGCTGCAGGATGCCTGCGTTTCTGCTCTGCCTTCTGTGATCGTCTCATCTTGTCTAGAAACCCTGATCATGTGTCCTTCCTATGTTCCAGCAGAGGCTGGTTCTGCATTCATCTCTGCATGTCTGGAACTCTGATCATGTGACCTGCCTAGGTTTCAGCACTGGTTCTGCAATCATCTCTGCATGTCTGGAACTATAATCATGTGACCTGCCTAGGTTTCAGCACTGGTTCTGCAATCATCCCTGCATGTATACATGTTAGTCCTTAAAACCCAAAACCAACCATGGGTACATTCCGTAATGACTAATAAACACTAAATGCCAAATAATACAATAAATGACACAAGGAATGTGAAATTCAAAATATAGATATTTTTATTCTTACTGAAATTCATATTACATATAGTGATACATAGTAGCCTCAAAATATCAAAAAATCGCTGGCAACTTTGGGACAAAAAACACTTCCATATTCACTACATAAACATTGACTCATGCAAAAAATGGCATGACATACCCACTCAATCAGGGAATAATACCACCAAAAAATCCATACGATATAAAGTGCCCAAAAGACAATTCACATTTTTAACATAGTGCCTGGATTTCTACAAAGCGGACAAAATCCTATCCGTCTGGTTGGTGATAAACCATATAAAAGCTAATGAAATATAGATCAGCGATACCTGAATGTGTGTCTGTGCTGTCACCGTGACCTACCCCGACGCGCGTTTCGCCTGTTCTTCTTCCAGGGACATTCCTTGTGCCATTTTTTGTATTATTTGGCATTTAAAATCAAATCAAATCAAATTTATTATCGCCAAGTACATATTACATATATACAAGGAATTCTTTGTGGCAAAGAGGCAACATAATATATAACAACAGATACAACAAGTAACATCTAACAAGACAGATACAGTATATAGTCTACACATGACGATTTAATTGTTGAACAGAGAGTGGATAGAAGCTGTTCATATGGCGGTTGGTGCTGCATTTGGGGACTCTGAAGCAACATCCTGAAGGGAGTAGTTGGAATGAGGAGTGTCCCGGGTGAGAGGGATCGGATGAAATTTTCAATGCGTGGGATCGAATACTCTTATCATAAAGATCCTGGATTTTAGGCAGGGGGGAACCTATAATTCTCTCTGCTGTTCTGAAAGTCCTTTGTAAGCGGAGTTTGTCATGCGCAGTGGCTCCCCCATACCAGACTATCAGAGAGGAACAAATCACAGATCTGATGACAGCATTAAAGAATAAGATCAGCAGATTCTTAGACAAACCATATCTTTTCAGCTGACGCAGGAAGAACATCCTCTGTTGTGCTTTTCTTATAACAGCATTCACGTTTTTCCCCCATTTAAGATCATGAGAGATGATAACACCAAGGAATTTGGTCTCTGTGACCCTAAGAACCACTTCGTCATGGATGTAGATTGGAAGTATCTCATGTTGATCTTTCCTAAAATCCACAACCATCTCAGCAGTTTTTTTAGTGTTGAGTACAAGATTATTGGCTTTACACCAGTCACATATTCTTTCCACCTCACTCCGATACAAGTCTTCAGCATTTCCCCTGATGAGACCAATCAGTGTCATATCATCGGCAAATTTCAAGATTTTTACTGAGTCTGCTGAAGAGATGCAATCATTCGTATAGAGAGAAAACAGTAACGGGGACAAAACACACCCCTGAGGTGCCCCGATGTTTGTGACCAAGGTGTCCGAAGTGAATGGTCCAACTTTTACACTCTGTATCCTGGCTGTCAGGAAGTTATAAATCCACCAGCATAAGTTAAGAGGGACTCCAAGAGCTACCATTTTCTTATGAAGTAAATTCGGATCAATGGTATTGAACGCTGAGCTAAAGTCCATGAAAAGAATCCGGACATATGAGTGCAGTTCATCTGTATGATCCAAAATGTACTTCAGTGCCAGATTGACAGTGTCGTTTGCCGAACGATTCTCCTTATAGGCAAACTGAAGCGGGTCCCATAGCTTCTGCGTGAATTTTATCAGGTGGGACATCATAATTCTTTCGAAGACTTTCATAGCTACAGATGTGAGTGCTACTGGTCTATAGTCGTTCAACTCAGAGGATCCCACTTTCTTGGGGACAGGGATAATTGTGGAATTTTTCCAACACTGAGGTACAACGCACTCTTTCAGTGACACATTGTATATATTTGTCAGTATAGGGGCAAGCTGGGTAGCACATACTTTCAGACACATTGGAGATACACCATCAGGGCCAGGTGCCTTTTTGACCTTAAGTCCCTTCAGGATGCGTATCACCTCTGCCTCGGAGATCACTACTTGGGTGTTGCACAATGAATGATCTTTATATGAACATACTGAGGAGCTTAGAGATGAATAGCCACTGTGTGTAGAGCTTGCCTCAAATCTGCAGTAGAATTCATTTAACTCTGCTGCCAGACTTCTGCTGGGGTTCACTATAGTGGGGTGGCTTTTATAATTGGTGACCTCTCTTAATCCTCTCCATGCAGATCTATTATCTTTTGATGAGAACCTTTCCTCCAGAATCTTTGCATACTCGTGTTTGGCTAACTTGATCTCTTTAGATAGCGAGTTCCTAAGTTTCTTGAATTCAGTAATATCGCCTGCTTTATAAGCCTCCTCTTTTCTCTTACGGATCAACCTGACTTTATTTGTAAACCACGGCTTGTTGTTTCCCCGAAAGTGGACAGATTTGGATGGAATAAACGTGTCTTCACAAAAACGGATATATGAGAACACTGCATCAACCCATTCATCCAGACCCGAGCATGTTTCCTGGAATACCTCCCAGTCCGTGCATTCAAAGCATGCTTGTAGTTGCAATTTTGCCTCCTCAGACCATGTCTTCTTTGTATAAACTGTAGGTTTGGATGTTTTCAACCTTTGCCTGTAGGCTGGAATTAAATGAATTAGACAATGATCTGAAAAGCCCACTGCTGCTCTCCTCACTGCCCTGTAGGCCCCTTTTATGACTGTATATCAGTGATCAAGCGTATTGTTCTCTCTCGTGAAGCAGTTTATATGTTGAGTAAATTTGGGGAGATCCAGGTTGAGTTTTCCTTTGCTAAAGTCCCCCATTACGATCACAAATGCTTCTGGAGATCCTTTCTCCCATTCTGATATTTTGCATGCTAATTCACCAATAGCAGCTTTAACAGATGCTTGAGGGGGAATATATACTGCAACCAGAACCATAGATGAAAACTCTCTTGGAGAGTAAAATGGTCTACAATTGAGTGCAAGGTACTCTAGATCTGGAGAGCAACCTTTTCCCAGTATGTTAACATCACAGCACCAGCTAGTGTTGATGTAGAGACATACCCCACCCCCCCTTTGTTTACCTGAAGCTACACAATCACGGTCAGCTCTGTAGATAACAAAACCAGGTAGATCCAGACTACAATCAGGGATGGTGTCATTCAACCAGGTCTCAGTAAAACAAAGAGCAGCTGAATTGGCCATATCAGATCTCATGTTACAAAGTAAGTTCAGTTCCTCCATTTTGTTAGATAAGGAACGGACATTAGCTAAGTGGAATGAATGAAGAGCTGTTCTGAACCCTCTCCTCCGAAGGCGTGCCAGGACGCCTCCTCTCCTACCTCTCTTGCAGTACACCTCCACAGGTTTCACAGAAGTAATGGATTTTATGTGCTCAATTGTTGAATTAGCAATCATGCTCCAAGAAGGGGAGTCCATGAGAAATTGCGGATGATTCCAGAATAATAAATCGTCCCTTGAAATCATAAGAGTAGGTTTACAGAGTGCAGTGGCCATGATTACACTCAGCTTGTAGCTATAAAGACTGAACAGTCACAGCTTAGCAAAGTTAAATGTACAACTTTCCATAAAGGGTGCTTCCAGCACTGCTGGGGGGGAGGGCATGGGTGCAACAAGACAGGGACATCAGGGGACATGCCAACAGTCAGTCCAAACCTGCCCAGCTCACCCCTTCAGCTCCACCTGGACCACAAGATCTCCAGAACATCTCCAGCACCGCACACTCCACCAGCTTTCCTATCCCGGGATCATCTGCATTCTGGAAATGGGTACAAGTTGTAGGAAAGTTGGCAGGCAGCTAGCAGCTTCACTCTCCCCCAGCTGAAACCAGGCACGGAGCTCCACGAGGACAGAAATACACCGGTCCCAGCTGGTCGCAGTCTCCACACTACTCCCAGCTCTGCCGAATCCTGTAGCCCTACAGCTCCACGTGGACCACAAGATCTCCAGAACAACTCCAGCACCGCACACTCCACCAGCTTTCCTATCCCGGGATCATCTGCATTCTGGAATTGGTTACAAGTTGTAGGAAAGTTGGCAGGCAGCCAGCAGCTTCACTCTCTCCCAGCTGAATCCAGGCACAGAGCTTCACGAGGACAGAAAGACACCAGTCCCAGCTGATCGCAGTCTCCACACTACTCCCAGCTCTGCCGAATCCTGTAGCTACGCAATGGTGAGTGCTCCAAAGGGAGAATTAACAATTAAACGGGGTAAAAAACTAAAAAAACTCAGGAGCCTCATGCCAGAGCAGCCATCTCCTCGGCGCTCCTCCTCCTCCTAGTGTTTAATCATCTCTGCATGTCTGGAATCCTGATCATGTGACTGCTCCCTGTGATCCTGGAGGATCAGAACTGGAAGTTCTTCCCTGGTCCTGACCCGGAAGTGGAGGTGCTATGCCCTATATCAGACCGCCCCTTCCTATGCTCAGGGCCTGAGCATTGTGTTGCTTCCCTGCATGGCTGCTTGGTCGCTCCCTCTATTCTGTGCCCTTGCACTTTGCTCTGTGGTGCGTCTCTGCACACGCTCCGTGCTCGTACTCCTTCTCTTGTCCCGTGCCTTGTCTTATGTTTGTCTGTTGTGCCATGTTTTGTCCATGTCATGCTTGGACTTGTAGTCCTTCTGAAGTTCTCTGCCTTGCCTGTTTCTGCCTTGTCTTGCCTTCGCTATGCTCTGCCTTGTTTCTCCCTATGGTCTCTGTCTTTGCTTGCTCTGCCTCGCTCTCTCATATGGTGCTCTGTTGTGCTCCCTGGCACACGCACTATTGCTCCTCTCTTACTTTTGTGCTCTTTTCCATGTCTAGTCCCAAGGCTCTGCCTTGGCCCAGCTCTGGGCTTCGGCCTACGCTCCGCTGCTAGACTCTCTCCTATGGTGCTCTCTTGCACGTTTCTAGGCTAGTCCCAAGGCTCTGCCTTGGCCCGGCTCTGGGCTTCGGCCTACGCTCCGCTGGTAGCTCTGTTCTTGCTCTGTGTTTCTGCCTATGCTTCCATTCCTGGTTCCATACTCTGCCTAAGCTCTGCCTGGTTTCTTGTCTTGCCTTGCTCTGTTGCTTCGTGTGCCCTTTGCATGCGCCTGGCCTTCCTAGCCTCCTATTTGTGCCTCAGCCGTGCCCGCCCTAGCCGTGTCCGCCTGCTTGTGCCTCAGCCGTGCTCGCCAGTCAGTGACAGCTGTGTCGCCTGCCATGCCTCAGCCGTGTTCGCTGGAGTCTAGCCTGTCTGTCAGTGCCGCAGCCCGATCAGCTAGTCAGTGCCCCAGCCGTGCTCTCTGTGCTCCCTTGCACCTCACGCTGTTTCAGCACTGAGCTCTGCGTGCTCTCTAAAGCACGCGCAGGCCCTCGCCTGCCCATGGCATACCTCCCCGTGCTTCTGTAAAAGTACATGCAGGTTTTGCCATGTCCCCTGTCGTGCCCTCTTGCACGCAAGGCCCTAACCCTGTCCTTGAACCCTGACCCTGGCGTGCCTCTCTGCACGCGCAGGACTCTGCCTCACCTGACCCTGGCGTGCCTCTCTGCATGTGCAGGACTCTGCCTCGCCTGACCATGGCGTGCCTCTCTGCATGCGCAGGACTCTGCCTCGCCTTACCCTGGCATGCCTCTCTGCACGCGCAGGACTCGTCTGTCCCTGGCGTGTCCCTCTACACGCGCAGACCTCCGTCCTTGTACCTGTTCCTGGCGTGTCTCTCTACATGCGCAGGCCTCCGTCTTTGTACCTGTCCCTGGCGTGTCCCTCTACACGTGCAGGCCTCCGTCCTTGTACCTGTCGCAGGCGTGTCACCTAGCATGCTCCCTGCCTCGTATCCTGGTTTGCCTGCCAGATTCCCGAAACCTGCCAACCGCTGCCAGAGGTCCAGAACCAGATGACTGCGGCCTGATGTCCGGAGCTGATGTCCGCAGCCTGATGCCTGGATCCTGTCGGTCGTTGCCAGTAGTCCGGAGTCCGATGCCATCGCACCCTGTCTTGGATCCTGGCGTGTCCTTGCACGCACCCTGTCTTGGACTCTGGCATGTCTCCTAGCACGCACCCTGTCTTGGACTCTGGCGTGTCCTAGCACGCATCCCTCCTAGGAACTCTGGTGTAATCCCTAACACGTACCCTGCCTTGGACCCTGGTATGTTTTCTAGCACGTGTTATGCCTGGAACATTTGGCGTGCCCTTGCACGCACCTTGCCGTGTTTCACTGTTTGTGCCCTGCACCTGATTCCCTGTTTATGCTTTGCACATGAATAAAGTGTGAAACCACGTTTGCTGAAGAAACTCTGTGACTTCGCTTTATGTTTGGTACCCTGTCCGTCTTGTTGCCAGACACTCAATAGTGTCTCCCTGAGATGGCCGTCTGGTCTAGCTGCCGTGGTGGCTCACCCCCTTGGTCTTGCCCCTGACACTCACTGTACAGAGGGTGGGTTCTCACTAGGTCAGCTCGCCCTAGGTGGGTGGGCGCCACGGTCCAGAGGGTCCACTCAAAAAAGCAAAACGACTCAGCGTAAGCTGACGCTCGTCACAGAGCGCCATATTGTAGTGCAGATTTTGTTGTTCTTATTTGGGGTGCCATGACACACTGGAAGAGCCACAGAGGTGCCAGAACAGCAGGACCCCCTATAAGTGACCTCATTTTAGAAATTACACCTCTCAAAGAATTAATCTAAAGGTGCAGTGATCATTTTAACACAACAAGTCTGTCACATCATTTTGTTACAAAGGGCAATGAAGAAAACCAATCACATATTTATCGCAGAAATCTTGTTTTAGCCCCAAATTTTACATTTTCACAATGGGAAATGAGTAAAAATGGCACCAAAATTTGTCACACAATTTCTGCTGAATGTGACAGTACCTCATATGTGGCAGTACAGTACTTCTTAGCCACACAGAGAAACTCAGGTGGGAAGGGACTCAATCCTTGTAGAACAAATAACCATAGAATAGTTTATGGACTGTATGTACAGAGGCCCTAAGTACCAGAAGAGCAGAATTCCCTCTCAAGTGACTTCATTTTGGAAATTACTCCCCTCTAGGAAATTATCTGCGATTTTGATCCCATGGGTGTTTTCCAGAAAAAAAGCAGCAGTGGATAATGCCAAGTGAAAATTGCAAATATGCTCAGTATCATTGTAGTGCCCAGTACATTGTAGTGCACAAACATTATGCCCAGCTCATGCTTCCAGAGACATGCACCCATAAAGTAAGCGGGTTCTCATAGCTATGGCAAACATGTGGACACTAAATGTGGTTTAGGTACACTGGGCTCAGAAGGGAGGTGGCATTTGGGATCACATAATTTGCTGGATTTCTTTTGGGGGGCAAGAAGCCATAGCGCTTTTCCGTAGCATTTGTACTATCAGTAACGTGGAAGCCCCCTATATTTCCATTGACAGGTGATGAACCTGAGAAGGGCACTTATTTGTGGATTGAGTTAAAGCTTTTATTAAGAACATTTTACATAACATTTTGGGTCATACATATCCGGTGAGCTAAGCTGAGCACTTATATTGGGGTTTCCATCTAATTCTGAAAATGACGTCATTCCGATAAAATCCCTAATGGTTTCTTTCACTATAGGGAGGCAGCAGAGTTACTCTGCAATCCGTCTGGCCTCAGTTCAGCGGTGTTCTTCTTTTTAGATGTACACAAAACTGTGGGCCGAAGGCACTTTTATGTACGCTTAAAAAGACGGACACTGCTGGATCTTATGCCAGACAGCATCCACAGTGCCTCCATCTGCCACATTATAGAGAATCTATAAATAGTGTGACAGATGTATAGGTTGGGTCATTCCGGACTTGGCAATACCAAATATAAGTTTTTTTTATATAAATATACCTATTTATTGTTTTTGTTTGTTTGTTTGTTTACTTTATGATTTAAAAAAATATATTTTTTACAATTTTTAAAACTTTTTATTAACCTTTATGGAACTTTATCTTTGCAATATACCTGCACTGACAGAAGCGTCTTAGTCCATGCATTCAGCATAGTCTAATGATGACTATAGTCCAAAAAAGAGAAACAGATACGGCACCGCTGCACCACCGTGGTCTCTTAAACAAATCTAAAGAGACCCTTCACACACGATTAGTGTTGAGCATTCCGGGTATCGGCCGATATTCGCTGTATTCGGAGTTCCGATACCGAGTACCGATATTTTTACAATATCGAATACCGGAATCGGAAGTTCCCATAATGCAATGAGCCAGTTGTGTTAGCCATGCTAACTAATGCAATGACTGTGATTGGCTGCTGAAATGATGTCATCATGATGCGCGGTCTGTGCGGACCTGCCGGGGGTCTGTGCGGGCCTGCCGGGGGTCTGTGCGGGCTGCTGGGGGTCTGTACGGGCCTGCCGGGGGTCTGTGGGGGCCTGCCGGGGGTCTGTGTGGGCTGTCGGAGATCTGTGCGGGCCTGCCGGGGGTCTGTACGGGCCTGCCGGGGGTCTGTACGGGCTGCCGGGGGTCTGTGCGGGCCTGCCGGGGGTCTGTGCGGGCTGTCGGGGGTCTGTACGGGCCTGCCGGGGGTCTGTGCGGGCCTGCCAGGGGTTGTGTGTGTGTGCAGGCATCGTCCGATGGGACTACAAGTCCCATCGGGCTATGCCTGCTACAATGACAGTGATTGACACATTAGCCAATGATGGGACAGTAGTAGTCCCATCATCCGGCTAATGTGTTGAATGTAAAAAAAAAAATACATGCTACATACATACATACTACATACATACTACATATATACTACATTCATACAACATACATACATACTACATATATACTACATTCATGAACTCTTTATGCATCAAATAGCCAAGTTCTCCAAAAAATATGACATAGTTGTCATGGGAGATTTCAACTATCCAGACATTTGTTGGGAATCTCTCTCAGGCAAAACTAACAGGTCAAGGAAATTCTTATCCTCTCTTGCTGACAACTTTATCTTCCAAAAGGTAGGGGAGAAAACAAGGGTTACTGCTACCTTGGATCTAATCCTTATAAACAGGGAGGAAATGGTTGAGGAGGTAAAAGTGGCTGGGACCCTAGGAGGTAGCGACCATGCTATTTTAGAATTTTGGATAAGTAGAGGAGGAAGACCTGTGAAGACTCAGACGCCAAGGTTAGATTTCAGAAAGGCAGATTTTAAGGGATTCAGAAAGAGAATTGGAGGGATCCATTGGCTGGATATCCTTAAAGACAAAAATGTCCAGGAAGGATGGGAAATCTTGAAAAATGAAATTCTCAAAGCACAATTGTTAACAATTCCAAAAAGAGGGAAGAATAGGAAGCATTTAAGGAAGCCAGGATGGATGAACAAAGAACTTAAGCACATGCTAAAAAGGAAGAAAAAAATGTTTATAAAATGGAAAGAGGGAGGCATATCTAAAGAAGAATATAATGCTGTCTGCAGAACCTGCAGGGCACAAATCAGATTATCTAAAGCTGACAATGAATTGAGGCTTGCAAGAGATGTCAAAAGCAATAATAAAGGATTTTGGGGATATGTCAAAAGTCAAAGAAAAGTCAAAGATGCTATAGGATTTTTACAGGATGAAAATGATGAAATGGTAAGACAGGATGTTGAGAAGGCCGAACTTTTAAATTCCTATTTTGCATCTGTTTTCTCTCAGAAAGGAAATGTAACATCAACTGTTCTTCACTGTCCTATTAAGGGAATAGAAGAATCCAGGATATCTATAAACAGAAATATAGTGAGGAAACACTTAGCTAACCTAAATGAATTCAAGTCTCCAGGTCCAGATGAATTACACCCCAGAGTACTGAAGGAGATAGCAGAAGAAATTTTTGAACCCCTCTCCACAATCTTTGAAAATTCTTGGAGAACAGCAGAAGTCCCAGAAGACTGGAGAAGAGCAAATGTTGTTCCTATCTTCAAAAAGGGGAAGAAGGTGGACCCAGGCAATTATAGGCCGGTGAGTCTGACTTCTATACCAGGAAAGATCTTTGAGCAAATTATTAAACAACATGTATGTCAGTACCTGGATAAGAATGAAGTGATTAAACAGAGTCAGCATGGGTTTGTAACTAATAAGTCATGTCAGACTAACTTAATTTCCTTCTATGACGGAATCACTGATTGGTTGGATCAAGGAAATGCTGTAGATATAGTATATCTTGACTTCAGCAAAGCATTTGACAAAGTATCTCATACAATCCTTATTGAAAAAATGGCTAAGTATGGAATGGACAAGGCAACTGTTAGGTGGATTCATAACTGGCTTAGTGATCGGACCCAAAGAGTGGTCGTAAATGGCTGCACATCCAGTTGGAAGAATGTCTCAAGTGGGGTACCACAGGGCTCTGTCCTGGGCCCTGTATTGTTCAACATCTTTATAAACGATTTAGATGAAGGAATTGAGGGTAAACTGATTAAATTTGCTGATGACACAAAGCTAGGAGGGATAGCTAATACTAGAGAAGAGAGAGAGAGGATTCAAAAAGATATAAATAAACTGGAGAAGTGGGCAGCAACTAACAGAATGGTTTTTAACAGGGTAAAATGCAAAGTACTACATCTGGGCAATAAAAATGAAAAAAGCATATACAGAATGGGAGGAATAGGGCTAAGCAACAGCACATGTGAAAAAAACTTGGGTATACTAATAGATCACAGACTGAATATGAGTCAACAGTGTGATGCAGCAGCAAAAAAGGCAAATGCAATTCTAGGATGTATTAACAGAAGCATACAGTCTAAATCACGTGAAGTCATTATTTCCCTCTACTCCTCTTTGGTCAGACCTCATCTGGAATATTGTGTCCAGTTTTGGGCACCACATTTTAAAAAAGACATCAACAAACTGGAGCAAGTTCAGAAAAGAGCGACCAGAATGGTGACCGGTCTGCAAACCCTGTCTTATGAGGAAAGGTTGCAGGATTTGGGAATGTTTAGTTTGCAAAAGAGAAGACTGAGAGGAGACTTAATAGCTGTCTACAAATATCTAAAGGGCTGTCACATTGTAGAAGGATCAACTATATTCTCATTTGCACAAGGAAAGACTAGAAGCAATGGGATGAAACTGAAAGGGAGGAGACACAGATTAGATATTAGAAAAAACTTTTTGACAGTTAGAGTGATCAATGAGTGGAACAAGCTGCCATGAGAAGTGGTGAGTTCTCCTTCAATGGATGTCTTCAAACAGAGGCTGAACAGACATCTGACTGGGATGATTTAGCGAATCCTGCTTTGAGCAGGGGGTTGGACCAGATGGCCCAGGAGGTCCCTTCCAACTCTACGATTCTATGATTCTATGATTCTATGATTCTATGATTCATACAGCGTACATACTACATAATACATACATAATACATATATACTACATTCATACAACATACATACATACTACATACTACATACATACTACATATATACTACATTCATACAACATACTACATAATACATACATACTACATATACTACATTCATACAACATACATACTACATATATACTACATTCATACAACATGCATACATACATACTACATACATACTACATTTATACTACATTCATACAACATACATACTACATAATACATACATACTACATATATACTATATTCATACAACATACATACATAGTACATACATACTACATATATACTACATTCATACAACATACATGCATACTACATACTACATACATACTGCATATATACTACATTCATACAACATACATACTACATACTACATACATACTTCATATATACTACATTCATACAACATACATACATACTACATACATACTACATATATACTACATTCATACAGCATACATGCTACATAATACATACATACTACATATACTACATTCATACAACATACATACATACATACTACATATATACTACATTCATACAACATACATACATACTACATACATACTTCATATATACTACATTCATACTACATTCATACAGCATACATACTACATAATACATACATAATACATATATACTACATTCATACAACACACATACATACTACATACATACTACATATATACTACATTCATACAGTGGGGAAAAAAAGTATTTAGTCAGTCAGCAATAGTGCAAGTTCCACCACTTAAAAAGATGAGAGGCGTCTGTAATTTACATCATAGGTAGACCTCAACTATGGGAGACAAACTGAGAAAAAAAAATCCAGAAAATCACATTGTCTGTTTTTTTTTCATTTTATTTGCATATTATGGTGGAAAATAAGTATTTGGTCAGAAACAAGCAATCAAGATTTCTGGCTCTCACAGACCTGTAACTTCTTCTTTAAGAGTCTCCTCTTTCCTCCACTCATTACCTGTAGTAATGGCACCTGTTTAAACTTGTTATCAGTATAAAAAGACACCTGTGCACACCCTCAAACAGTCTGACTCCAAACTCCACTATGGTGAAGACCAAAGAGCTGTCAAAGGACACCAGAAACAAAATTGTAGCCCTGCACCAGGCTGGGAAGACTGAATCTGCAATAGCCAACCAGATTGGAGTGAAGAAATCAACTGTGGGAGCAATAATTAGAAATGGAAGACATACAAGACCACTGATAATCTCCCTCGATCTGGTGCTTCACGCAAAATCCCACCCCGTGGGGTCAGAATGATCACAAGAACGGTGAGCAAAAATCCCAGAACCACGCGGGGGGACCTAGTGAATGAACTGCAGAGAGCTGGGACCAATGTAACAAGGCCTACCATAAGTAACACACTACGCCACCATGGACTCAGATCCTGCAGTGCCAGACGTGTCCCACTGCTTAAGCCTGTACATGTTCGGGCCCGTCTGAAGTTTGCTAGAGAGCATTTGGATGATCCAGAGGAGTTTTGGGAGAATGTCCTATGGTCTGATGAAACCAAACTGGAACTGTTTGGTAGAAACACAACTTGTCGTGTTTGGAGGAAAAAGAATACTGAGTTGCATCCATCAAACACCATACCTACTGTAAAGCATGGTGGTGGAAACATCATGCTTTGGGGCTGTTTCTCTGCAAAGGGGCCAGGACGACTGATCCGGGTACATGAAAGAATGAATGGGGCCATGTATCGTGAGATTTTGAGTGCAAACCTCCTTGCATCAGCAAGGGCATTAAAGATGAAACGTGGCTGGGTCTTTCAACATGACAATGATCCAAAGCACACCGCCAGGGCAACGAAGGAGTGGCTTCGTAAGAAGCATTTCAAGGTCCTGGAGTGGCCTAGCCAGTCTCCAGATCTCAACCCTATAGAAAACCTTTGGAGGGAGTTGAAAGTCCGTGTTGCCAAGCGAAAAGCCAAAAACATCACTGCTCTAGAAGAGATCTGCATGGAGGAATGGGCCAACATACCAACAACAGTGTGTGGCAACCTTGTGAAGACTTGCAGAAAACGTTTGACCTCTGTCATTGCCAACAAAGGATATATCACAAAGTATTGAGATGAAATTTTGTTTCTGACCAAATACTTATTTTCCACCATAATATGCAAATAAAATGAAAAAAAAACAGACAATGTGATTTTCTGGATTTTTTTTTCTCAGTTTGTCTCCCATAGTTGAGGTCTACCTATGATGTAAATTACAGACGCCTCTCATCTTTTTAAGTGGTGGAACTTGCACTATTGCTGACTGACTAAATACTTTTTTTCCCCACTGTACATACTACATAATACATACATGCTACATATACTACATTCACACAACATACATACATACATACTACATATATACTACATTCATACAACATGCATACATACATACTACATACATACTACATATATACTACATTCATACAACATACATACTACATAATACATACATACTACATATATACTACATTAGTGATGGGCGAGTCCTAAATTACTCGGAATCGCTTGACTCTAGCGAGTCCGAGCCCGGGACTCGCTACTCGTTGCGAGTCTAGCGAGTCCAATGTTAATGAATGGGGAAGCGAGTCTTAGCGAGTAATGTGCGATTTACAAATCGCAGATGTGTCTCGGAAAGCGCTTGCATTGGCGATTTGTAAACCCCACTCGCAACAGTTTGTTGCTGCTGTGTCCGAGTCCAAACTCGCATTTGTTTGTCTTATTT
Source organism: Dendrobates tinctorius (assembly GCF_039654945.1). NCBI lineage: Eukaryota > Metazoa > Chordata > Amphibia > Anura > Dendrobatidae > Dendrobates > Dendrobates tinctorius. Next base: position 16,983,960 of record NW_027361811.1, read on the forward strand.
AGCGCCGATGAGGCGAGGGAAGCGATTTTCTCTAGCACACACCATGCTTTGAGCAAACAGGAAATAATCCGAGTCGAGTTGACATACGCACACACACACAGCAATACAGATCAATCATGGGCCGTATCACTGTCAACACGCTGCAGTTGATTGATCTGGTGGAGGCTCGGCCCCTGCTTTGGCTCCCCACTGACCCTGCCTATGGGCATAACATCCAGCGGACTACAGCCTGGAGGGAGATCGCTCAAGTGATGTTCCCTGCACTGCTACGGCCACGACCTCATCCCTTTGCAACCTCTTTTTTGGGAAATTGTGGTTTTTGTGACATTGTTGACAAATGCACAGTCACCGAGATGGAGTTAGGTGGTGCTGTAGGCGTCACTTGCTGGCGGGGTAAGTGTGTGTGCTGACACCTAGCAGTGAAGCTGCACACTAGTCCCTGCACTGTGCACTGCACTGTAAGGCTTGATCCTCCCTGCCTGCCTGCCTACAGTCTACACAGTACTCCTCTGTCCTCCTGGTAGCTCTCAGAAGAGCTGTTTGGGTTTAATATAAGGAATCTTGAAGTTTCCCTACACTAACTGACAATCCCTATGATCTGCTCAAGCATCTACCTCACCCTGCTCTATCTCAGATCTCTCAGGAATGTAGAGGAAATGGCAGTGGAAAAGGCTTATATACAGCCTCGCCTCTCATACATGACATATGCATCACGATGGACAGAAGCCCATCATAGTCCTGCCATAACCAACATTTCTGAATATGATTGGCTAACATGCTTGTCCATCTAAAAAAGTTTTCTGACCTAACACGCTAGGCTGTCTCGGAAGCTTTGTAGGAACATAACAGATTCTATATTTGCGAGTCCCGAATCCAGTATACAGGACTCGGGATTCGTAGACTCGCTCAGACTCGCTCACAATCGCTGTGTGTTGACATAGGCTGTCTTGGAAACTTGTAGGAACATAGCAGATTCTGTATAAGCGAGTCCCGAATCCAGTATACAGGACTCGGAATCGTAGACTCGCTCAGACTCGTTGTTGACAGCGATGTGATATAGCGAGTCTAGCGAGTGAGAAAAAAAACTCTGACAAAACTAGGATTGCCATTGACTTGCATTGGACTCGTTACTGTGCGAGTAATCACTGGGAGACTCGCCGAGTAACGAGTCCAGCGAGTCCCTTACTATTTGCCGAGTAACGAATCCTAGCGAGTAGACTCGCCCATCCCTATACTACATTCATACAACATACATACATACTACATACATACTACATATATACTACATTCATACAACATACATGCATACTACATACATACTGCATATATACTACATTCATACAATATACATACTACATACTTTCTACATACATACAACATACATACAACATGCTACATACATACAACCATCGGATGATGCCTACACACACACACACAACCCCCGGCAGGCCCGCACAGACCCCCGGTAGCCCGCACAGACCCCCGTCAGGCCCGTACAGACCCCTGGCAGGCCCGCACAGACCCCCGGCAGGCCCGCACAGACCCCCGGCAGCCCGCACAGACCCCCGGCAGGCCCGCACAGACCCCCGGCAGGCCCGCACAGACCCCCGGCAGCCCGCACAGACCCCCGGCAGGCCCGCACAGACCCCCGGCAGGCCCGCACAGACTCCCGGCAGGCCCGCACAGACTCCCGAGAGGCCCGTACAGACACTGCCCGCACACAGACATGGACAGTGTCCACCCATGCACCGCACACACTCTTCCCCCCTCCCGAACTGGATGTGCCTGTAAAGAAAGGGTTTATTTTCATTCCGATATTTGTGCCCCATTGACTTGCATGGGTTTCCGGTATCGGAATCGGCGATACCCGATACTTTTTGGGTATCGGTCCGATCCAATCCGATCCGATATTTCACGATATCGGATGGTATCGCTCAACACTACACACTATATGAACGCCACATACCCCAAGGAACGGGTGCTCAATCCTGAAGAAATATAACAAAATCCAATAGCACAATGAAAGAAAAAAGGATGGCACTCACCGTTACCAAAAGTAGAAGTCTTTATTTCATGGATAAAAATGCATGGGCTCGGGAGCAATGCAAAGAGTGCGGACAACCGCACTCTTTGCATTGCTCCCATGCCCATGCATTTTTATCCATTAAATAAAGACTTCTACTTTTGGTAACGGTGAGTGCCATCCTTTTTTCTTTCATTGTGTTAATGATGACTATGCCAATGATTGGGCACTCACAAAAATGTCGCAGGGGAATTAATTTGAAGGGAGAGGGAGCCCCCTCACTCTCCCAGCCTTCTAAATGCTGTAATCGCTATCGATCATGGCATTTAGGGGGGATAAATAGCTCAGGGCAGAGTGTGCATGGCTCATGGAAGTGGCAGTCTGAGGTCAGCTATAACTTACGCTGAGTTCCCGAGGTAGATTGTGCGAGCACTGTACCCGTGCCTGCATTTATATCATTTTGCAGCAACCCCTTTACTCTCAAAATATAACCCTACCAAATTGCTTAGTTTTTGGAGTTTATTTTTGTGCATTTTACTTATTTAGCTGTAATTTAGCAGTGTCACTACTTCAAATAAATTGTCATTTTTATTTTTAGATGTCATTTTGTTTTTTCATTCACTGATACCATTCATATATTCATTCACATTACGCCAGAGTCTATTTGACTTTTTCCTTACATACAGTCACATTTTATATTTGTATCTATGTATTGTCCAAACAGCAAGCCATACTCCTTTTTAATTCCACTTACAACATAAGGCAGGGGTCACACTTGCATGTGCAATGCGAGAAACTCGCTTTGCACATGCAAGTGTGACCCCGGCCTAACATGCATGGTGCAAATGCCTTTAACCCCTTCACAACCTGTGATGTACTTGTACAGTTGTGGCCAAACGTAATGACACCCCTGCAATTCTCTCAAATAATACTCATTTTCTTCCTGAAAATGATTGCAATCACAAATTCTTTGGTATTATTATCTTCATTTAATTTGTCTTAAATGAAAAAACACAAAAGAGAATGAAGCAAAAAGCAAAACATATTGATCATTTCACCCAAAACTCCAAAAATGGGCCAGACAAAAGTATTGGCACCCTCAGCCTAATACTTGGTTGCACAACCTTTAGCCAAAATAACTGCGACCAACCGCTTCCGGTAACCATCAGTGAGTTTCTTACAATGCTCTGCTGGAATTTTAGACCATTCTTCTTTGGCAAACTGCTCCAGGTCCCTGATATTTGAAGGGTGCCTTCTCCAAACTGCCATGTTTAGATCTCTCCACAGGTGTTCTATGGGATTCAGGTCTGGACTCATTGCTGGCCACCTTAGAAGTCTCCAGTGCTTTCTCTCAAACCATTTTCTAGTGCTTTTAGAAGTTTGTTTTGGGTCATTGTCCTGCTGGAAGACCCATGACCTCTGAGGGAGACCCAGCTTTCTCACACTGGGCCCTACATTATGCTGCAAAATTTGTTGGTAGTCTTCAGACTTCATAATGCCATGCACACGGTCAAGCAGTCCAGTGCCAGAGGCAGCAAAGCAACCCCAAAACATCAGGGAGATTCCGCCATGCTTGACTGTAGGGACCGTGTTTTTTTCTTTGAATGCCTCTTTTTTTCTCCTGTAAACTCTATGTTGATGCCTTTGCCCAAAAAGCTCTACTTTTCTCTCATCTGACCAGAGAACATTCTTTCAAAATGTTTTAGGCTTTTTCAGGTAAGTTTTGGCAAACTCCAGCCTGGCTTTTTTATGTCTCAGGGTAAGAAGTGGGGTCTTCCTGGGTCTCCTACCATACAGTCCATTTTCATTCAGATGCCGACGGATAGTATGGGTTGACACTGTTGTACCCTTGGACTGCAAGGCAGCTTGAACTTGTTTGGAGGTTAGTCGAGGTTCTTTATCCAACATCCGCACAATCTTGCGCTGAACTCTCTTGTCAATTTTTCTTTTCCGTCCACATCTAGGGTGGTTAGCCACCGTGCCATGGGCTTTTAACTTCTTGATGACACTGCGCACGGTAGACACAGGAACATTCAGGTCTTTGGAGATGGACTTGTAGCCTTGAGATTGCTCATGCTTCCTCACAATTTGGTTTCTCAAGTCCTCAGACAGTTCTTTGGCCTTCTTTCTTTTCTCCATGCTCAATGTGGTACACACAAGGACACAGGACAGAGGGTGAGTCAACTTTAATCCATGTCAACTGGCTGCAAGTGTGATTTAGCTATTGCCAAAACCTGTTAGGTGCCACAGATAAGTTACAGGTGCTGTTAATTACACAAATTAGAGAAGCATCACATGATTTTTCAAACCGTGCCCAATACTTTTGTCCACCCTCTTTTTTATGTTTGGTGTGGAATAATATCCAATTTGGCTTTAGGACAATTCTTTTTGTGTTTTTTTTCATTTAAGACAAATTAAATGAAGATAATAATAACAAAGAATTTGTGTTTGCAATCATTTTCAGGAAGAAACTGAGTATTATCTGACAGAATTGCAGGGGCGTGAATACTTTTGGCCACAACTGTATGTCAAAAGTTGAGTCCATGCCATTGATGCAAGCCAAACCCAAATCTTTCTCCACACATGACAGTTGATTTAATCATGCACTTTTTTCAGCCGTGGGTGGAGAGTAGCTCTGCCTGCAGCTGTTAACTGGTTAAATCCTCCTGTCAATCTATGACAGCTGCATTTAACACACTCTGACAGGGATGCACGTCATTCCACACCTCCATCAGTGCATTCAAGGTGTGTTCACGGAGCGAACATGATCTCTCATGAAAGCCGAAGGTCTGCTGAAGACCCATGCCTGTGATTATTAAAGCCTGTGTTTAGCTGGCGTCCATAGGAGATTGTGATTTTAGCTATACATACAGTAGCAGTGCTCATACACTACTATGTATTGCACAAGAGATCAGACAATCACTTCAAGTCCTCTAAGGTAAATATTGAATACAGTAAAAAGTGGGAAATAAAAGGTTTTAAAAATGAAAAAAAATTAAAATCACCCCCTTTTGCCGCATTAATAATAAAAACCATTTAAAAATACACATATTTAGCATTGTTACTTTCGCAAAAGTCCGATCTATTGAAATATAAAGTAAATTAATATGATCAGTAAATGGTGTAATGAAAAAAAATCGAAACACCAGAATTAACTTTTTTTGCCACTGCAACTGTGCAATAAAATGCAACAAGAGATGATCAAAACATATCTACCCCAAAATGATATCAGTCTAAACGTCAGCTCAGGGAGAAAAAAATAAGCCCTCACTTAGGCCGGTTTCACACGACAGTTTCTCCGGTACGTGTAGTGACCTTTTCTCATGTACCGGAGACACTGACACACGTAGACCCATTCAAATGAATGGGTCTATGTACATGTCAGCGTGTTTTCACGGACCGTGTGTCCATGTGCACAACATGCTGACATGTCCGTTTTTAAGTGACAGAACGGATCACATGGACCCATATAAGTCAATGGGTCCGTGTAAACATGTACCGCACACGGATGGCGTCTGTGTGCCATCCGTGTGAGTTTTAAAAGTCATAGGGTTAACATTGAAACAAATTGTTTTAAAACACGGAAACGGACAGCACACAGATCACACACACATGGTACACACGGACACAAGGATAGCACACGGATGCCACACGGATGTGACAAATGGATACACGGACACGGACATCTCCGGTACCGATTTTTCCGGTACCGGAAATATCAGGACGTGTGAACCGGCCTTAGCCACAGATCCCCAAAAATGAAAACATTATGGGTTTAGATAAAAAGTGACACAAGCGGAAAAAAAATCTTATTTTTAAATCACTTAAATTAACTGTACATGTTTGATTGATAAGTACTCATACTTGCTTTGTCAGTTTTACTAAATGATGAACATGGTAAATAAAAAACTCAAAATACGATTGTGGAATTGCACTTTTTTTGCAATTGGAATTATTTTCCTGCTTTCCTGTGATTCACATGATAAAATGAATGACACTATTCAAAAGTACAACTCTTCTTGCAAACTATAAGTCCTCATATGACTATATTTATGGAAAAATAAAAATGTTATTGCTCTTGGAAGAAGGAGAGGAAAAAGAAAAAATAGGAAAATCACAAGGTTGTGAAGGGGTTAAATTGTGGTGCAAATAGGTTCTATTATACAGCTCTAGCAAAAATTGAGACCACTGCAAAATTTTCAGTTTGTCTGATTTTTCCCATTATAGGTATATTTTTTAGTAAAATGTAAATTGCTCTTTTATTCTATGAACTACTGACAACATGTCTTCAAATTTCCAAGCACTAAATTTTGTATTTATTTTCAGAAAATGAGAAATGGTCAAAACAACAAAAAAAATGCAGTGCTTGCAGACCTCAAATAATGTAAGAAAACAAGTTCATAATCATTTAGAAACAACAATACTAATGTTTTAACTCAGGGAGAGTTCAGAAATCAATATTTTGTGGAATAACCATGATTTTTAATCACTGCTTTCATACTTCTTGGCATGCTTTCAATCAGTCTTTCACGCTGCTTTTGGGTGACCTTATGCCACTCCTGGTACAAAAATGTAAGCAGTTCTTCTTTGTTTGATGGCTTGTGAATATCCATCTTCCTCTTGATCACATTCCAGAGGTTTTCAATGAGGTTCAGGTCTGGAGATTGGGCTGGCCATGACAGGGATTTGAGGTGGTGGTCCTTCATCCACACATTGATTGACCTAGCTGTGTGGCATGGTGCATTGTCCTGCTGGAAAAAAACAGTCCTCAAAGTTGAGGAACATTGCCTGAGCAGAAGAAATTAACTGTTTTTCCAGGATAACCTTGAATGCAGCTTGATTCATACATCTTTCTCAAAGATTAACCTGCCCAATTCCAGCCTTGCTGAAGCATCCCCAGATCATCACCGATCCTACACCAAATTTCACAGTGGGTGCAAGACACTGAGGCTTGTACGCCTCTCCAGGTCTCCGTCTACCCAATAGATGACCAGGTGTTGGGCAAAGCTGAAAATTAGACTCCTCAGAGAAGATTACCTTACTCCAGTCCTCTATGGTCCAATCCTTACGGTCTTTGGCAAACTTCAGCCTGGCTCTCCATTGCTTCTCCTTGATGAAATGCTTTTTTCTAGCTTTACATGACTTGAGCCCTGCCTCTAGGAGCCTGTTACGAACTGTTCTTGCCATGCACTTCACTCCAGCTGCCATTTGACATTCCTTTTGTAGGTCACTTGATGTCATCCTGCGATTGCTGAGTGACATTCAAATAAGATGATGGTCATCCTGGTCAGTGGAGAGTCGTTTTCACCCTCTGCCGGTCTGTAGCTTTGTTGTCCCTAATGTCTGCTGCTTGACCATGTTGTAAAGGACTGCCATCTAAGAAATTTTAAGGATAAAGGCAACATGATGCTCACTGTATCCCTCTGTTAGTAAAGCCAGAATTTAGCGCTTCTTTTCCTCAAGACTTTTCTTTTCAACTCCTTTGGCATGGATAAAATGTATTTTTTCATTCCTATTACTTTTGGGATATTGCTAGCACTTGTTTTGCCATCCAGCTTATCCAATTGCAGGAGGATTGTGAACACCATAGCAGGGTTTTTTATACTTTCTTTTAGAGTTGAGCGAAACGGGTCGAAAAAATTCAAAAGTCGCCGACTTTTGGCAAAGTCGGGTTTCATGAAACGAAACCCGACCCTAGGATGAGGTCGGCCACGAGGTCGGCGACTTACGCGCCAAAGTCGCGTTTCAAAAGTTTGTTTTGCTCTCTTTTTCAGCCAATCAGGATCCACGGACACTGTGGGCAACGTGATGACATAGGCACGGGTCACCACCATCTTTCAGAAGGGCATGGAAGTGATTGGCTTGCTTTGGTGGGCGTCACAGGGGGTATAAAAGGGCATGCACGCCGACCGCCATCTTACTTCTGCCGATCTTAGTATAGGGAGAGGTTGCTGCTGATTCTGTAGGGAGAGCGTTAGGCAGGGAAGAAGACAAAAAAACTGCTTCTGCTGCTAGCGATTTGGCCTGCACAACACACAAGTCACTGTGTGTGCAGTGCAAGGGGAGGCTATATTGTGGTGTATCAGTGGTGTAGGTTGTTGGGCTGCCTTTTAAGGCATCCTGACACGCTGGCATTGCTGTTTACCCACTGCTACGCAAACTGCTTTTTTAAAAGCAATCCAATCTCCCTTATCCTCTCGTCAATTTGGTCACAGGCAGCAGTGCCATCGAGCGTGTCACATAGCGCTCAGATATCAGTGGGCCTCACACCATCCACAAGTGTCCAGTGTCCAAAAGTGTGCGCAGAGATTCAAAATCTCCATTATCCTCTCGTCACTTTGGTCACAGGCAGCTGTGCCATCGAGCGTGTCACATAGCGCTCAGATATCAGTGGGCCTCACACAATCCACAAGTGTCCAGTGTCCAAAAGTGTACGCAGAGATTCAAAATCTCCATTATCCTCTCGTCACTTTGGTCACAGGCAGCTGTGCCATCGAGCGTGTCACATAGCGCTCAGATATCAGTGGGCCGCACACAATCCACAAGTGTCCACTGTCCACAAGTGTACGCAGAGATTCAAAATCTCCATTATCCTCTCGTCACTTTGGTCACAGGCAGCTGTGCCATCGAGCGTGTCACATAGCGCTCAGATATCAGTGGGCCGCACACAATCCACAAGTGTCCAGTGTCCAAAAGTGTACGCAGAGATTCAAAATCTCCATTATCCTCTCGTCACTTTGGTCACAGGCAGCTGTGCCATCGAGCGTGTCACATAGCGCTCAGATATCAGTGGGCCGCACACAATCCACAAGTGTCCAGTGTCCAAAAGTGTACGCAGAGATTCAAAATCTCCATCATCCTCTCGTCAATTTGGTCACAGGCAGCTGTGCCATCGAGCGTGTCACATAGCGCTCAGATATCAGTGGGCCGCACACAATCCACAAGTGTCCAGTGTCCAAAAGTGTACACAGAGATTCAAAATCTCCGTTATCCTCTCGTCACTTTGGTCACAGGCAGCTGTGCCATCGAGCGTGTCACATAGCGCTCAGATATCAGTGGGCCGCACACAATCCACAAGTGTCCACTGTCCACAAGTGTACGCAGAGATTCAAAATCTCCATTATCCTCTCGTCACTTTGGTCACAGGCAGCTGTGCCATCGAGCGTGTCACATAGCGCTCAGATATCAGTGGGCCGCACACAATCCACAAGTGTCCAGTGTCCAAAAGTGTACGCAGAGATTCAAAATCTCCATTATCCTCTCGTCACTTTGGTCACAGGCAGCTGTGCCATCGAGCGTGTCACATAGCGCTCAGATATCAGTGGGCCGCACACAATCCACAAGTGTCCAGTGTCCAAAAGTGTACGCAGAGATTCAAAATCTCCATCATCCTCTCGTCAATTTGGTCACAGGCAGCTGTGCCATCGAGCGTGTCACATAGCGCTCAGATATCAGTGGGCCGCACACAATCCACAAGTGTCCAGTGTCCAAAAGTGTACACAGAGATTCAAAATCTCCGTTATCCTCTCGTCACTTTGGTCACAGGCAGCTGTGCCATCGAGCGTGTCACATAGCGCTCAGATATCAGTGGGCCGCACACAATCCACAAGTGTCCACTGTCCACAAGTGTACGCAGAGATTCAAAATCTCCATTATCCTCTCGTCACTTTGGTCACAGGCAGCTGTGCCATCGAGCGTGTCACATAGCGCTCAGATATCAGTGGGCCGCACACAATCCACAAGTGTCCAGTGTCCAAAAGTGTACGCAGAGATTCAAAATCTCCATTATCCTCTCGTCACTTTGGTCACAGGCAGCTGTGCCATCGAGCGTGTCACATAGCGCTCAGATATCAGTGGGCCGCACACAATCCACAAGTGTCCAGTGTCCAAAAGTGTACGCAGAGATTCAAAATCTCCATTATCCTCTCGTCACTTTGGTCACAGGCAGCTGTGCCATCGAGCGTGTCACATAGCGCTCAGATATCAGTGGGCCGCACACAATCCACAAGTGTCCAGTGTCCAAAAGTGTACGCAGAGATTCAAAATCTCCATTATCCTCTCGTTACTTTGGTCACAGGCAGCTGTGCCATCGAGCGTGTCACATAGCGCTCAGATATCAGTGGGCCGCACACAATCCACAAGTGTCCACTGTCCACAAGTGTACGCAGAGATTCAAAATCTCCATTATCCTCTCGTCACTTTGGTCACAGGCAGCTGTGCCATCGAGCGTGTCACATAGCGCTCAGATATCAGTGGGCCGCACACAATCCACAAGTGTCCACTGTCCACAAGTGTACGCAGAGATTCAAAATCTCCATTATCCTCTCGTCACTTTGGTCACAGGCAGCTGTGCCATCGAGCGTGTCACATAGCGCTCAGATATCAGTGGGCCGCACACAATCCACAAGTGTCCAGTGTCCAAAAGTGTACGCAGAGATTCAAAATCTCCATTATCCTCTCGTCACTTTGGTCACAGGCAGCTGTGCCATCGAGCGTGTCACATAGCGCTCAGATATCAGTGGGCCGCACACAATCCACAAGTGTCCACTGTCCAAAAGTGTACGCAGAGATTCAAAATCTCCATTATCCTCTCGTCACTTTGGTCACAGGCAGCTGTGCCATCGAGCGTGTCACATAGCGCTCAGATATCAGTGGGCCGCACACAATCCACAAGTGTCCAGTGTCCAAAAGTGTACGCAGAGATTCAAAATCTCCATTATCCTCTCGTCACTTTGGTCACAGGCAGCTGTGCCATCGAGAGTGTCACATAGCGCTCAGATATCAGTGGGCCGCACACAATCCACAAGTGTCCACTGTCCACAAGTGTACGCAGAGATTCAAAATCTCCATTATCCTCTCGTCACTTTGGTCACAGGCAGCTGTGCCATCAAGCGTGTCACATAGCGTTCAGATATCAGTGGGCCGCACACAATCCACAAGTGTCCAGTGTCCAAAAGTGTACGCAGAGATTCAAAATCTCCATTATCCTCTCGTCACTTTGGTCACAGGCAGCTGTGCCATCGAGCGTGTCACATAGCGCTCAGATATCAGTGGGCCGCACACAATCCACAAGTGTCCACTGTCCACAAGTGTACGCAGAGATTCAAAATCTCCATTATCCTCTCGTCACTTTGGTCACAGGCAGCTGTGCCATCGAGCGTGTCACATAGCGCTCAGATATCAGTGGGCCGCACACAATCCACAAGTGTCCACTGTCCACAAGTGTGTGCAGAAATTCTAAAACTCCCCTGTCCTATAGACACCTTGTACCTTGTTTTACATTTCTATATAGTTTGTTGGATTTTGTCTACATTTCTACCAAAAATGAGGAAGGCTGGTGGAAGAGGCCGTGGAATTGGGCGGGGGTTGGCAGCTGGTAATGATGGTGTTGGTGGTGGATCTGATGGTAGTGGCAAGAGCAAAATAGGACCGAATGCAGGAGGTGCTGACCCTGCGTCATCGTCTGGCTACATAAGGACTCGAACGCTTAGTTTTCTAGGAGTTGGCAAACCGCTTTTAAAGGCAGAGCATCAGGAAAAAGTTTTGTCTTACATTGCTGACTCAGCCTCCAGCTCTATCGCCTCCTCTTCTTCAGTTGTAAAAAGTAAAAGCACTGAGTCGTCATTGGAGGCTCATGTTCATGAACCACACCTTTCCTTGTGTCCTTCACCCCAACCAAGATTGAAGGATGACTCAGGCCATACTACTGATTACTCCATGGAGCTGTTTTCACATACCATGCCTGGATTATCAAGTCAAATGGTGAATTACCCAGGCCAAGATGAATCTGACATGGAGTGCACTGATGCACAGCCGCTGATGGATGATTCTGCTGGTACATTCACTCAGAGCACTACATTGTCCTCGCAGTGTACAGAGCCAGATTTTGACCCTGATGAGACTCAGGTGCCCCTTCCCGCACACTATACCACCATACACGGTGACACAGAGAAAGGTGCACATGACATAGAAGAGGAGGTGATGGATGACCCAGTTGTTGACCCAGATTGGCATCCATTGGGGGAAGAGGGTGCTGCTTCCAATAGCTCAGATGAGGAGCATCCACAGCAGACATCGACATCGCAACAGCTGTTATCTGGCAGGCCCGGAGCACTCCAAAGACAGGTTCCAAACATCAAAAGAGTTGCTGGACAGCTTGTCCAGAGGGTCAAAAGATCACAGCGTGCTAGGCCGCAAAATGTCTGCCAAAGTAGGAAGAGTGCAGTGTGGCACTTTTTTGAACAAAATCCTCATGATCAGGCCAAGGTTATCTGTAAGAAGTGCGCAAAGACCTTTAGCCGAGGGAAAAATCTGAAAAATTTGAATACCAGTTGCATGCTTAGACATTTAACCAGCATGCACTTGCAAGCGTGGACACAACACCAAACCTCAAGTGCCACATGTGCAACTGATCACAACGAAGGTAGTCAGCAACGCTACATTGTTTCCCCCACTGTAAGCCCACCGGTTAGCACAGCAGCAAATGTTGAGGTGTCGTTGCAAGGCCACAGCAGTCAGGGAATCCCACTGTTATATCAACGAAAGACTGATTCTAGGCCATCAGAAAGAACACCAACTCCATCACCATCATCAACCCTCTCTCAGTCCGCCCTGTCCACCGCTACTTCCACCATATGCAGCTCTCAAGTCCAGCTCACCCTCCCAGACACTATGAGTAGGTCAAGAAAGTACTCAGTCTCTCATCCGCGTACACTGGGTTTGAACGCCCACATTGCCAAACTAATCTCGTTTGAGATGATGCCCTTTCGGTTGGTGGAAAGCACAGCTTTCCGTGAACTCATGGCCTATGCAGTACCACGCTATGACCTACCCAGTCGCCACTTCTTCTCTCGCAAAGCCATCCCAGCCCTCCACCATCATGTGAAAGACCGCATTGTCCATGCACTCAAGCAGTCAGTGAGCGGAAAGGTGCACCTCACAACTGATGCATGGTCCAGTCGGCATGGCCAGGGCCGTTACGTGTCCATCACTGCGCACTGGGTTAATGTGGTGGATGCAGGGTCCACAGGGGACAGCGGTGGTGGGACAGTGCTGTCTAGCCCACAGGATATAGGAAACAGTTGGCTGTAGGCGTTCGACCCTCCTCCTCCTCCTCCTCCTCCAGAAGCGACAGCTCGTCCACAGAGCGCAGTCGTACGAGCACTCCATCTGCAGCTGCCACTGTTGCACACGATGTGTCCCCCTATCGAGCAGCTAGTGGAAAGCGTCAGCAGGCTGTGTTGCAGATGATGTGTTTGGGCGACAGACACACCGCCGAGGTGCTGGCCGAGTACTTGAAGCGACAAACTGAGTCATGGCTGGGCAGTGTACATCTTGAGGCAGGCAAGGTAGTTAGTGATAACGGCCGTAATTTTGTGGCAGCCATAGCCCTTTCAAAACTCAGCCACATACCTTGCTTGGCTCACACCTTGAACCTGGTGGTGCAGTGCTTCCTCAAAAATTATCCGGAGTTAACAGCCCTGCTCCAGAAGGTGCGAAGACTGTGCGCGCACATCCGCCGGTCGCCTGTACACTCCGTTCGTATGCAGAAGCTGCAGCGATTGCTCCACCTTCCCAACCACCGCCTCATTATCGACATTGCAACAAGGTGGAACTCCACCCTGCACATGGTGGAGCGGCTGTGCGAGCAGAGGCAGGCCATAATGCATTTGTGGGAGGATACACGGCCAGGCACTTTGAGAGCAGACATGGAGTTGACAGGCGTGCAGTGGTCGAAGCTGAAAGACCTTTGTAAAGTCCTTCAGTGTTTTGAGGAATGCACACGGCTGGTAAGCGCAGACGACGCCATCCTAAGCATGAGCATCCCACTTATGCGTCTGCTCATGCAAACTTTGACGCACCTTAAGGAGCAGGCGTCTGCAGCCAATGTTGATGAGGAGGAAGAGGAGGAGGGAATCCTTGATGACATTCAGCCATTGTCTGCTCAGGGACCTCTCCTGGACGAGGTGGAGGAAGAAGAGGAGGAGGAGGAGGAGGATGATGGGGATGATTACTTAGGGGAGGAGGATGCATCTCGTGGGGCAAGTGAAAATGTTGGCGTGGCAAGGTCTGGTACAGGGTTTGTGCGTGACTGGAGGGATGTGGATTTGCCAGAAAGTGCTCCTCCACCCAGCACTCGCAGTGCATCATTGACACCGGGAACATTGGCCCACATGTCAGATTATGCCTTGCGGATCCTAAAAAGGGACCCCCGCATTGCCAAAATGATGAACGATGACGACTACTGGTTGGCCAGCATCCTGGATCCACGCTATAAAGGCAAATTACAAAACATCATGCCACAGGAGAACCTTGACCTAATATTGGCTAATAAACAAGCAACTCTGGTAAATCGGTTGCTTGAGGCATTCCCCGCACACAGCAGCGGTGATGGTTCTCACACGAGCCGTACGGGCCGGGGGCAGCTTGGCAGAGGTATTCGTTGGAGACAGGGGTTTCATGACAATGTTGTGGACTGATTTTTCAAATACCGCTCACACAACTGGTAATACTGCATCGATGGAAAGTGACAGGAGACAGCAGTTGTCAACTATGGTTACAAACTACTTTTCCTCCCATATCGATGTTCTCCCACACAGGTCATTCCCCTTTGACTATTGGGCCGCTAAACTGGACACCTGGCCTGAATTGGCCCAATATGCCTTACAGGAGCTCGCTTGCCCAGCTGCAAGTGTGCTATCGGAAAGAGTCTTCAGTGCAGCTGGATCAATCCTGACAGAAAAAAGGACCAGTCTGTCAACCCAAAATGTGGATGATCTAACCTTCATTAAAATGAACCACGCATGGGTTTCCAAGGATTTTGTCCCACCTTCCCCTGATGACACATAGGGTGACAGAAAAATGGCTTGCTTTGGTCCACCTCTTCCTGGTACTTCACCTATTTCGCCTTTTGCATCAGTTGAATGTCCAACATCAACATATGCCACTTTCTAAAACTCCCTAACTGTGCTGCCTCCCCCCCCATGGCCAGGGTCACCACCTAGCGCACGACACCGTGCGAGTGCCGTTGCCCTGGACAGGTGGGTAGGCCGACTCTTGGGCGCGGGCACTGGCACAGGGTCCCTCATAGTGCAATCAAGTGTCTCTGACGGTGGTGGTGCACACCCGCCGTCAGACACACCGCTGTACTATGAGGGGCCCAGTGCCAGTACCGACGCCCACGAGTGGGCCCCCCTTGCTTGGGCAGGGCCCCAGCATTTGCAATCTTTACCTCTCCCTGCTCCTCCGCTGTGTAATCTGGGCCGTCAAATCCATACTGTGCCTGACACCGTCTGAGCCTGCCTCCTGAGACATATATTTTGAATGTGTACGCTATCCATACATGTTATCCGGGGATACGGTACCCTTTCTAACGTTTGTGCAATGACGTGCAATCCATACTGGGCCTAACACCGTCTGAGCCTGCCTCATGCTGTATAGACATATATTTTGAATGTGTACGCTATCCATACATGTTATCCGGGGATACGGTACCCCTTCTAACCTTTGTGCAATGACGTGCAATCCATACTGGGCCTAACACTGTCTGAGCCTGCCTCATGCTGTATAGACATATATTTTGAATGTGTACGCTATCCATACATGTTATCCGGGGATACGGTACCCCTTCTAACCTTTGTGCAATGACGTGCAATCCATACTGGGCCTAACACCGTCTGAGCCTGCCTCATGCTGTATAGACATATATTTTGAATGTGTACGCTATCCATACATGTTATCCGGGGATACGGTACCCCTTCTAACCTTTGTGCAATGACGTGCAATCCATACTGGGCCTAACACCGTCTGAGCCTGCCTCATGCTGTATAGACATATATTTTGAATGTGTACGCTATCCATACATGTTATCCGGGGATACGGTACCCCTTCTAACCTTTGTGCAATGACGTGCAATCCATACTGGGCCTAACACCGTCTGAGCCTGCCTCATGCTGTATAGACATATATTTTGAATGTGTACGCTATCCATACATGTTATCCGGGGATACGGTACCCCTTCTAACCTTTGTGCAATGACGTGCAATCCATACTGGGCCTAACACCGTCTGAGCCTGCCTCATGCTGTATAGACATATATTTTGAATGTGTACGCTATCCATACATGTTATCCGGGGATACGGTACCCCTTCTAACCTTTGTGCAATGACGTGCAATCCATACTGGGCCTAACACCGTCTGAGCCTGCCTCATGCTGTATAGACATATATTTTGAATGTGTACGCTATCCATACATGTTATCCGGGGATACGGTACCCCTTCTAACCTTTGTGCAATGACGTGCAATCCATACTGGGCCTAACACCGTCTGAGACTGCCTCATGCTGTATAGACATATATTTTGAATGTGTACGCTATCCATACATGTTATCCGGGGATACGGTACCCCTTCTAACCTTTGTGCAATGACGTGCAATCCATACTGGGCCTAACACCGTCTGAGCCTGCCTCATGCTGTATATACATATATTTTGAATGTGTACGCTATCCATACATGTTATCCGGGGATACGGTACCCCTTCTAACCTTTGTGCAATGACGTGCAATCCATACTGGGCCTAACACCGTCTGAGCCTGCCTCATGCTGTATAGACATATATTTTGAATGTGTACGCTATCCATACATGTTATCCGGGGATACAGTACCCCTTCTAACCTTTGTGCAATGACGTGCAATCCATACTGGGCCTAACACCGTCTGAGCCTGCCTCATGCTGTATAGACATTTATTCTGAATGTGTACGCTATCCATACATGTTATCCGGGGATACGGTACCCCTTCTAACCTTTGTGCAATGACGTGCAATCCATACTGGGCCTAACACCGTCTGAGCCTGCCTCATGCTGTATAGACATATATTTTGAATGTGTACGCTATCCATACATGTTATCCGGGGATACGGTACCCCTTCTAACCTTTGTGCAATGACGTGCAATCCATACTGGGCCTAACACCGTCTGAGCCTGCCTCATGCTGTATAGACATATATTTTGAATGTGTACGCTATCCATACATGTTATCCGGGGATACGGTACCCCTTCTAACCTTTGTGCAATGACGTGCAATCCATACTGGGCCTAACACCGTCTGAGCCTGCCTCATGCTGTATAGACATATATTTTGAATGTGTACGCTATCCATACATGTTATCCGGGGATACGGTACCCCTTCTAACCTTTGTGCAATGACGTGCAATCCATACTGGGCCTAACACCATCTGAGCCTGCCTCATGCTGTATAGACATATATTTTGAATGTGTACGCTATCCATACATGTTATCCGGGGATACGGTACCCCTTCTAACCTTTGTGCAATGACGTGCAATCCATACTGGGCCTAACACCGTCTGAGCCTGCCTCATGCTGTATAGACATATATTTTGAATGTGTACGCTATCCATACATGTTATCCGGGGATACGGTACCCCTTCTAACCTTTGTGCAATGACGTGCAATCCATACTGGGCCTAACACCGTCTGAGCCTGCCTCATGCTGTATAGACATATATTTTGAATGTGTACGCTATCCATACATGTTATCCGGGGATACGGTACCCCTTCTAACCTTTGTGCAATGACGTGCAATCCATACTGGGCCTAACACCGTCTGAGCCTGCCTCATGCTGTATAGACATATATTTTGAATGTGTACGCTATCCATACATGTTATCCGGGGATACGGTACCCCTTCTAACCTTTGTGCAATGACGTGCAATCCATACTGGGCCTAACACGTCTGAGCCTGCCTCATGCTGTATAGACATATATTTTGAATGTGTACGCTATCCATACATGTTATCCGGGGAAACGGTACCCCTTCTAACCTTTGTGCAATGACGTGCAATCCATACTGGGCCTAACACCGTCTGAGCCTGCCTCATGCTGTATAGACATATATTTTGAATGTGTACGCTATCCATACATGTTATCCGGGGATACGGTACCCTTTCTAACCTTTGTGCAATGACGTGCAATCCATACTGGCCTAACACCGTCTGAGCATGC